>NW_020950172.1:6427904-6430682 GCF_900497805.2 Vombatus ursinus | reverse complement strand
CCCCCAACCCCTTGCCTCAGTCCCCATCCCCCTCTCCGAGCCCCCAGCCCCTTGCCTGAGTCCCCTTTCCCCTCCCATCCCTTCAGGGCTTGGCTTACACGAGCTGTCTCCTGCCTCCCAGAAGCCCTCCTGCCTCTCTCTCTCTGGGGCTCAGGCTGTTGATGCCTCTTGGGAGAGGGCGGCACCTGGGGCGGGGCAGGGTGGCCCCACGTGGCTTGGATGGAACTTGCTACCCCACAGGGCCTGAGCGAGGTGAGCTTGCGCTGGGCCCACACACAGACACAGGTTCTTTCTTCCTCTTCCCCATCAGACCTCTGAGTGAGCCTTAGCCTCCCCATTACGGCAATGACCTTCCCTCCGAAACGAGGGGTTACAGGGTGTAGGCAGTCTTATTCCCACCTCACAGAGGAAGAAACTGAGGCTCAGAGAGGGGTCTGCCTAGGGTCACCAGGGAGCCAGCCTCCAAGTCAGCACTTGGGGATCAATCCCCCTGCTACAGAGCCCAGGCCGGGCCCATCTTGAAATGGACTGAACAAACTTTTTGTTAATGCCTTCTTCACCCAGCCCCCTAAATAGCCAAATAGATCCACCCTACACACGTCTAGGCCTTGGCCTTGAACAAGGCACAAGTGAAGGCCGGAAAACAACGGCAAACCAGTAGAGAAGCCGCCTCCCAGCCACACCTGCCCCCTCCTCACTCCCCCCCAGACTTCCTGCTTCAGCAGCGTCCCACCCCCGCGGCACCAGGCCTGCTCCCAAGAAGCCTGCCCTGATGCCCATCACCTTCTCCGGGTCCACAGAGCCCCCAAGTCCAGTCTGTTCCATTACATCACAATGATCCCATGGTACCTCGGGCTGGACTTCTGTCTCTACTCTAGACTGGGAGCTCCTTGAGGGCAGGGCTTGGGGCTGTGAAGACTCCTGGGGTTTGCCTGGCCGTGACTCTGTGGGACAGCCTCGCCGCCAGCCTTTGGCCACGGTGACCTCCCTCCAGAGAGATCTTTCTGAGACCTTCGGCCAGTCTCTGGCTTTCCTTATATCCTCTGTGTGCGCTATGAGGTCCCTCCCGGCTTCCCAGGAAGTCTGTGGGATCCTCTTTCCATAGGGAGGTGAGGGTTGGGCTGGGATTGGGGAGGAAGGACAGACTCTGGCACTTGTCGAGAACAAAGGAAACCATTGACCAACCCAAGGGGCGTGCTGACCAGCTGTGTCTTCAATCTATCCCGACATCTCCGCTCAGCTCGAGGGGACCCAGCCCTCAGTCAACACAAGGATCTCCTGCAATCAAGCAGAACCAGGGCTGGGTGCTGCCCTGACCGAGGGGGGCACTGGGATGGGGAGGCTGTGCCCTGAGGGAGCCCCTACCCCGAGTTGGGCAGTGCTGGGGCAACCCCTGGCCTGAAAGGACAGTCTTAGGGGAGGTTCCAGCCTGGCGAAGATGCTCGAGGGGCTCCTCTTTCCAAGGGAGATGAGTAGGTTCGGGAGCCCCGGGGTTCTGACACAGACGGCTCTCAGGACATGCTTGACCAGTCCTACGGGGACATCTAACGTAGACAGAATGCTTGGGGACCTCCAGATGGCCCAGCAGTGGCTCTGGCCAGATCAGCGCTCGGTACAGGGCAGTGGGAGGGATGGTGGCAGGCCAGGTGTTACATTGGGGGGGTCTTTTTCTGGGACCGCAAAGCCCCCGAATCCCCAGTAATGCTGCCTTCTCCTGCATCTCTAGCTGCTAAGCTCGGGGTTGGTCTTCTGGACATGGCACCCTCCCTCTGATCCAAAGCATCCGTCTTCCCTGACGAGTCCTCATCTGCAAATGCCCCTGGGATGCAGCAGCAGCCCAGATGCCACAGCTGAGGAAAGACGAGGGCCAGAGGAGGCTGGGGGTGGCGAAGGGCCTGCGGACCAGGCCATAGGAGGAAACGAGACCCTCGGCGTCCAGCCTGGGCCATCTGGCACTGGGCTCTCATAGAGGATTCCCGGGCAGGTCAGGGCCACCGAGGCTCCCTCCCGACATGGGTGGTCAGCCCAGGCTTACCCCTGCACTCCACAAACGCCCGGTAAATCAATACGAATTCATGAATACCGACCATGTGTGCCAAGTACTGTGCTGAGTGCACACACACAAAGGGAAACAGTCCCTGCTGTGCAGCTCCCAGCAAAGGGCCCCCCTGGGACTTTGGGCTAGGAGAGCTCTACCGCCTCCATCAAACCCCTCCATCCTTCTGAGCCCCAGACTGCTCACCTGCAAAATGGAAGCGCTGGCCAATTGGGAGATTCTAAGAATAACTCACCACAGTTTTAATATTTAAAACGACAGTAAAAGAGAAACATTCTCTGGCCGTTCTAGAGGAGGAAGACAGACAGACACACCTCTCTCTCTCTCTTCCCTTTTACTCCCCACTTTGCTCACAGCTACACGGGCTGTGGGATGAGGACTCACCCAGAATTCCTCAGGGACAAGAGCTCACGGGATTTTGAAGCAGTAGCAGTTTTAGGGACAAGAATGAGGGCTTGGGACTGATGCTTCCGAAGAGTAGGGCTGCGTTAAAGATGGTGGAGGGAAGCTACAACTACTCACATCCTGTTTTCTTTGCAAAGCAGAAATGACCTTTAGCTTGGGAAGGAAAGGACAGAAATGGTAAATGAGGAAGAGGGCCCAGGGAAAGCCAGCTACCCTTCCCGAGCGCCCGTCATCAGGTCACTGATAAGCTTGGATCTGATCTATCGACATGGAGAGGGAGAGAGAGGGGGAGAGAGAGGGAGAGAGAGAGAGAGAGA
>NW_020950172.1:6417535-6427804 GCF_900497805.2 Vombatus ursinus | reverse complement strand
GAGAGAGAGAGAGAGGTGGTCACCCTTTCCACCTGCCCCTCACCACACTTCTACTGGGGCCATCACCTTCCCCTCGTCCCCTCCGGTGCCTCGGCACTGTTAGGGCAGCTTTTGCCCGCTCCTACCAGCCACCTTCTCACTATTCCTTCCCCACAGGAACCCACCCTTCCCACCTTCAAAGCACCTTTTTAAGTGTTGTCTTCCTTTATTAGGAGGCAGGGACTGTCTTTCTGCTTGTATTTATATCCCTAGAGCTTAGCACTATGCTGGGCACACAGTAGGAGCTTCATAATTGCTCTTTCCCCTCTGCTCCAGGTATAAGTTGAAGCAATGGGAACGGATGTCTGCCCAGGAGGGCTCCTCCTGCAGGCTCACGGTCGTCTGGCCTCCCCATCTCCAGTCCTGAATATGTTGTATGTGCAGCTCCTGACCACTCCCACGCGCAGAAATCGTCTACGCTCCCTAGGCACGGGGACGTCCTGACTCTCGAATGAACTGGATTCCGCGAGGCAGTGTCGTCGTCAGCCTCCCTTTCTCTCCAGAAGGTCCAGCAGGACCAAAGTCAGGACGACCAGCGATACCTGGGATGCAGGGGCCGCCCTTGGCGTCTTTGACATCTGACCAGGTTCTAAGCGTTCCACAGCGCCTCCTCCTGCCGCCTTCGTGTTGAGACAGACTCTTCTCATCCACCCACATGCGTGGGGTAGACACGCCCCTTCACCAAGGGGTTTGAAGGTTGCCCTCCACCTGCTGAGATGGCTCTACCGGGGTGGGGCCGCTGCACACGCTACTGCTTCTTGGAGCCACCAGAGTTGGGTGGCCAGCTGGACACCAAAGGTGGACAAGCAGCCCTGAACAGGGCTCAGCGGTGCTCTGAGGGGCTGGTCCTCTGAACATCCCTTAAACGGAGGTCTTGTATTTCACCCTCAAAGTCAGAGAGAGTCATTGAAGGGGGAGGGGGAGGGTGTGCAACGGACCAGGACCAAGGGCACAGGAGGATGGGGGGGGGATAGACTGAAGAGCGGAAGGGGCCAAACAGCCAATTAGGGCAGTCAGGAGCCTAGAGAAGGTGGCCTTGTGAACACAAGGGCCAGAAAAGAGAGACTGTTGGAGTATGAGGTAACAGAGAGCACAAGTCAGAGCCAAGTGGTTGAGTTCAAGGGAATCATTTATTAAGTGAACTGGAGAAGCCCCATGCCTACCAGCAGACAGGGCCCTCGCGTCGACGTCACCTCGGCTAAATTGGGACTGTCCTTTCATTCAGAGAGAAGGTGGCCCGGGAACCCCCCCCCCCCCGTTGGCTGCCTCCTCTCCAGCCTGAGCACTCCCCTCGTCTCTCCCACCTGGGGAGGACCCCCCTCTTCTCACCTACCTGAACATCCCTCCTTTGTCCTCTCCATCCTTCTAAACCCGGCCCAGCTCACGGCCTGTCTCCTCCTAGGGACTGGAGACTCCTGTAGGACATAAGAGTTCTCAGTTATTCCACAGGTCTCCTCTCCGGTCTCACAATGCTCAGAGTGCCCTGAGATCAAGGGCTCTTCCCTTCCTGTCCCATCTCTCAACCTGGCCTCTCTCAGCCCCAATACCTCTACTTTTGAGTGCTGTTTAAATAAAGTCAATGAAACATCATCTTCTAAAATTAAAGTTTATTTTAACTTCACAAGGAAACCACAAATCTCTGAATTACACGAAGGACATTATTGAGAGGACTGTAGCCTGTAACTACAGCCTGGCACTTAAGAAACCGTGGTGCTTCACCTCGAGAGCGGCCCGGCTGGCCCTGTCCGCCAGGCTGGCCCACGGTCTTCCATGACACTTTGGGGAAACATTCTCCAACCGGTTACATTTCATCTGATTTGGTTCAACACTGAGTCAGAAAAGTGAGTCAATAGCCAGACTCTAGCCCATTGCATCAAAAAGACATTAATTTACCTCTAAAGCATCTTGTAAACAGTCATCAAAGCAGTCTGCTCTACACAAGGAGACGAAGAGGGTGGAAGGTGGGCAGCCAGGGCTGGAATGGGGATGGAAGCAACTACTTCTCTGCTGCCTCAGCACAGCACCTGGCATACACTAGGTGCTCAACAAATGTCTATGGAATGGGGGGGAAATGCATTTCTTTTCCCCTCAGGCCCTCATCCCCCGGCAGCAGCATGGGCATCCTCAGCACAATCTCCTCTGGGCCCAGGGCATACAAGACACAGAGCCAGAAGTGGGTGGACAGCCTCAGAAGCAGGTCTGAGGGCGGGGGACAGAAGTGACCAGGAGACTTATCTTCCCAGCTTAGCCCTGGAAGATACACCATCGACCTCCTCCACACCCAGGGGCGCTCACGTGGGAGATGCAACATCCCATCTGAGGCCGTGCCACAGACTGGTCTGGGCGTCTTGAGGCAAGTGCCCCCACTGTTCTCTGACTGCCAAGCACAGGAACACAGACTGAGGAGGGGGCTTACAATACTTTATCTTGTCCCACAGGATGGGGGGGGGGGGATTCCCAACAGCAGCTCGGGCCCAAAGGCTCGTAGGGGGCAGGAGAACCTACTGTGGCCTCAGTACAACACAGCTTTGCAGGCTCTCACACAAGGAGGATAGATGGATGGACGGATGGATGGACTGCAGAGGGGAAACATGGGAGGCAGGCTGCAGCCAAAGGCCCAACCAACCCGCTCCTAAGCCAAATGAGAAGCCCCTGCCTGTGGTGCCTGGCTGTCAGGGCCAGACCCCCTGGGAGCTGCTTCCGCCCACCCCCTCCCTGCTCCCAGGCCACAGGCTTGGAGACAAGCCTACTGTTTGTCCTAACCCAGCTTAAGGCTTGTCTCACATTTAATTAGTTTTCTTTTTAATTAAAATTACCTGAGCAGAGGTTTTATCAGCTTTTTAAAAGCAGAACATACAGAACTATACAAGCTAGAAATATCTTTAAAAACAAAAAAACAAACAAACCATGAACCAAAAACCCCCAAGAAGGCAAAGCAGAGCCCGGGCCTCCCGGCTGGGCCCCTAAAGCTAAGGAAGGCCAAGGCCCACATCCCAGATCCCCAGCAACTGGTACCATTAGGGGCCGGCCAAAGACAAACCGGCCTGTGCAGGCTTGGGGGGGCATGACTCGGAGGCTTCTCGTGGCAAGAGATGACTGAGCGCGTCTCGGAGGTCCCTCCCAAGGCTCAAGGGAAGTGGGTGAGATGGAGCCAGCGGGCTGGGCAAGGGGGCCCAGAGAGGGCACCAGGAGGCCACGCGGGAAGTCTCCCGTGACAGGGAGCAGCAGCGACAGCCGTCCCCTCTGGGCGGTCAGGACTGATTCCATGCCTCGACGGGGGGGTGTGGGTGGGGGGGCCGGGACCCTTGCGTTCCAGACCACGATTTGGAAAGGAGAGGTGTGCAAGGGGCAGAGGGCAGAGCAAAGCGGGCGAGTTGTCTCAGATGGACCCAAGGCAACAGCCCTGGAGGTAAACCCCCCAACCC
The DNA here is from genome assembly GCF_900497805.2 of Vombatus ursinus. Classification (NCBI taxonomy): domain Eukaryota; kingdom Metazoa; phylum Chordata; class Mammalia; order Diprotodontia; family Vombatidae; genus Vombatus; species Vombatus ursinus. Next base: position 6,424,340 of record NW_020950172.1, on the reverse strand, counting down.
GCGTCCTGCTGACTGGTCTGGAAAGGATAGCTCATTAAATAAAGCCTCCGGGGGAGAAAGCTGCGTCCGGGGAAGGCTCCGGTGGTCAGCCTCCCCTGAGCCGTTCCTCAGGGCTCCCTCGGAAAACGAGGAGAGAGGGGGCCCTGCTGCTGGCCTGGGCCACTGGGCAATGGGGGACGAGGAGCGAGGGGGCCAGGGTGAAGGCCACTGCGGAGGAGGGCACGGATGGGCACGCAGGACACAGTCAGGTCTGCAGCTAACAGGTTTGTTTGAGAAGCTAGGAACTTTTAAAACAGCACCCCCTGCCCCGACACACACACACACACAGATGCTGATGATTGATATAAAATTCTCCCCGTTACAAGATGATCATTGAATTGTCTTATCCTATAGGTGCCTGGCACCAAGAACTAACAATGGTATCATGATACCAACACACGGTCCAGAGCTGTCCCCGCACCACTCAGCAGGAACCCACCACCAGAGACCCTTGGGGGAAGGGACCAAGCCAGAAGACGCTCAAGGCTGCACCGACACCTGGCGGACGCCGCCGGTCGGGCCGCGGCTACGGGGCGGACGTCGGCCCCAGCCCTGCCCCCCGGCCCCACCCGGCTCCTGCAGGCCCTGTTGTGTGTATGGCTGTTAGCACCCATTCTGGTTTTTGGTCGCTGCCCGCCCGGCTTTGTCCGCCGCCGCTGCCGCCTTATTTCTGAGGTCTGATCTCAGCCAGTCTCTGGAGACATGACCGCGTGGCTGTCATGGAAAGGATTAGGGTGACCGTCCGTTTTCCCACCCGGTAGAAGCCGTAGCACATCAGTCCAAAGAAGGCAGCTTTCACGACAAACCTGGCCACTCTGCTCGAGATGGACGGGGGAGGAACGCTGCAAGACAAACGAAAGGCGGGCTTACTCTGCAGCTCCGCGAGGCGGCCTTCCCTCGTCGCGGGCCACTCTCACCGCGCGGACGCCCCCACCCAGAGGCGACCGTGTGACTCCCCGGTTCCTCGCTGGCAGCACAAGCAGGCCCAGGCTCGTCAGCCCGGCGTTCGAGGCTCCCTCACCTCCCCAGGCAGCACGGGGCCTCCACGGCAGCTGCTCTGCCCAGACTTACTCTCCTTCCACAAACAGCCTCCCCTCCTCTGGAGGGCCTACCTGCATGATTTCCCTCAGTTTCCCCTTCTGGAAAATGAGGGAATTGGCCTCAACGGTCTTGTAAGTTCCACCCTACCCTCAGACCGCATCCTCGGACCCCCGATCTCTCCCAGCCCCCGGTCACACTCCAACCCCCTCTGAAGGAAGGGCCTGGTGGGCTCGAGCCTCAAGGCTGGGGGACGCAGGCTGGTGAAGTGAGTAACGGATGAGGAATGCGCGCCGGCCCATCGCCAGCCGGCCGCGGAAGGCTCGGCCAGCGGGGCGCGTTAGGCTCAGGGACGCGGCTGCGCAGGCAGCTCTCGGGAGCTTACACGGGGGCAGGGCAGACAGGGCCGTAATCTGTGCTAGAGTCACTCGCTGTCATCATAGAGCCAAGGCGGGCAGGAGGGGGAGAGTCCCAGAGAGACACAGACACCAAGAGAAAGGGAGAGAAAGACGCCCCGGCTCAAGCGAAAGGAGGAAGCGGGTTCCGGGGGCCGGTCTTGGGGAGGCTCACCTCATGATCTCCTGGATGTTTAAGTCCGTGCTCCAGTTCTTCTCGATGCCGGGCACGTGGCCCATGCCCACCACTCCAACCACCACAGAGGGGACGCTCTTCCTGGGCTCGGCTGTGGGACACGGATGGGGGAGGGGAGGCCCACTGAGGAGCTGCCCCTCCACGGCATCTCTGACCGTGCCGGGGGATGGGAGAGCCCCGAGCAAAGCCCGGGCAAGGAGCTGGGGGCACTGAAGTCACCGGGATTCCTGGGGGATCCCTGACTCGGAGGATGGGCCACCGGAGAAGCCCCACCTTTGCCTGCCAAGGTCACATCCACCCCTGCTCCTCTCTCCACCCACCGTTCAGGGCCCAGAGCACAGGGCACCTCCTCTCCCAGAACTCCACCCCCAACTCCCACCCCATCTCTCCCTCCGGCATCCTCCACCAGCACCTCCAGCCACTCGCACATCTGGTGTGTGCCTTGACCTCTGTCACCCTACTATGTGCCAGGCAATGTGCTAAGCACTGGGGACGCAAAAAGAGGCAAAAGACAGTCCCCGCCCTCAAAGAGCTCCCGGTCTAACGGGAGATAACACACAGATAACCAACCATGTACAAACACAAGCTATACAGAGGGGAAAGTAATTAACCGCTTCCTGCCTCGGTTTCCTCATCTGTACAATGGGGATGATGACAGCACCTCCCTCTCAAGGCCATTGTGCTTAGCACAGGGCCGGGCACACAGTAGGAGCTTCACGCGCTCGCCTGCCTCCTCCCTCCCTGCCCTGCACATAGTAGGCCCACCCCTCACCTTCCGAAGCGCGAGGCAGCTCCAGACGCTTGGCAGCCTGCCGCAGCATGTAGGTCAGGTAGATGTCTCTTTCGGAGACGATGGTCCGATGGAGGTCGGGAAACTCGCCAATCATCTCCGCCATCATCTGCTCCAACAGGTCCTTCTGCTTACATTTTTCTACGTCGTCCTTACTGGGAACCCAGAGAGAGAGGAAGGGGCCGCTGGGGGGCCTGCTGTCCGGCCTGCCTCTGGGCCACACGGCAGGGAGGTGGAAGCCCGGACCGACGGCGACTCCTTGGGGACCCTGACCTGATGCTCGGGCCCAGCGCGCTCCGGGCCGGGATCTCAAACCCACACTCTTTTCTTTATCTATCTGGGGACACAAGGCAATGTTCTCTCTGCAACACTGGGGAGGAAACTAGGCCTGGAGGATTTTCTTTCATTCCCCGTTCAATGGCCCTATTCTGGTCTCTCATTGCTTTTCTCCCTTCTTATGAAGGACCCAAGCTGACTCCCAGGGCACTTGTCCAAGGGCTTGCTGATGGTCAATGGGGCAGAAGTCCAACCGCTCCTGAGCAGGCCGACCCCTGGGGGACCCTGGGCCTCACTTTCCTTCTCTATAAGACGAGGGCCTCTGAGCTCCCCGTGAACCAGGTTCCCAGATACGGGAGCAGCAGCGAGTGCCACTGATCTACGCCTCGGCCTCCATTCAAGCAAAGCCACGCCAGAAGTGGGAAGGTGACTCTGTGGAAGGCCCTCAGGCCCAGGCCCTCTTGTTCTTGGGTCAGGCAGAAGGAGAGGTGTGGCCCCAGGGCACAGTGACGGGTCTGCACGGGCCTCCCCCGGGCACCAACTGGGAAGATGGCACAGGACGTGCCTGGATCACTCAGACCTTCATCCTAGGCTAACTCTGACTCCTCAGGGTCAGCTAGGACCGGACTACAAGTAGCAGAGGCAGGATTCTCTGTGTGAATGCTGGGGTGGGGAGCAGACAGCCAGAGGGACACCCCCAGCTCCCCCCCAACGCCCCCCCCCAGGAGAGCCTGGACACAAGGGCCTGCTGCCTGGCCATGTCAGAGACGAAGGTCACCTGACTGACAGGTGGGCAGGGGGTCTGGCCCCGGGGCCACCACACCCTGACACCGGGCTCAGGGTAGGTCCTTGAATTGCGTCACCCACACGAGGGAGCTGGGCACCCCTCTGACAGCCACGAGCTCGGAACTCACGGCCTCACGAGGCTGTGCATCCTCTTTGTGAAGTGCTCTGATCTCTCTCTGCTGCGGCCCACAGAGAGTGCGTGGGGAGGGTTGGGGGCCCACATGAGCCTTGTGCCCCACCCGCCCTGTGCGCCTGCCTCCAGCTGGCCGCAAGCGCCCACTGTGCCCCAGACAGGCTATGGCCAGGCAAGGTGGGCAGCGGCCACCTCCCTGGTCCTAATTTTGGGACAGGATGAAACGGAGGCCACGTGGAGCTCACTGGCTGGCGTACCTGATGGGGTCAGAGAGGAAGCACAGGCCCCAGGCCAGTTTCACCTTCTGCCAGAAGGAAAGGGCCGCGATGGCTCTCTTGAAGGTCACCGGGATAGGCCTGTCCCCAAGGTGGAACTTGCAGAAAGGTACTTTACTGGCCTGCAACAGAAGTGGGTGGGGGTCAAGCACTGTGGGTGCCTGGAGAGGAGGGTTCGGCAGGCGGCGGCGGGTCTTGAGGGCACGCGGGCAGGGGCCTCGGTGGGTGTGGCCCACAGCCCTAGATGCCTAGCCAGGGAGCGGATGTGTGTGTGTGCTCTGTGCCAACTCTCAGGCGCCCTTAGCCTCAGGTAATTTTATATTTTGCAAGTAAATGATATTCTGTCTTTCCTGTGGTCTCCCTTAAGAAAAAGCTATTTCACAACAAAAACAGAGAGCTCTATTCACCACCAAACAGCAGGTGGAGAAGGAAGCGGGGGGGGGGGGGGGGAAGAGAAGGAGATAAGAAGAGACAGCCCAGCAAGACTCACTCACCTCCTCGGGCGGGTCTGAGGTTTCTCTCTGCCCCTCTTCCCTAAGGTGACAAGGGTGGCCCAGAGTTCCAGGGTGGGGGGACTCTAGCCACAAAGACTTGGGGGACACCCTGGGTCCTGTGAGGTGGGATAAGGGAGAATCCACCTGGATGGGCTCACAGACTACAGAGCCGGGGGCCCCCTGCCTCAGTCTGGGCCTCCCTGGGTGGCTACACGGCCTGCACTCTGACTCAGTAACAGGCCTCCCTGGGCTGACCAGGGCCTCGTCCCACTGAATTCTCAACTTCACAAAGAAAGTCTGGGGGGAGGGGTGGGTGGTGGTCAGAATGGAAGTCTCAGCTCCTCAGAGAAAGGGAGTGCTGGCTAGCTCCTGAAATCCCACCCACCAGTGATCCAGGAATGAAGCCCCCCCTCCCCCACCAGCCCTCTGTGCATCTGTCCCAGACCACAGCGTGGAGGGCGGGACACAGACCTGGGCACCTGCACTCACCTCCTTGAAAGCCTCTCTGAACTCGCCCCCAGGGGCCATCCCCAGCTGTTCTGTGATGTGTGCCGAGACCTTCAGAAGCAGCATCTGCATCAGGCCTGACATGACTCCGTTCTGGAGGCAAGAGGGAGGCAGAGTTTGTTAGAGGGCAGAGATCCAAGGCCTCCCTGAGGCTGGGAAAGGGCCGGGAAGGCCCCGATGCTCAGCCCTGGCTCTCCAGAGGGGGCGGCCCCCAGAGTACTGACAGGCCGGGCACCACACACCTGCTCCCTGTGAAGGAAGAAGCCAGGGAGGATGGGGCTGGTCACAGAGGACAGGAAGGACAGGGCGATGGCTGTTTTTTGGGAGGGAGAGATTGGGTTAAGATCTCATGATAATGGGAGAGGGGGAGAGTAAAAGTACAGATGTGGGAATGAGGTAGGGGGTACGTGGCACAGTCAAGGGGAGGGAGGGGTGGGGCCCAGTCGGAGGGGCCCCGGGAAAGATGCCAGGTGGCAGTGACGGGAGCGTTGGGCAGAGGGTGAGCCCACTCTGGGAGGACAGTGATGCCACTGCGCCGTGCCCAGGTCCTCAAATATTGACTCACGGGTACAATGGCAAGTTTGCCATCCGCAATTAAAGACAGGCTGTGGGCAATGTTGCCCCAACAAACACGGGAGGCCCCCCGGGACACCTGCACAGGCCTCATGACTCCAGCGTGGCTCTGCCCCGTGCCTCGAGGCCTGCCGCCAACCCCACCCCCCACAGCCGCGGCACTTGGCCCTTTCCGCGAGTCAGGGCCTTCCAGAGACAGTCACCCTCGGCGCAGCCAGGCTCCAGCCTCGTCTTCCCCTCCCCTCAAGCGCAGCTTGAAAAGGGTTCAAAGGGCAAACAGCCACAACCAAGTTTCACAAACAAGCCTCAGCTCCACACCCCAAACATTTGGCGTCTCCTGGTCTGGGAACACGCCCTCGCCCCTGATGGAGCGTCAGCCCCTTGAAGGCAGGGACCGTCTCCACACCCCCAGCACAGGGTCTAGGCACCAGGCAGGGCTTACCCGAGGCAGAAGAGGCAATGAAGTAGAGGGATGCACAGGGGCGGTGGGGGGCCTACCTATCTCATGTGGAGACAAGAGGCCAGCAGGACAGCAGGCCTCCAAAAGGTCTGACCACCCCTGTCCTGGTGGTGGGAGCCGACAGGGCCAAGGGGCAGGTCCAGGTGACCGGGCCAGCAAGCAGGCTGGCGGGGGAGTGCCCTTTCTCCAGCCTCCCAAAGCCCGCATGCCCTGTGACGCTCAGGGAAGGAGAGCGCTCCCAGCAGATGCTCATGGGAAAGTGGGAGGGGAGGCCCTCTGCTGAAGGGGAGAAGAGCCGGCTATGGAACACACAGATGACAAAATACCGATTACCGAAGGCTTCGGAAGGCCCAAGTGAGGTTCGGCAGCGGGCCAGACAACGGACGGACGCCGGCTACTCCAAAGGCGGGGATGGCATGCAGATGTCCCGGCCGGTGCTGGCATCAGGATGGCAAGGGTGGCAAGGGGAGGAAAGGGGGGCCAGGGCAGAGGTGACCGGCTGAGAGAGGGAGGGCAGCTCAGGTAGGGACAATCGCTAGGCACAGCAGGGCTGCGCCTGGGGGGCAGATTATGGACACTGGGAGGCCAGGCTGTGTGTACAGGCAAAGAACTAAGAATGAGAGCAGAGGGCAAGACGGCACTGAGAGGCTCTGAGGGATCATCACGAAGGGGCCCCCAGGCCTGGAGAGGCAGCCAGGGATGCAGAGTCTTCTGCAAGGAGCCAGGTTGCTGTTGGGTGCTAGCAGGTGAGACGAATGGGATAGAAAAGGGAGCTTGTTAATGACAGACGGGTGCCACACTGCCAGGGAGGGAGAGAGGGGGAGAGGGAGAGAGAGAGAGAGA
>NW_020950172.1:6383553-6417435 GCF_900497805.2 Vombatus ursinus | reverse complement strand
GGGGGGAGAGGGAGAGGAAGAGAGAGAGAGAGTGTTAGTTCTTGACCAAGCAGAGCACAGAGAATCACAGGAGTTAGAACGGACAATTTTCACTACATAAAATTGACAGGCTTTTTCACAAACAAAATCAAGGCAGCTAAAATGAGAAGGGAAACAGGAAAACTAGAAAAGAAAAAACAGCCCTTTGCAGCAAGCGGGTTTCTCTGCTAGCAGCCAAATATTCGGGATATATAGGGGACGCGTTTAAGTAAGTAATGAGTCATTCCCCAAGCAATAAAAGGTCAAAAGAAACAAACAAGCAGTTTTCAGATGAGAAAAACAAGGCATCAACAACCATATAAAAATGCTTCAGATCATTACTAAGAGAACTGCAAATTCAAGCCAGCCTGAAGTCCCACCACCCACCCATCAGATCGCAAAGCTCTCCCAAACAGGGAAATGCAGGTCGGCAGAGGAGCCGTGAGGAAACAGGCACATGACGCCTCAGTTGGACAGCGGGGTGCCGTCCCAGCCATCGGGAAGGCAGTGTGGACCGACGGCCCGAGGCACCGAATTACGCAGTGTCCAGCACCGAGGCGCCTCTGTTGAGACCTACTCTCCAAGAAGACGCGAGGAAGAGGGCCGTGTTGTACCTGTGTGTACAAAAAACACCGGCAGCATCTTTTTGTCATAACAAAGAACTGGAAAAGAGGGTGCCCCATCACTGGGGGGCCTGCTGGACAGATGATGGCACATGCATAATGGAAGACCAGTGTGGTCTAAAAATTGACGGAGGAGTTTCTTAGAAACCTGGGACATCTTGTCTGAACCGATGCTGAGGGAGGAGGCAAGAACCAGAGACCAAGTCAGACAAGAGCTCCGTGCATGAAAATGGCACTGCTCGAGCTCTGAGCCACAGGTGCCCAGCGAGGCCTCCCAAGGCCCCGACCTCCTGACCGAGAGGGGAGGGCCCTGAGGTGCAGGGGGAGACACAGCGATGCCGAGAGATCCCTTACTGCGATGAGGAAGGACTTGGAAACATTTGGGAGGTGGGAAGAATGTGAGGGGAGAAGGGAAAAGAGAGGTGTGCCAATGAAACTTTACAAAAGAAAAGCCCAGAAGAGAAGAGAAGGGTGGCCAGAGGGCTCTGAAGCCACTGTACCGAACTACCTCCACCCTTTTCAAGAAGGAAATGAGCCGAATTCAGTTTTATGTGACACTATTTCTGTTCTCTATTTGTGGAAATGTCTCGTGTCTGCTGGCGTCTGTCAGGACCAGACAACAAACACAACCCAAATTTAATTTACAAACACCACCAGCAGCAGGTTTCCTGGGTAACAAGGAGGAAGGGGAAGAAGGGGGCTGACAGAATCACTGGGATGAGGGGCCGCTAGAGGCGGCCAGGGTCCGCTGGTCACAGGAAGGGGTTTTTCAGAGAGGGGACGGAAGCCTCGGATGGCTATTCCCCCACGGCAGGGCGAGAGGGGAGAGAAGAGGCGCTTTGGCGGTCAGAGCTGGCGCTCCCCTCCCACGCCCCCGCAGAAGGGGCAGGGCAGCCTTCCACAACCTGCAGTTCAAAGCGTCAGTGACATTTTGAAAAGCACACATCCGATGGGGCCAAGAGCACAACTAATCCCCCTGCGGCTGAGCCTGGGCTTCGGGGCAGGCCTATCCAAACACAGGGTGACAGGAAGCTGGCAGCTCCACCAGGATGCCGGAAGGCTCACTCCCAGGGCCAGGTGCCAGGTGCCAGGGACATCATGGGCAGTGGCTCCACAGATCAGCCTGAGGCCTGTCTTTCCAGAAGGCCCCGCTGGCCCCCCGATGCCGACTCCCCGCCGTGGGCACCTTGCCTGCACAGTGACCTGCCTCCCCCGTGCCCTATATGAGATCGTGGGCCATGGAAGGCTCAAAGGCTTCAGCTACGGGCCTGGTGACGGGCAGTGTCAAAGGCTGAGGCCCAGAGGAGCCGGCCTGGGAGCCACCAGGCAGCTCTCCAGGGCCACCTGCTGGGCAAACTCTGTCTTCCCTGCAGACACAGCTCCAGCTCCCTTCTTCGCTGGGCCGTCCTCGGGGCCGTCTCTTCTTTTATCTCTGTGAGCTCCCAACAGCTCCTCAAAGGCCCGGACTCTCACTCTTCGCATCTGTACCTCCAGAGCCCAGCACATGGTAGGTACTTAATGAATGCCTGTGGTTGTACCACGGAGACCCAAAACACGGTCCCAGGAAGCCTTGGAGGAGAGGGTGCTCGCCATCCCTACTGCACGGCACCGTCCCCCGCTGCCCGAGACGCTCAATGCCACCTCCCTGCCCCCTGCACCTCCCACTCATCTCATCCTGGAAGACTTACGACAACTGTCCGAAGAAGAAAGGGGCTGCAAGGATTCTTCTCTCCATTTTACAGATGAGGAAACTGAGGCTCAGAGTGGTGAAGGGTCTCCAGACTCAAACACAAACCTTCCAACTCTCAGACTGGTGGCCTCCAATATGACTTCTGACTCAAGGTCACTTAAAGACCGCTGGGGGCGCCATGGTACACAGAGCGCTAGGCCTGGAGTCAAGAAGATTCGTCTTCCTGAGTTCAAATCCGGCCTCAGACACTTACTAGCTGGGTGACCCTGGGCAAGTCACTTCACCCTGTTTGCCTCAGTCTCCTCATCTGTCAGATGAGCTGGAGAAGGAAATGGCAAACCACTCCAGTATCTCTGCCAAGAAAACCCCAAATGGGGTCACAGAGTCGGGCACGACGGAAACGAGTGAACGACAACAGACACTTACTGCCCACCTTCTTCCACACCCCGCTGCCCCTTCTGCTCCAAGACCCGTCTTGTGCTGCTCACGCTCTCGCTCCTACATGCCAAGGCCTGGGCTGTCCTCGGCCCACTGACCTTCAGTCCCCAGCCAAAGCACCGTGAGCACATCCCTGGCCATCACAAACTGCACGAGCGCCTGTGGAAGATACTGAGTCCCTCTGCCTGCAGCCCAGGGCCCTGGGCATCTCGAGGGCTTGGGGCAGGGCTCCTGACACAGCCAGATCTAGGCTTCCAACCACAGTGTGTGCGTGTGTGCGTGAGTGCGTGCGTGCGCCACGTGTGAGGGCTGCACATGCCCAGTCTGCAGATCTCAGGCCATGCCGGCCTCTCCCTCCAGCCCAGGAGCAGAGGGTTACTGGGTCCTCAGCACAGCCAGAGATGAGTAAGGGCGTGCTCAGAGGTCTGTCTCATCCTGCCTTCTTTTACAGAGGCGCCATCGTGCCGCTCACCTCTGAATCTGCAGAGTCAAGAAGGAACCACCAAGGGAAGCCGCTCCCGCGGGTAGACCAGCACGGCCTACGATGGTCGCTCCAGAGGACTGGGGAGGACACACAGGTCCTCCCTCGAGTGAGGAGGGGGCGGCCCCCCCGGGTGGCGGACACGGCCATAGGTCTGTCTCGGTAACGAGGGCGGGTTCTCGGGAGTTACTGGGGAGGCGCCATGTGCTGAAAACGGGGACCAACAAGGCACGGAAGAGAAGCCAGAGAGGGTGGGCAGACTTCCAGCTGCTCAGTGATGCCTCAACAGGAAGGCCTAATTACCTGGGTTCCCTGGAACGACAGCTTTGGCCCAAAAGGCCCACGGAAGAGCCCGGCGTCCACGTCCCCTCCCTGCCACTTTCTCCTTCCCCACTCTGTGGGTCTGACGTCACCCCAGCAGAGGACAAGAGACTCAGGACCCAAAAGGTCCCTGGCAGGCCGCATCCACGAGGGACAGAGCCTCCCACCCCACGTCCCAAGGACGAGACGCAGGAGAACTCTTGGAGATTGAGGGATTTCAACAGACCACACCCAGGCCTGTGTGAGTCAGTCACAGAAAGGGCCAGGGTCCCCAGAACAGGGACGTGGGAGTTGCACTGGCCTCTGCCCCCGGCCCAGGCACCAAGGCTTGAGAAGGATGATGACAAGCTGGACACAGGCCGAAGGAAGGCAAGCAGGAGGGTGGTGAAGGGCCTTGGGTCCCTGTCACAGAGGACATCCTGAGACTCAAAGGGAGCCCGACAGCTGTCTTCAGGTTCTGAAGTCACGAGGAGGAGGAAGGATCAGCCTCCTTCGGTTCGGCCCCAGAGTCTGACCCTGCTGCCGTCGTGAGCTCACCCCCGGTGAGAGGGGCTGGCAGGGGTCCCCTCGGCCAAGGTCTGCGGGTAGCGGCTGGATCACTGCTTGGCCCGGCTGCACTGGAAGCCACCGGGGCCCTTCGCCGTTCCGTTGAGTCTGTAAAGTGGCTTCTCAGGTCGCTCCTGGGGCGTTTTCTCCTCTGCTCTGACCCCAGGCAGACCACCGGCCCCAGCAGCAACGTCTTTCTTCATACGATGATGGCTCCACTGCCCAACAGCCAGTCCCTGCCAGAACCAGAGACACCCACAAGAGCCAAGAAACTGTGTGGCCCGACTGAGGAAGAGAGCTGCAGCATACTTCTGTCATTCTGCTGGGAAGTCCTCACTGCCCACTGGGAGGATAAGGCCAGGAAGCCACAGTTCAAAATGTCCCAAGAGGCTCCAGACTGATCTAGATTTAGATAAGGGACCGGCATGCAAACTTCTGTAGAAATGATAGCCAGTCACAGGCACTAGGGCAAAAATGCACGTGCACTCCCGTGCCCAGTGGTCCACATGAACACCTCGGCATGCCCCCCAAAGGGGCACTCCATTCCTTGTCCAGCTTGCCTGAGGCCTGGATCCGAGGGGAAGGCTGCCCATCTTCCCCGAAAGATGCTCCTGCTTGCAGAAGAGGCCCACCAGAGGGGTGTGGGTACACACGGGACAGGGGTGTGAGTGTGGCTACCCACAGACCTCACTGAGCGACTCAAGTCTTAACCCCAGGGAAAAGCCAGAAACTAGAGCAGGTAACCAGTCTGCAAAGGGAGAACGGCAAATGTTAGCGGCAACAGGAAAGACTGTCACTAATCCCGAGAAAGAAGGAAATCCAGATGTCAGGCTTCACAAATCTCAGGCCCCAGCAAACTGGAGATGATGGCAAGCCAGGAAGTCATCCTGGAGGGCTCACCGGAAGAGGCACGCTCCAGTCCTAGCCCCAACATTGTGGAAAGTCACCTGAAATGATGCTAACAGGGATCCTGCCGCCGGAGGGCAAAGCCCCAGGACAGAGCAACATATCCGTAGCATCACTCCGGGGGGCCCGCTAAATGGCGGAACAAGCTACGTTCCCAGATGAAATGGAACACTGCCGCATCGCAAGAAATAGCAAACGTGATGGAGGCAAGGAGGAGACATGAACTGACAGCCACCAGGGGTGCCAGGCCTGGAGTCAGGAAGATCCAGGTTCAAATGGGGCCTCGAACTGTTCTAGCTGGGTGACCCTGGGTAAGCCACTTTGCTGTTTCTTCACCTGTAACAGCTCCTCCCTCCCAGGGTTGTGGTGAGGCTCAAATGAGACAGTATTTGTACAGCGCTCAGAACGGGGCCCGGCACACAGTAGGCACTTACTGTAGCTGTGATGATGTGAAAGAATCCACAAGATAAAGAAGAAAACAACAGAGCCTCAAAACGAATCGCTGCCGCGGTCAGGACCAAGCTGGGCCCCCAAGAAGAGGGAGGGGAGACCTGCCCCACCCTGCCTGAGGATGGACAGGGGAGGGAAAGCTGACCGTCGACCTCTCCCCAGTTCTCCTTCTTTGGACTCGGCCGGCTCTCTGGGCACAGGCCACGCAGAAACAGGAGGTGTGACCGAAGGGTCGTTGTCTGAGAAGACGCGGGCAAAGGCCTGGGCCCGTCCTGAAAGGCCGGCGAGGCGAAGCAAAGCGGGCAGGCCCGGGGGACACTGACAACGTCCAGGGGGGGGGAGGAAGGCCAAGATGAACTCTGGCCATGATGCAGCCCCTGGCCCCTACGTGAGGAAGCGCAACCTTTGGGCCGGAGCAGAGAGAACAAGAATGGCCAACACAGAGGCCAAGGACATGATGGCAGCAGTGCCCCCTCCCTGCCCCGGCCCCACATTCGGTGGCCTTCAAAGAACTGAGAGCTGTGCCTGCTAAGCTGCTATCAGCAGCCCGTGAACAGCCATGGGGAGCGGGGAAGGACTGCCGGAAGGGACTGTAGGACCCAACAAGGTTGAGAAGACGACAACGGAGTTTGTTTCTGCAGAAGTTACAGAGCATGGAATTCGAGGGACAGTACGTGCACATCCTAAGAGTGGGCACGGCTTCAGCAAGGACAGGCCGTACCCCGGACTTCAGAAAAACCTGGGAAGACTCGTATGGACCGATGCTGAGTGAAGTGAGCAGACCCAGGACAACGCTGTACACAACGACCACTATTGAGAGACTTAACCCTTCTCAGCAGTACGAGGATCTAAGACGAGATCTCCAAAGGCCTCGTGAAGGAAAACGCCATCCACATCCAGAGAAAGAACCATGGAGTCTGATTGCAGATATTTTCTCTGTTTTTTCCTTTCTTGCAGTTTTCCCCTTTCGTTCTGAATCTTCTTTCACAACATGACTGATGTGGAGATATGTTTAATATGATCACGTACATAATCCCCTGTATCAGACTGCACACTGTCTTGGGGAAGGGGGGAAATTTAGAGCTCAAAATCTTATAAAAGTAGAAGTTGAAAACTAAAAACAAATACATTTATTTAAAAAAACAAAAATGGGCCAGGCTAGGCCAACATTGCTGGTGGCCACAGTCTAGCTGGCTTTGAGAAAACAGTTTGCTATCCTCTCTTGCTATCCCCATGGCAAAGATGGAGAGACCCATGTTGGATGACCTAACTATCATAATGTCCTGGTCCTGTCCAATGGTTCAACACGAGAAATGGATGTGAGTCATCAGTGAAGAAGACGGTAAGGATGCGGCAGCGCGGATGGGCCCTGCGAGCCCGGGGCCTCTCCCGGGCAGCCCGGCCCGGAGCACAGTGCTCTTTGAGATGAAGAGGGAGGGGCTCCTACCTGCCTGACGGCCTGCTGCAGCTTTTCCAGGCTGAGCTCCTTGGCCTCCTTCAGCAGCGTCTTCTCATCCATCTTCAACATGGAAACCCTGTACTGGCAAAGCTCCACCACGACCACGTCTGGCTGCACCTCCTGGATGGTCTGTCAAGAGAGGAGCAAAGAGCAATGACTCGAGGGGCCCTCTGCCCAAAGACCTTTCTGAGACCCTGCTCAGCAGCATTGCCAAGGAAAAGCTTCTCCTGCCCTTTGAGGTCAGGCTCCTGGCACCCACTCCACGACAGGTGCCCGAGGCAGGCCCCAGCAAGTCTGGAACAGGCTAAGACCCTGGTCAGAAGCAGAAGAGGCCACTCGGTGGCCAAGGTCCCAACACGCTTGGCTCTTCTGACTTTGCTACCTGTTAACTCATGGAACAGCTGGCTCTATCTGATGCATTCTAACATCGAGGGAACATGTTTCTTGGGGAAGGTTTTGTACCTCACGCGCCATGTTGTTAACTCCCTTTTCAATTATTTCTTTCATATCTTTCTCTTCATTCCTTTTCCAACTTTTTCCTCTAGTACTCATCATTTATTTATAAAAACATTTTTAACTCAAATAACTTTTTCTGGTGGGATTATTTTTTTTTCACTCTTCCAGCCTACTTGCTGACTTAGGAATTTACGGTGGGGCTGGCCTCTGCCCACTTGTGGAGGGAAGGTCTGGGCTGACCCTGTCGCTACTTTTGGGAGGCATTGAAGGCCGTGTTACTCCAGGCTCCGAGGGTCAGCACAGGCTGGGGACCGACAAGCTCGCAGTGCTCCCAGCGGGGGGGATTCAGGGCAAAGACTGACTGCTGCTCCCCTGGAGATCCTGACCCGGCTCTGGGTCTGAGCACTAGCAGATGTGCAGGCCCACTCAGACACTGAAACCCCCAGTCAGGTCTTCATGACCCCCTTGTGATCTGCCCCAGAGCACAGGGATGGCCTTCTCCCCTGCCCACGGCCACCCTCCTTTCCTTAAAGGCTAACCTTAACCCTGCTCCACTCTCATCTTTTGTTTGACCTCACTGTCATCTCCAAAGAGAGGCAAGCCACCCCTCTGCGGGAGCTTTGAAGTGGGAGCATTTGAGAGGTGACCACCCTCCCACCTCACTGGAGAGCCTGGCTGGAGCCTTCCCAGAACCACGCCGCCTGCACTGATGTTTTCAGACCAACAGAGGGCACCAACATCAGGGCACTTGCCTGCTTGGATGAACCGTGAGCTCAAGGGAACTTTAGGACACATCGAGGCCAAGAGGGAGATCCCTGCTACATCCCAGGTAGCAGACACATGCCAGCCATGACTGCCATTTGGAGCAGGAATGGGGACAGGCATTTATTAAGCGCCAGGCACTGTGCTAAGTACTCACAAGTGTGATCTTTGATAACAAAGTAGAACAGGATTCCTACCCCAAAGGAGGCCTCCATTTCCCCAGGACTGGGAGGGCAGAGAGCACATGAGACCCAGGGCTGGGCACGGGCAGGATAGCCAACCTCTGACAGCTGTGACCTGAAGGCGTTTCACTAGGGGAAGGACGGCAAGGCTTCTGTTGGCCGAGGGTGTCCAGCATGCCTCCCTCCAGCCCTGTCCCTGCTCCGGAGCTAAGGGAGAAGCAGGTGACGGGGCCTCCCAAGAGAACTGGAGAAGGGAAGGCCGGCTTTGTGAGGACGAAACACTGGAAGCTCTCCCCATGGGACCAGGACTAAAGCTAGCTGCCCGCTCCCTCTACTTTTATTTGACAGGGCTGGAATTACCAGCAGTAGCGTAAGATCAAAACTGGACAGCATGAGCACTAAAGGGAGGTTTGAGGTATCTCCCACCCTGCCCCACTCTCATCTTTTGTCTCTCCCCAAGAAAGCTGCCTGCTCAGAATGCTCTTACTACCCTCTGCCTCACCCCGGCCAGTCTTCTCCAACATTCTAGCGTTTCCCCCAGTTAGACAAATGAAGGTTCTCTCAAATGGGACTCTTAAGCGGCCTGCAGTGGGGTGGGGGCACAGGGAAGGGGAGGGGGGATGAAGCTTCTGATAGAGAAAAAGGGTAAGCGAATTTCTTCCTTTTCTTTTTCCCTTCTCCTCCTTGGCAGGAAGCCAAAGGAAGGACCAAGCCACGGGGAGCCTTGCGTCCTTCCTTCCTTTCCAAGCCCCCAGAAGAGCTCTCATTAATTAACAGAGGACCACAGCCGCTCCAGCTGAAAGGATTCCCAGAGACATGAAGCCTCAGCTCTGGAAAGGGCCCAAAGCTGCTGCCTGATGTGCGAATCAGTCCTACAAGTGGGTGGACAGAAGGCAGGGGGAAGAGATGCCTCCACGCCTCAGCACCGTGCTGTGGACAAACACGGGACACGTGTCAGTCGGAAGCCCTGCGTCCCGCACTTCCTAGCCACCAGGCCCGGCTCTGTGTCTTCAAGTGCAGTCCAGACCACCTTCAGGACCCCTTCTGGCTTGTCTGGTCAGTCCCCGCGGCCCCGGATGACCCGACCGAAGAGGCGGCGGCGGCACCCAGAGCACAAGGGCCCTCTTGGGCAGGAGGTCTCGAGGCCCGTCAAAGCTTGGGTTTCTCCACGGCCCAGACCTCCCTCACGCGGCTCCCCCACCTACGATCCCCGCAACATACCTTCACTACATCTCGCTTACTGTCATCGCTGAAGTGGGCTGTGCCGACCACGTACACCTTACTCCCTTCTTCCGTGACCAGCTCTGTGACGGTGCCGGGCAGACTGGGCTGCTTTTGTCTCTTCTTCATTTTCATCTCCAAAAGGATCTTAAGAGCGTCCACGTCAGCTGCGAACGAGGGAAAAGGAGCCCCTATGCAGCGCCTCCACAGATACCCACACACACATGCACCAGCATGGCTATCAACGTGCCTCAAGGGACCCTGTGTGAGTCACTGCAAGGCTAGAGACCCCCTTCCCTGCCCCAGGCCCAACGAGGGAGCAGTCGGCAAAACCCCCCGCTGGGCTCCTCTAGAGACAAGGGTAGGTTTCTGCACGGCGGTAGAGCATGGCTCCCCAGCTTAAAATCTTCCAAATCCATGAAGACAAATGCCCTCTCGTGACCACAGGACGCAATCAAGAAGCCATCAGGCCTACGCCTCTGCTTAAACGTTAGCCTTGGTAGTAAAAGAGTCAGTAGCATCCTGACTCATGCATTCATAAGCTCCAACACCAGCCAGGCTGATACCCTGCAGCCGCGGGCACCACCCACGCATCTCCAACGCAACACGACCAATCAGAGCCAAGCAAGGCAAGGTCAAAACCCCATCCCGCCAGCTGCTCCAGGCGAGCCCCGGGCAGGAAACCTCACGGGCTTTCCCTGGTTCTGACTCGGGGATTCCTTATCAGCGAGTAAGCACACAGTGAGAGGGGCAGGCCCAGGCGGGTGTGAGCCTCTGTAGCGTCTGAGCCACTAACTGCTTCCCTGCAGGGAGCCTCGGGACTAGGGGCAGGACGCCGCACACCCACCGAGACGGTGAGGCCCTCCCAGTCCCTCCCCGGGCTTCCGCCTCAATTCAAAGTTGATGCCGGGTTTGCAGCCTGAGCTCCCTCCGAAGGCAGGGCCTGGAGGAGCCGATGGAGGTAAGTGCGTGAGCACAGCCCCGGGATGGCGAGTCAGGGGGTCTCCGCAAAGGCCGGACGATGAATACGGCCCCAGGTCCTCCAGGATCCTGGCCGGAGGGGCCGCCCCAGCATTCACCGCTGCCAGGGGCATGAGTTGTTTTGTACATGATAAAGTGCAGGTGAAGCGGTGAGTGACCTGCCCAAGGTCACGTGGGAAAGAAGTGACAGGGTCCGAATCTGAACCCAAGGCTCGTTCCACAAGATCAGCAGCTTTCAAGGGAAGCCGTCCAAGGACTCTCGAGACCCTTTCAAGGGGTCCATAAAGTCAAACCCCTTTTCATAATAATACTACGAGGTTTTAACTTCTGACATGATAAACAGGAACAGATGTAACCCACATCGACCACAGCTCTTTAGGAGGGACAGTGGGAAGGGTCCTGAGACCAAAGATTTGAGAACCACTGTACTAGACCTCCAGGGTCCTCGACTTCCAGTGTACTAGACCTCCAGGGTCCTAGACCTCCAGGGTCCTCAACCTTCAGTGTATTCGACCTCCAGGGTCCTCGACCTCCAGTGTCCTCGACCTCCAGTGTACTACACCTCTAAGGTCCTAGACCTCCAGTGTACTCAACCTCCAGTGTACTAGACCTCCAGTGTCCTAGAACCCCAGGGTCCTAGATCCCCAGTGTCCCAGATCTCCAGTGTCCCAGACCTCCGGTGTACTAGATCTCCGGTGTCCCAGACCTCCAGTGTCCTAGATCTCTAGGGTCCTAGACCTCCAGTGTACTACACCTCTAGGGTCCTAGACCTCCAGTGTACCAGACCTTTGGTGTACTAGATCTGCAGTGTCCTAGACCCCCAGGGTCCTAGATCTCCAGGGTCCCAGACCTCCAAGTATCCTAGACCTCCAATGTACTCGACCCCCAGGGTCCCAGACCTCCAGTGTCCTAGACCTCCAGGGTCCTCGGCCTTCAGTGTACTTGACCTCCAGTGTACTCGACCTCCAGGGTCCTAGACCTCCAGTGTACTCGACCTCCAGGGTCCCAGACCTTCAGTGTACTACACCTCCAGTGTCCTAGACCCCCGGTGTCCCAGACCTCCAGTGTCCCAGACCTCCAGTGTCCTCGACCTCCAGTGTACTACACCTCTAGGGTCCTAGACCTCCAGGGTCCCAGACCTTCAGTGTACTAGATCTCCAGGGTCCTAGACCCCCAATGTCCTAGATCTCCAGGGTCCCAGACCTCCAGTGCCTTAGATCTCTAGGGTCCTAGACCCCCAGGGTCCTAGATCTCCAGGGTCCCAGACCTCTAGGGTCCTAGACCTCCAGTGTACTAGACCTCCAGGGTCCTCGACCTTCAGTGTACTTGACCTCCAGGGTCCTAGACCTCCAGTGTACTAGACCTCCAGGGTCCTCGGCCTCCAGTGTACTCGACCTCCAGGGTCCTAGACCTCCAGTGTACTTGACCTCCAGGGTCCCAGACCTTCAGTGTACTAGACCTCCAGTGTCCTAGACCCCCGGTGTCCCAGACCTCCAGTGTCCTCGACCTCCAGTGTACTACACCTCTAGGGTCCTAGACCTCCAGGGTCCCAGACCTCCAGTGTCTTAGATCTCTAGGGTCCTAGACCTCCAGGGTCCTCGACCTCCAGTGTACTTGATCTCCAGGGTCCTAGATCTCCAGGGTCCTCGACCTCCAGTGTACTAGATCTCCAGTGTACTAGACCTCCAGGGTCCTAGATCTCCAGGGTCCTAGACCTCCAGCATCCTAGATCTCCAGGGTTCTCGACCTC
The DNA here is from genome assembly GCF_900497805.2 of Vombatus ursinus. Taxonomy (NCBI): domain Eukaryota; kingdom Metazoa; phylum Chordata; class Mammalia; order Diprotodontia; family Vombatidae; genus Vombatus; species Vombatus ursinus. The sequence goes on along the minus strand of NW_020950172.1, from coordinate 6,405,151 downwards.
CAGTGTACTACACCTCTAGGGTCCTCGACCTCCAGTGTTCTAGCCCTCCAGTGGGTCATCCCTGCCACACTGGAAGTCCCAGGCCTTTGGCTGCATGAACAAAGACTTGAGGTCTAATTCAGATTCCCCTGAAGCCTTCTCCCCAGGGCTTATTTGGAGCGTGACGGCCAGCGGGCAGCCCGCGCCCAAGACTCCTTGGCTGGACAAAGTCAGACAGGAGAAGGCTGGTCCTCTACAACCGTTTTTCTCCTGTGCCTACAGCATCATCAATATTGGCCTCCTACCAGTAAGAAAAGTCAATTAAGGTTGTAAAGGACAAACATACAGAGATTCTGGGAGTCTCCAGGGACCACTCCGGGGTCACATTCCGACGCCTCGGTCGAAGGGGCTGGCTCCTCCGCAGCCTGCAAAACAAAACAACAACAGCGCGTTTCAGGACAAGCTGCAGAGATCGGGCCGAGCCCGGGGAGACGTGAGCTCTTGTCCTGTCTGGTCTGCAAAGGCGACACAGTTTTGTGCCTGCCTGAGATGAGGCATCACTAAGTCAGGCTGGGTGACGTGATCGCTTTACACATAACACTCGTACAGAGCGCCCTGGCCTCTCTGGAGGACCCTCACAGGCACATGGAAGCAGGTGATGGAAGGCGGCCCTCAGCCCAAAGCAGGGGCAGGAAGAACCCTCGATGCTTGGAGGATGGACAGACAGCACGCCAGGGCATCATCCAGAGGGGCAGAGGGCAGGCACGCTCCCCTCACTGCCAGCGTTCACTGGTAGGCTCTCATGGGGTTGGCTCTGCTGAGCACAGAGCGTGCAGGAGGGGCACGGCTGGACCTCCACCACTATCTCTGGAGATCTCCCCTCCCTCTTCAGCTGCGTCTGCGTCGGGGGTCAGGAGACCCTCGTTCTCAAAGACCGAAACACCTCGGCCAGAAATGAAAAAGACGTTTGGGTTTTTGAGCAGGAGGATCCCGACCCTGACCACCTCAACAAGGCCCCATGTCCCTCCGTGGAGACGAGACAATATGTAGTTGAGGGAAGAGGCACCAGCCGGCCAGAGCACCTCCCCCGCCCAAGCCAGTCACTCCTTCAAACCCATTTTCCTGTTACTCGGAACTGGGACCTCAGTTTTCCTTGTCCTCCCCTTTCTTTACTCCTACCATCACCACCTAGCGCAGGCCTTCACCGCCTCCGCTGGACTCTTGCGGTCGCCTGAGCGGCCTCCCCACAGCGCCACGACAATGACCTTCCCGAGGCCGGGATCCAGGCGTGTCACTGCTGCAATGCCTTCACTGGGCCCCTGGCTCAGTATCTGAAACCCACCCCACAACCTACTTCTAGCACGTTTCCCCTGACTGCGTCCCCTCACTGCCCCCTTCCAGCACAGCAGCGGGGCTAAGAGTGGGCCTCGAGGCTCCTAAGGGGAGGACACTGCACTGGGCGAGCACCCGTGAGGTCTGCCTCAGGACAGAGAGAGGTCCTCGACCCTGGACACAAACTTACCTCCTGGGGCTGTTCCTCCTGCATCCCGAGGGAGCTGGCCGGGGTCTCCGATGGAGGCTGGCCTGTGAGAAGACACATAAAGAGAGATGCCAAGGTCTGAGGCAAGCCGCTCTACCCAGGGAATCCCCCCCAAAGAACCCTGAGCAAGGTTCTGACTGCAGCCAGATTTGCAATCGCTGGTGACGATGTCTACAGAGCCCAAAGGACAGTGGGAGGCACAAGCCGCGGTCTGAGCATCCTGGAAGTATGAGACGCTCACTGCCTGTGCAGCAGGAGACGCTGAATGAAACAAACTGGCCCAACTGTTCCAAAGCAGCACGCCATAATTGCTGATGCCCTTTTCTCTTCCTTCTTTGTGTCTGCGCCACTGCTAATGCTTCATGCCACTCTCATTCTTTTTAATGTTCGCCCTGCCAGATGCCAACTGAACCCAGTCAATTATAGGACTCCAAAAAGTGCTGGTCAGAGGAAGGCCACGAAGTAGGAATCTTCTCCAAGACCCCAGAGCCGAGGGTCAAGACCGAACTGGGCTGCAGGGCCACGGGGCACACACCCGCAGGGCCCCTACCACAACTCCTGGATGACGAGTCACAAACGCACCAGGAGGTGAAAGAGTTGGAAGGAAATGGGGCAGCTGGGCCATGGAGAGCTTTGCAGCGTCATCTTACCGCTCCCCATTCCCTCAGGCCCTGGGTTAGGAATGTTACCCATGAGACATTTGTGGAGGCAGGTTTGGCCCCGCTTATTCCTCTGACCCGAAGCCTTGTGATGGAGTTTCCACTCCATTCTCCTCCTGGGCAGAAGGCCTCCCTTCAGTCCTGAATCCAGCCCAGAGGCCCGGGGCTGCCCGCCTGCCAGCCTCCTTCTCTCTCCCAAGAGCTCTAACAAAACAGCTCGTGTGGACACGGAGCCCTACAGTTTGCAGAGGCACTGTGTCACCTCTGACCCCCAGAACAAGCCTGGGAGGCACAGATGAAGAAAGCCAGCAGCCAGAGCTCACCACGTGGTCACAGGCTTTTGGAACCGGGGCGGGGGAACCAGAGAACCTCAAGTCCTTGGCACAGGACAAAGCCAACCAGACACCAACAGCAGTAAGCACACCAGGAAAGCAAGGCTGGTGTGAGCCACATGGCGTCCTGCAGAGGTGCAAGGAAAGGCTGGCGGCCACATGCTGTTTCTCTCACACAAACACACACACACACACACACACACACACACACCCGCCCCTAAAGGAATGGAAAACTCCAAGCCAGGCACGTCCCCATCATAACTCAAACAGATTTCAGAAAAGCCTTCATTTTGTCTAATTACTCGTTACATTCAAGTTTCTATGAAAATAATCTCCTGTTGCACCAGTCAGTCCCTCCGCATCACTGCTGTTCTGGCACTAAATGTTGTCATTTGGGAGCTTTTGTTTCCTCACCAAAGACACTTCTCTTCCACAGTCAAGAGCAACAAAGTATTTTTATTTCTTATCAGGATAAGGCATGTTTCTATAAAACCAATCTTCCTGATGTTGACATCTGGAAGAATCCTGATTAAAACATTAAAAAATTCCATAATACGATCAATACTCCCGTGGATCTGGATCCACTGGACCTCCTCCAATTTGGATGCTCCGTTCAACAACGCAGACAGATCTAGGTACGTGCTGCCTCGCCGGCCTGTGTCCTCCTTGACAGAGCCCACCTACCGTGCTGGAGGACGCTGAGCTGCCTACCTGTCACCCTGTGACCAGCCCAGCCTTTCTGCCTGGCACAGTTCCTTGGTGACACCTCGTATTTCTGTTCTCCCCTGAAGCACCACTTTGATTCTAGGCAAAGTCTCCTCACACCCACGCTGAGCCGCGTCGCACTACTGCTGTCTACGGGATGGTCATTTGGGATGCCTCAGGGTCCAGCATCCACACAAGAGGAAGAACAAAATGTTGGCATTAAAAACATGGCCCACTGAGGGGCTTTGCAGTTTCCGGAAAGCAATTCAGCTGATTCTCCTCATCCTTTGGGATTCTGGGCTCAGTTTGCGGCCCATTCAACTGAAAGTCATGATCTGGACAAGAGGTAGTTTTGTATGGCTAGCTGAGGAGAGAGGGAGGCAAAGAGAAATTCAGAGAGAGAAGGAGAGAGACAGAGAGAAGGGCAGAGAGAGGGAGAAGAAAGATAAAGAAAAGGGCAGAGAAAGAGAGAGAGGAGGAAACGGAGAGGGAGAGAAAGAGAAGATGAAGGTTATGTGTCCATCAAGGATCCTAGCAGGAAAAATCAAGAAGCAAATCTAATCTTCAAAGGACCTCAGCGGCCATCTGGTCTCACTCGTTCCATTTACAAATTGAGAAACCCGAGGCCAAAAGAAGGCCATCCCCCGCTCACGGTGACTCAGTGAGCGAGATTTTTAAAGGTCCTGTTTAGAATGTCTCATTAGCCCCAGCTCTCTTTACTTCAAGATCTTCTGCCCTCCTTAGCCCTGTGGGTCAATAGCAGCCCAGCTAACTCATAGCCTCCTGCATTTCACAAAGACGACCAGGCTAAGCCAACTGTTTAACAGAGAGAGGTGCTTGCAGCCAACCATGACTACTGTGGTCCACACATGACACATTGTGTCCTCCAGCCTCCAGGCCTTTGTTCAGCACCATTCCCTCCGCCTGGAATGCCCTCGCTTCCTGTTACTGACGAATTTGTACCCATCTTTTAAGGACTGACTCCACAGCCACTTTCTCCAGGAGGCCTCCCAGGCCCTCCAGATACTTCCGTACTCTTCTACTTTTCTACTCTGCTACACCAAGTTATCTATACTGGGATCTTCTGCTGGAGCCCCAAAGGCACCAGCTTTGTTTTACCTACACTCGGTAAGAAGGGCTCTATAGACAGTAGGTGCTTAATGAAGCTCACAGTGCAGCTGGGGAAGATGAATTCCAGCCTGGGTGAGCAGTATGCTGAGAAGACAGAATACAGACCAGCAGCCACAGGTCAGGGGTTCTGATCCCAACTCCTCCACTATCTGCATGCTGGGTGACCCAGGGGGAGTGGTATCTTCTTCCTACCCTATTCTCCTCCCCTGATCTGTGCGATGAGGAGGATCCCAAAGTCAATGAAACTCAAACGTGGCCCCCTCCCCTCCCCGCCTGGCACTCACAGCAACCAGAAAGGATTGCCAGGGCCCGCCTGGCAGACAATCAGCCTGAAACCGTGTTTTCAGTCCCTGTTTTTTGACAGAAAGTAACCAACAGCTGCTGCCTCCAAGCAGAGATTGAAGAAGGTTTGCTGCCAACACACCCAAACAGATTAAAATCTTTAACAAGGGGGGGCGGGACCCATCGGACTCCCTGCAGCCTGGCTGGCATCCCACAAATGAGACACACGTACGTGTCCCAAAGTTCCCTTTGCTCCCGGTCCCCTCCCACCCCTCCCAGGACCCAGGTGTTCCACCTTCCCAGTTACTCATGGCAAGCCCCAGGCCAGCGGCCCCAAGGGGCCTGAAATGATGCAGGGGCTCCCTCCTGTCATCCTCCAGGCCCCCCAGGACAAGTTCTCCCAGGAGCTCAGGCCACCATTAGGATTCTTTACTCCCAGAAGACCTGGACTGAGCCCACACTACCTTCAGACAGACGCTGCACCTCACCAAGCCCCGTCCCCAGAGGTTATTAGGACCCTTTATGGCAAAATGAGCATCACACACTCGACCAGCCTGAGCTACTGCCTCACTGCACCCAGACCCCCACACACCCTTCCGGGGCACAAGGAGGATGACTGCCACAGGCAAAGGCTTCCGGAGAACATCTGCATCTTTAGGAAGACCCTCCTGAGGCCAGCCCCTCCCAGCCTGGGCCGAAAGCTTGGCCTGGGAAAGGGGCAAGACCACCTGATTCAAACGGCAGATAGGAATCGCCCGAGCGGCCCACCCCACTGCTGAGGCCATGGAAAGAGGGCTGGGCCTGCCCCCTTCTCCAACACTCCCACACAAGCTGCCTGGGCCTGGGCAAGGCTCACGGTCCTGGGGGGCACGCGGGGACGGTCCCCTCTACAGTGCCTGCCTCCAGGGGCTGCTGTGGTTAGAACCCCAGCACCCCAGCTGCTTCATCGGACATGGCCTGGCCAGCAGGGCCTGCCAAGAGCCTCTCCTCTCCCTCCTTTCTTGCTGATTCTTCTAGTGACAATTCTCTAATATGCCCCTTGGATATCTCTCATGCAGACGGGCAGTGGGACAGAGGGGAAGACATTCTGGGCGTGCCTTCCTGACATTTATCAGCTGTCACACCGGGGGAGATAAAAGCTGCCTGCCTGGGCCTCGATCCCTTCATCTGTAAAATGGGGCTAAGAGTACCCATGGTACTTAGTGACTTCAGAGAGGTGCAGCGAGGCTCAAATGGGATGGGTGTCAAATGCTATACAAACCTTGGTTTCATTTTCTCCCCAATCCCATCTCCTCTCTGCTCTGCCTTGGGTCACTCACAGCATTTCAGGGCGGTCCCTTTGGGGGCCTGCGATCCCTCCTCTCCCTGACAAAGCTCTTCTCAGCTACCCACTCTCCCCTATGTACGGCCCCAGGCAGAAAGCAGCAGGGCCCAGGGCCGTCCTGGACTGGGCCGGGGGCACCCAAGCCTTTACAAGAAAGCCAAAGAGCCAGTACTCAGGAAACATGCCAAAAAGGCCCGAGTCTGGGTGCTGAGTTCAAGTCTCTGCCCCTCCTGGGCCTCAGTTCCCTCCTGCCAAGTGAGGAGGGCTGGACTTGATGACCCCTCCTCTGAAACACCTTATATTCCATTTCCAAAAAAGAAAACTGAGCCTACGATGGCTCCACTGTTCTCCTGATCCTGCCAGCCCCTGGCGAGACACCACGGCCCAGGGCGCAGGCGGGCTTTCATGGGGTAAGGTCCTCTTACGAGGGGATTCCTCCTAGTGCTTTCCACTCCAAACCAAGGAGATTCCCCTCAAGAGCCCGGTCACAAAGAGCTATCAGTGGGGGCACAGAAGGACACCGCCATAAAGGTCAAGTTCCATTTCACAGAGAAAGACATTGAGGCCCAGCGAGGTCACCCCAGCAACCCCTCACAGACCCAAATCTGAACCCAGGTCCTCTGCTCCTGCGCCACATCCCTGTCCAGGCTGCACATCTACAGGCTGCCCTACCCTGCCTGCAGCTGAGAAGGGTCCACTCAGCCGGCCAGAGAAGCTCCCCCAGGCAGTAAGGGCCCGCGAGCTCCAAGACTCCGTCCAGCTGAGCGTCCGGAGCCATGGAGCACTTCTGGCTCCTTCTCTGAGCGCCGTGCTGGCCTGGGGCAACAACCCCCGGATAAAGTGACCATTGAAGAATGCTGACCGCGACCCCGAAGAACTTCACCACGGGAATGGGAGAGAGAAAGGAGCCTGCCTTCCTTTCACTTCCATCGACCGTCTTTGACCAGCTCCCCTAGTCCCCAGCTGCCGAGTAACCAAGGGCCTTGCGCCTCTGAGGGGACACCCGCCAGGCACCTGGGGCGGCCCCCCCAGCCCAGAGGGGGCCACAGGCCTTGGGACACACTGGGCCAGGCAGGGGAATGGAAAAGCCTCGGGTGTTCAAGTCCTTCACTCGGGGCCGGGAGCAGCTGACCGCGGAGGCAGCGCCCATGTCCTCTGCCACTCATTTGTGGAAACGTCCACGTCCCAACTCTAATGACCCAAACAACACAAAGAAGAACGGTGATGACAGCCACGGATGGATGCTTCCATCCGTTCTCTCCTCTGGACCTCATGGCCACCCTGTGCACACATGATTGCCCTGCTTTAGAAGTGAGGAAACTGAGGCCCAGAGAGGTGCAGTTGCTTGCCCATGTCACGCAGCGAGGACAAGTCTGAGGTGGCATCAGAACCCAGGCCTTCCTGAATCTCTCCTCAGCACCTGGGTGCCCCTGGCACTGAGGATGCCGAATAAACACTTTATTTTCTGGAACGGAAAGGCCCGGGGAGGGAGAAATGCCTGCCAGCCTCCCCATCAGCAGGCACCAAATAGCTCGCAGGTAAGGAAATGGAGGCTCCATCCTCCTGAGAGCTGGCAGCAAAGACAGAGGCCTGGTGGGGGCAGAGAAGGGAGAAGGCAGGAAGCTGGCCCAGGAGAACAGGGGCAGTAGTCAGTGCCTACTGTGTGCCCGGTCTGTGCATGCAAAGCAAGGCAGAAGAGGAAAAGGGCTTTCCTCCATAGAAACCTGGGCACCCTCCGGCCTTGTGCGTGGGAGGGCTCTGGAGGGGCTGGCAGCCTGTCCAAGAAGCACCTACTATGTGCTGGGTTCAGTGGAGGGGACACAGAGAAAGGCTGCCCTGGAGGAGCTCCCGGGCAGACCCCTATGGACAAACAAGCTCAAAGCAGGAGAAATGGGGAATGACCACCAGAGAGAAGGCACTAAGGTTAAGAGGGCTACGGAAGAGGCTCAGTTTCCTCATCTGTAAAGAGAGATAACAGGGGGCAGCCTCAGGTCCAGGGAGGAAGGCCAAGAGAAAGCCACGAGCATTTACTGAGAGCCTACTGTATGCCAGCCCCTGCCCCGTAGGCACAGCCAGGACCCCGTGTTTACGGCTGACATGCCCAGGGTCCCCAGCTGGCCAGTGTCCCAAGTCCTTCGGACCTCAGGCCCAGCCCCGGGCACCCTGCTCAAGCTCCCCGCAAACCCCGGGGAGGCGGGACCCTCGGAGGGGAACGTGGGGCTTCTCCCTCTCCTGGACCGACCCCCCCCAGGCTCCTACCTGGGCCTGGGGCTTCTCTCTTCTGCAGGATCACTCAACCGCGAGCTGGGATCCGGGGTGCGTGCGGCATGGGGGGGCTGACCTGCGGGGTGGGGGAGGGGCAGGGAGGGAGAGAGGGGAAAGGGGGAAGGGACGGGAAAGGGGGAAGGGACGGGCAAGGGGGGAGGGGAGAAGGAAGCCATGGGGAGAGAAAGGGGAGGGGGAGGGGTAAGGGAAGGGAGGGGATGGGGAGAGGGGGGAGGGAGGGGAGGAGTAAGGGAAGGGAGGGGATGGGGAGAGGGCAAGGGAGGGGACGGGGCAAGGGGGAGGGCAGAGCGGGAAGGAAGTAATGGGGAGAGAAGGGGGAAGGGAAAGGAGGAAGTGAGTGGGAGGGGAGGCCCAGGGAGCAAGCCGGCCTCGGCCCGGCCCGGCCCGGGGTCTCCACGGGGCCCCCCCCCCCCCGGCCGGACCGGACCCATGGCCCTGCGCGGTGTGGGGCGGGGGGCATGGAGGAGGGGCCGCCCCAACCCTCCCCTCCCCCCACCTCCCCCCGCGACGCTCCAGGGAGTCCCCCCCCCAGCCCTACGAGAGGCCGCAGGGGAGGGGGTCCGGCCCGCCCCAAGAGCCTTCAGCAGACAGCGCCCCCCCCGCGCTCCCTGGACGGCACCTGCGCCGCCGCCTCCCCCGGGATTCGGACCCAGCCCAGGCTCCGCCACCCCGCTGCTCCCTCACCTCCGTCGCTCGCTAGCTTGTTCGCTCCTGTCCGTCGCACGGGAGGGAGGGGGTACTGGGGGACCGCAGGGCACGCTGGGAAGGGGAGTCCCGGCCTCCCGGTCTTCCCCAGGCGGCCGCTCCGGACCTCGGGGAGGGGACTACAACTCCCAGGGGGTAGCGCGCCGCCCGGTACCTGGGCGCGTGCGCGCCCCCGCCGTCCGGCCTCGCGAATGGGCGGGGCTCGGTAGAAGAGGGAAGAGGAAGGGGGAGGGAAAGGAAGAGGGAGGGGGAGGGGGAGGGGAAAAAGGGAGGTGAGGTGGGGAAGGGAGAGGAGGGAAACGGGAAAAGTAGGACAAGGAAAGAAGGGAGTTTGGAGGGGGGGAGCTCCTGGAAATAGAGTCTGGAGAAGAAAGCGAATAAGCACGTATGAAGCACCAGGCACTGTGCTAAGTGCCATATGTGATCCTTCTTTTACAGTTGAGGAAACTGAGGCAGGCAGAAGTGAAGTGACTTGCTCAGGGTCATAGTCAGTAAGGGTCTGAGGCTGGATTTGAACTCAGGTCTGCCTCTCAAAGGTTGTGTATTTCCATCAAGCTCTCCCTTACCCAGCACTTACGCTTCTCCTTCCTCACCCCACCCCAGCCCTTTCTACTAGTCCAAGGTCACACCCTGGCCAACAGTCCCTCAGACCTGGGTTCTAGACACCTCGGGTCCTGCAAGATAGGGGCTTCCCACCCCTCCATGGCAGCCTCCTTACTGCCCCCAGCTAACACCCCCAAGCTGAGTCCTCAGGGACCCTCAGGGTTTGGGATGGACACACTAGAAAACAGCAAAGGGCTGAGGGTGTAACCCGGGGCGGGCTGGAGGAGTCAGAGAAAGAGAAGACGGTCATACTTCTCCATGATACCGGACACTTCCTTACAGCACCCCCAGGTTTGCAAAACGACTGACAAACCTGTCCTCTCTTCTCTCCCATTTCACAGATGAGATAGCTTGAGGCTCAGAGATCTCAGAGTGCAGGAGCAGTCTGACTGGGAGAGATGCCTTGAGGAAGCAGGATGGGGGATGGCAGTGCAGGCAGGGGACCTAAGAGAGAAGTCCCAGAGACGGAGTCAGTGAAGGTGGTTGAGAAGGGAAGAGCTCTGGAAGCAGGGAGGCCAATTAGGTCAGAAATGGTCAGAGCCCACAGCTTAAAGATTACAGACTATGTAATCTCTGGAGTCTGTAAAATGAAGGGATCAGGTTTGATTTCAAGGGATTACAGATTTAACGCAGGAAGCCAACTCCATCACTTTACAGAGAGGGAAACTGAGGCCTGGAGGGGTTAAGCAGCTCCCAAGATCTCCAGGGCCAGAAGTGCAAGTGCTGGAATGTGCAGGCTGGTCCGGACCCAGCGAGCTTTGCCTGGCCTGCAAGGTCTCTTCCCCCGCCCCACCCCGAGGAGCTGTTGGGGGCGGCGGACTTCTCCTCTCTCTCTTGTCCTGCCTCCCCTCCCACCAGCCGGGGCTCTCCTGGACTCCAGCCTTTGGACCCAGCTCTGAGGGACTCCTCAGGCCCCAAGGATGAAGCTGCTCACCACAGAAAGCCTCCATACTTTCAGGTCCTTCGGGCCCCCCTCATCAGGGTCCCACCGTAGGCGATCCTCCATGCCAGGATGCAGATCTTCTCAGAAATCACGGACCCAGCAGAGAAGGGAGTCTGAAGGAGAGAGAAGGGAGGAGGTTGAGGGATAAATGTGTGAAGGACAAGAGAGGCTCAGGCACACGAGGGGGGCATCCTGGCAAAGTGAAGCCAAAGGCAGCCTCCCCCGTGAGCCCCAAGGAAAGGAGGGCTCCGGGGACGACAGGGTTCTGAGTAACGCAGAAGGGAGAATGAGAAAGCTCCAGATGGATGGTAAATGAGGTCAGGAGCCCTGGGGTCAAGTGTTGGCTCAAAGACCGCCCGGCTGGGTGATACTGATCCAGTCCAATGGCCCTGACTCGGTTTCCCCATCTGTAACATGGACCCAGTAATACTTACATGAACTCCGTGAGGTTATGAGGAAAGTACTTTGCAAACCACAAAGCGTGAGAAAATCTCCCGGATGAGGACCCTCACTCCCCAGCAGCTCGTAACCACCCGTACCTCGTCTCCACACCCCACAGGCCGTGGGAAGCAAGGAGAGGAGGGGAGATCAGAAGACGTGGACCCCCTGTGTTGACCCCAGGGACCCTCTAGGCACGTGCCCTGCCCAAACCCAGCTTGTTTCCAGGTGCGTCCACGTGTCCCTGGCTGTGCGTGTGTATGGGGAGGGCTTCACGTTGATGGGAGCCCCTTTTCTTAGGTCAATACATGCCTTTGTTGTGAACTACGTGTGTCCTCAGACTGAAAAGCGCCAGCCAGTCCATCAGCAGCTGCTCCCGACTCGTGGCCCAGCCCTGGGAGCCTGGGCTGGTCACTTTTCTGGGGGCCCTCGGAGGAGACTGCTGTGAGCCTGGGCTGGTCGCTTTTCTGGGGGCCCAGAGGGGGGGTTGCCATGAGCCTGGGCTGGTCACTTTTCAGGGGGCCCTGAGGGGATGGGGAGGGTCCCTAGGCCGTACCTCTCTGGCACAGTTCTGGATCATCGGATAGTTCTCATGTTTGGGGAGTCTTTCCTCCCCCCGACACAGCCTAGAGCTCCCAACATACTTGCTCTCCCCATTTCTCTCCATTCTTCCCCCTGGGATCTCACAGAACAAGCTGAGCCTTTTTTCTGCCTCCAGAGGTGGTGAGCGCCTTCTCACCGGAGAGGAGGAGGGACAGAAGGTGGGAGGAGGGGGAGAGGAAGGAAGGACGTGGAACAGGACTGGCTGGCCCTCTCCCCAGGGCCCCACCACTGACCAGCACTGAGCCCAGCCCCCCCCAGTGCCTACATTTATCCCCTGCCACCCGTGGGGCCCTGCCCTGAGATTCAGAGACAGAGGAGCAGACAGGGATAGGGGCAGGTGTCCAGGGTGTCAGCTGTGGGGAGCCAAAGGAGCCCAGAGGAGTGGGGACAGCCTGGGGGCTGGGGCCCTGAGGGTCCGGAGGTTTGGACGCCTTGTCAGACCAGGGATCATGGCCCTCTTGAAGCTCTCCGTGCTGGCCTTCAGCTTTGTCTTTGGGGCAGCTGGCCTAACGATGCTGACCCTTGGGTTGTGGGCTGAGATGGCGCTGGGAAGGTACCTGGTCCTGTCTGCCCGAGGGGCCCCCAGTGCCCCCTCCCTCCTGCTTGCTGCTGGGGCTGCAGGGCTGCTCTGGGGAGGCCTGGCTGGAGGAGGGGCAGCCAGTGAGCACCGGGGCCTGCTCCGGGCATCTGCAGCCATCCAGCTGATGTCCCTGGGAGCTGGCCTTGCTGCCGGCCTTTCAGGGCTTTGCTACCAGAACGAGCTGGCCCAGGGCTTCCGGGCAGGCCTGTGGGAGGCCCTGTGGGGTTATGGGGCTGGAGGGAGGGGCGATGCCAGCTTGGACGCCCTGCAGCGGGGACTCGGGTGCTGTGGGGTAGACACTTACCGGGACTGGCTGGACTCACCCTGGGCCCGGGGTAATGGTTCTCTGCCCCCCAGTTGCTGCCGAGGCCAGACGGACTGCCAGCAGGGGGCCAGGGCTGTGGCTTCTGATGGCTGTTTCTCCAAAGCCAGTGACTTTGTGGCTGACAACATGGCCTTCATTGCAGTGGCTGCGCTGGGCCTGGGGGCCCTGCAGGTGGTAGGGGTCGTACTGGCCTGCCTTCTGGCTGCCCGAATGACCGCTGCGGAGACTCCAAAGAGTCATTCCCTGGAGAACCCGATCCCTGCTGTCCCTGCTGTCCCCCTTGAGCCCTGAGGCCCACCCTGCCCCCTCCCCCGTTCCACCTCCATTTCCAGGCCTGGCCCTGTCTCCCTTATAAACTCATCTCACCCAGGAAAGAGCCTCATCCAGTCCAGCCCTCACAGCACGCCCCGGAGCCCAGCTGGTGTTCCTCTGGCCCGCCTTCTTTGTTCCTTTCCTGCCCTGCGCCCCGAGGGCTGAGGATCCTCCAGAACCCATGTCGCCCAGGCCAGCCACCCTCAGCAGGACACTGGAGGCAGCTCCCCAGCTCTGGCTCTTGGTGAGCCCAGGGCTGGGGGCAGAGACTGGGCTGGAGCCCAGAGAGCACCCAGTGATGGAGACAGGACCGGAGGGGAGCACGGAGAGGACGTGGACATGGAGAGCCGGAGGGCAGGGCTGGCCAGAGCTTCCCCGCCCCAGCTTTGCCTGACGTCCAGGGAGGAGGTTTTGTTGTCCCCGAAGCCTTCCTCCTTTTCTGACTGTCTGGACTCTCCAAAGACCCCTTCGCCTTCTCCCAGGTCTGTATTTACGGGCTTGGGGAAGGGACAGCCTAGAGTGTGAGGCCTCTGAGCTGTGTCCTCAAAGCCTCACAACCCACCGGCCACCAGTGCCCTGCCCGCTCCCACCAGCAGTGAGTGGAAGCTGCAGGGAGCTCTGGCTGAGGCCGAGGTCAGCCGGCCTCCCTCTGCCTCAAGCCTTGACCTCGGCCCCTCTCAATGGAGAGAGGTGTGTGAGGTGTGTGGGTGCCCGGAGGCATCTTCCACGGCTCCAGCAGCTAACCTCTTGTCCCCGCTCTACGGGGCCCAGTTCACGGCACACGCGTGCCGTGTTGGCTATTCCGGAAGGTTCCATACCCTGGGCTCCAGGCGGAGGACCGCCAAAAGAACACTCTCTGTAGTGTCTCAGTTGAGTGAGCGGTGACTCTCCCTCCCCCAGCAGCCCTGCACCCAGGGCCCGGGAACGTGCCTCTCCTCTGGCTGACCGGGCAGCAGGCCCACACGTCCCCTCCTCTGGTCCTCCCCTCTATCACCGGTGTGGAAGCTTGTGCCCGATGGCCCGCTTCCCCGGTGGCCCGCTCCAAGGGGGCGTCTGGCTGCAAGGCTCTTGTGCCATCTTTGCTTCTCCTCCTCAACCCCAGCCCACCCATCTCCTCATTGTGCAGGATTACAGGCCTCAGAGCTGGCAAGGATCTAAGAGGTCCCAGCGTCTCACCACCTCGTTGCACACATGGGAGAAGCTGGGGCCCCAAGGGGGCAAACACTTGTCTAAAGCCACTTTAGGAGTAGAGGCAGAATCTGAACCCAGCTCCTCTGACCCCAGTTTCTTTGCTGCCCCCTGTCAATTTGGGATGGTTCTGGCTGCTCTCTACTGGCTTTCTCCTTTACTTATGGGCAGGACTCTGTCCTAAGCTGGCAGTGGCCCCCAACTTCCCCAAAGGTTCGGTCATCTCTGTGCCCCAGTCCTCAGCCATCGGGTCTGGGCACCTCCTGAGGACTGACCTCGTTTATCCTTTCTGCAGGGGCTCCTCAAAGCCCATCCTCCTATACCCACCTCCACCCCCGACTTCATTTGGGCTAATACTTCAGCTTCTGCCTCAGTTTCCTCATCTATAAAATGGGGATAACAAAGCAGTTATCTCCTAGGGAAAGGCCAAGAACAAGCCCACATCCCTGTCCCAATGGATGGGTGGGAAAGAGGACAACCAGAGAAGGGCAGTGACTTTCTCTGAGTCACAGAACAAACTGGAATAAGGATGAAAACAGAGGTCAGAGGAGAGGATGATATTCAGAAGTTGTGGGGGCCACGAAGACCAAGTCCAGCGACGCACCCATTCTATGTATGAGAAAAGCGAGGTGGAGAGGGCAGAAGTAACTTGGCCTCCGTGTCAGGGCTGGGTCTGGAACTCAGCCTCGGGTCTTTTAACTCCAAGCCCGACCGTAGCACCCCGCCTCCCTTCCCGTTTTATTCATTAGCTGGGAGTCATGAGGTCTGCATCTCCAGTGAGCTCGTAGCTGTAAGGAGAGGGGGACCAGAGTCACAGAACCCCAGCATCCATCCGCAGAAAGAAAGTGGTCCTGAGCTCAAGCCTCAAGCTGTAACTTTCCCCTCCTGCTCCTGGTTCTGGCCCCTGGGGACATGCAGGACGAAGCCCATGCTCCTTCCATGTGATAGCCTCCCACCCCTCACGGGGCCTGGGTTTGAGTCCTGCCCTACTTATTTTCTGCCAATGTGACCCTGGGGCAAATCAGTTTTCTCACCTGTAAAATGGGATCATACATCTGTAATCCATCTCTCCACTGGTGAAAGTGTTGTAAGGTGCGTGAGGACGGGAACACCGTTATCATAACGTGTCTGTCCTTCGAGGCTTCGAGTGGGAGTGAAGCTTGCCCTGCTCTCCTAGCCCAGCGGATTCTTCTTTTCCTCTGGGATCTGCGTCTCTGCCAGGACCATCGGCCCTATTAACCCAGCTCTGATGCTCACTAGCAGGACCGCTCTCAGCTTGGTACTTTGTCTGTAAATCGGGGATGACGATTATAATCTCTACCTTGGTGTAAGGCTCAGATGAGATGATAAGGAATGTACTTCCTAACCCTTAGGGCACTATATTGTCAGCTCTGAGATGACGATCACACCTGCCCTGCATTGTCACTCCCTCTGTCCTTGGTTTAACACGTTGCTAGATTGGAAGCTCCCTGAGGGCAGGGGCCAGCTTTTCCCCAGGACTTCTTGGGAGCCGGGCTATTCTTGTTCAAGATAATCCATCTATGGTGACAGAGTCAGAAAAATTGGAAGCCCAGGGCTTTGTAGGGACCTCTGAGGTCCTCTGGCCCAGGCTCCTGGTCTGTGGCCCATCGTCCTCTGCAGCTGGGACCGGCAGCGTGCGGCAGCCAGGACGGCTTCGTCAAGAACGCCTCACGTCCACTGACTTCACTTCTCTTTCTGACAGGGCTAGTGGCCTGGGAGGCTGTCGTCAGCAAATGTGTCATTGCAGATAGGAGAGGCACTTAATAAATACTTGTGTACATCAGGTGTGTGATAAATACTTACTGGAGTCTTTGATATCATTGTGGATGAGACGGAGAGGTAGAGGTAGGAGCCCTATGAGTGTATTAGAAACTGTTTGAATGGCCACCCCCCCCCCCAAAGATTAGTCATCAATAGCTCCCATGGTACTTTGGAGGGAGGTCTCTAGTGGTGTGCTCCTCAGATCTATGCCTGCCCTGTTTGGGTCAATTTTATCAATAAGTTGGATAAAATAAATAATAACTAAAGCTAACATTTATAGGGCACCTACTATGTGCCAGGCACAATGCTAAGTGCTGTACGAATATTCTCTTAAAGATTTGTGTCAGATTTACAGATGATAGGAAGCTAGGAGAACTAACATGGTGGATGAATTAGCCAGGATCTACAAAGACTAAAGAGCACTGACCTAATAGTCAGCACTGACCTAATAAGGTGAAATTTTAAAATGAAGTGTGGTCTCTTGCTTGGGTTACAGAAATCAATTTCACAAGTATGGGACAGGGGAGATACAGTCAGATACGTGTGTGTGAGGAGATCTGAGGGCTAGAGTGGACAGCATGACAAAGCGGCCTTGGGCACGTAAAGAGGCACGATGTCCGGGGAGAGGGAAGTAACAGTCCTGCTCCAGACCACCTCTGGAGTTCTGTGTTCCCGTCTATGTCATGCATTTTGGGCAAGACACTGATAGGAGACCGCCAGAGGAGAGGAGAATATAGTGTGGAGCTGGAGACCATGAGGAAAGGACAGCTCAAGGAACTGGGGACATTTAACTTGGAGGAGAGAGAAATGAGCTGCCTGGTGAGGTAGTGAGCTCCCCATGGCCGGAGGTCTTCAGATGGATCTAGGTGACTACATGGGGATGTTCTAGAGAGGCTGGTCTGCAGTAGCGACCACTGAAGACCCTACCCACTTTGAGGTTCTGATTCTGGAGGGCTCTAACTGGTAGGATTTGAGATCTGCTTTTCTGGGTCTTCTCCCCATGACTTTGACCTCTCTCTCCCAGTTCCAGGGAAAACCCAAGTCTGAGTTATTTTCCTCTTTTCTGGCAAATGAAGTCCTGCCTGTCTGTACTGTTTGGGCCCCAGGGTGATGCAGGGGCGTGGGCAAAGGATTGGCATAGATGCCTCTGCTGGGCAAGGGGCCCGGACAAGGGAACGGGGCCCAGTGGAGCAGGGGGCGGATGGACTTTCAGCCTTATCAAGGCCCGAGGCAGATCATGTGGCCCAGTGGATGGCAGAGGTCAGTCTCCACTGGGACAAGTTCTCCCAGAATATCCAAGGTGGAAGGGTCTTCAGAAATCCCCTTGTCCATTCTGGGCCTGAACAAAAGGAGCTCTGGACCATCCCTGACATGGCCGTGAGCCCCTCTCGGTTCTGGGGGCAGCCCTGTTTGGGTGCTGGAGCCTGGGGGATCTTGGGCATCAGGGAGCCCCTCACCAGCTCACCCTGGAGATGCCATTTATGAAACTGTGTCCTTGTAGGCAGTGAGGGGACCGAGAAGGAGAGGAGGACCAGCCCCTGAAGGGCAGGGCTGAATCCTGGGCTTGTTTCAATGACTCCCCCTCAAACCAGAGCCTCAAAGGACACACGCTTGGCAGGGCCCTGGTCCCGAGCCAGTGTCTTTCTTGTTGAAGGCGCCCCTGGGATTAGGCTCCTGAAGGAGAGGATTGTGAGAGGAGGAGGAAGGAGAAAGATTAGCTCCTTCTCATTATATAGAATCAAGGGATTGAGAGGTGCCTGAGGGATCAGCTGGCCCACCCCTCTCATTTTACAGAAGGTGACCTGAAGCACCAAATAGGGAAAAGACTTGTCCAAGGTCACACTGCTAGACCCTGAAACCACTCCCCCTTCTAGCTCCATTCTGAGCCCTATTCCAACCCCTTGAGAAATCTACCACTGAGATCTCCAAAAGGAAGAGAGGGAGAGGGAGGGGCTCACTCCTGGGCAGCCCCAGGGGGTGCTGAGGGGGTCAGAGAAGAGTAAGGACTGGGGCCTTATTCTGGCCCAGCAGAAGGAGGGACCCAAGGACCCTTCCATTTGCCGATGCATGATGCTAAACTCTGGATCCTGAGAAGTTGAGGGGGTGACGTGGAGACTATCACAGCAGACGATGCACAATGATTTCTGGCCTCCTTGGACATAAGCCTGTCACTTCCTTCTAGGAGACAAGACCCTCCAGCTGTCAGGGTCCAGGGTCCCTCGTGAGGTGGGACAAAGGAGGGGGCCAGGAGGGAACCAGAAGGGCCTGGGGCCTGGGGCCCTCCCCTGCTCCCAAGGGACTCCAGGCATACTACAAATGAAACGGGGAAGGCTGGGAAGCGAACATGGCCTGGCTGGGAGGAGCCAGGGAGGGCATGCCTGTCACCAGATGCCCTAGGGGAGCTGATCTCACCACATCTTGGCAATGACTCTGGACTCGAGCTTCCTGGCACGAAGGAGGAACATGCTGGCTTACAAAGTTTTCAGTCTCCGAGTCAGAGAGTTGGGAAATCATCGGTAGGGAAATTTTTCTATGGAAAACTCCAAACCCCTGAGCCCAACAATGAAGGCCTCTCGTCGGGCCCCAACTTACCTTTCCAGCCCGATGTCCCCCAGGTCCCCCATCCGGAAGGGAGCTCAGAAGGCGTGGCCTCTCCTGCCTTCGCTCACACTGATCCCTCTGCCCAGAATGCCCTCTGTGCCCACCTCTGCCAGGCAACCCCCAAGGATGTCCCTTGCTCTGGCTAGCCCTCATACCAGCTCAGCTCCACTCTTGCCTGGGTCCTCACATCATCCCTCCTGCCAGACTAGGAGGCCCTTGGAAAAGGGCCAAGGCTGCTCTATTCTTGCGTGCCCATTCAGTGGGAAAACTGGTAACCTGGAACCAGAACCCTGGAACCCAGTGCGGCTCCTTCCTCCTCACGTGACTTTGGGACAGGATCTTCCCCTCTCAGTTTCTCCCACAAGAAATGAACAAGTTGGATTCGATGATTTTTAAGGTTCCTCCTAGCTCTCGATCCTGTGACCTGTGCCCATGCAGGAAGGGACCATTAGGGCTTCAACCTCGGATTCCTCGGAGAGGCAAAGGAGATCCCTTCCCGGCCCCTACAGGTGCCGGCGCAGCTGGGCTGAGGCCAAGCAGGGCAGGTCCTGGAGGGGCTGGGCCCAGCATTGAGTCCCTCTCCGAGGGTCTCACTGAACGTGGGAACGAGTTTGTGGGCTGGAGGGAATGGGGCCAGAGGCTTGTGCGTGGGGCTGCTCAGCTCCTAGGCTAACCTTGGCCATGCCAAGCAGCAGTCTCCTGGAACACTGACTCAGCCTCCCTCAGGGCATCACAAGGACAGGCATCCCTTGGGAGCCATGGGGGCAGGCCTGGCTCCTGTCCCTTCTCTGCAGGGATCCACCCTCCCCAGGCTCCCTGCTTCGCTTTCCTGTGCATTATCTGCCCACATCACTCAGAAATCTCCAGGGGCTCCCACAGCCTGTAGAAGAAAGATCTCTCTGTCTCCTGAGCTCTGCATCCAAAGCCCCCCAGTCTGGCTCTGACCTCATCTTCCCTCATTCTTCCTCAGGCCAGTGATGACCTACACTTCTTTAGGCTCCGACATTTACAAAGCACTTTCCCCAAAGCAGCCCAGGAAGCTAGTTACCATCTCCATCGTGCAGATTGGGAAATGCCTGGCCTGAAGCCGAACAGCTAAGAGGGCTCTGCCTCCAAACGCAGCATTCCTTCGGTGACCCCGGGATGCACAGGACGCTCCAGCCAGGTCCCTGGCTTTGCTTTCTTTTGGTCTCACAATTCCTGGCTGATTGAAATCTTACCCATTCCTCTAGACCCAGTTCAGGGCCTCCCACCTCCAGGAAGCCCTCTGTGGTGCCTCACTCCCTTCTTTCTCCCCCCCCCCCCACCTCCCAAGCTTATCCCCCTTCTCCGAGGCTCCACCACAG
Organism: Vombatus ursinus; assembly: GCF_900497805.2. Lineage (NCBI taxonomy): Eukaryota > Metazoa > Chordata > Mammalia > Diprotodontia > Vombatidae > Vombatus > Vombatus ursinus. Next base: position 6,385,487 of record NW_020950172.1, on the reverse strand, counting down.
TTAGTGGCCTGGCTTCAGGAGGAGAATGGGGGACACATGGCAACTGAAGAGAAGAAGGGGAACAGTGTGGGCAAACCTGGAGGGCTTCCCGGCCCGGCTGACCCACCTTGTCCCATCCTTGGTCTCTCCGGGGCAGGCCGGCTGAGGACACCATGTGGACCTGTTGTTAGAATAATATTTATTTCTATATTTAGTGCTATTTTTGTTCAACACTGCTGTCCGTCGCCGTGTCTGAGGTAATAGATGCTAGAGACAGGTAAGCCTTCATTCCCCTTCCAGGGCAGCCCCCCTCTCCACCCTTCTCCCAGCCCTGGCCCAGCCTGCCCAGGAGCGCCCGCAGAGGGGGCCTGGCAGGAACTCGGGGGCTGGGAGCTCGGACGGGCCGTTATTGCAAGATACGGTTTGTACATTCTCCACACCCTTCCTCCTCTTCCTCCCTCTCATTCTGGTGAAAACTCGGCTCTGAGTTTCTGAACCCGAATTATAAATGATCGATTACAGCATTAATAACAAAATGAAAACACATGGATATCAAGTGGTAAAGAGAAAGTGCAATTGAAAGGGGAGAGGGGCCCCGTGGGGCACTGAGCCTGGGGTTGTTGGGTGGGATGGGGAGGGGGTGCTGGCCCAGGTAGGACACTGAGCCTGGGGGTGTTGGGTGGGATGGGGAGGGGGTGCTGGCCCAGGTAGGACACTGAGCCTGGGGGTGTTGGGTGGGATGGGGAGGGGGTGCTGGCCCAGGTAGGACACTGAGGGGGGGCCCAGGCAAGACTCTGAGTCTGGGGGTGTTGGGTAGGATGGTGAGGGGGTACTGGCCCAGGTAGGACACTGAGGGGGGGCCGAGGCAGGACACTGAGCCTGGGGGTGTTGGGTGGGATGGGGAGGGGGTGCTGGCCCAGGCAGGACACTGAGCCCGGGGGGGGGGGGGGGGGGACTGGGGTGGGACACTGAGCTATGGAAGAGGCCTGAGCTCTGGGACGGTGGGAACCTCCATCACCCCGGAGGTACTGAGCCCTGGGGGAGGCCAGGGCTCCAGGGTGATGAAGCTGGGGGATGGGGGGGTAGGATTCCTTAGGAGGGAGACTGAACCTTCCTGAGAGGGAATGATTTGGGGTGGATCACTGCACCATGTGGGATAGCCCCAGGCTGAGGGTAGCTGGTGGGCTGTGACTGGCCATCCTGGGCCCAGCAAGGGTGGGGAAACTTCCGAATGTCCCCACCCTTCCAGATGCCCCCATTTGCTCCCCAAATGAATTTGCTTCCACCCTTCCATGCCCGGGGAGGAGACATCCATCTACCCCAGCACCCTAGGTTAATGACAAAATAGATTAAAAAAATAAACTCTTCATCTGGCCACGCCCAGGGCCACACGTCGCTCCTCTTGGGGTTGGGGGAAGCCTATAGGCCTTGGCCCAAACCCACCCGAGGACAGGACCAATCCTGAGCACCTACCGTGGCAGTCCTTCCCTCATCCCCTCCCACCCAAAGGGGAGACTGGGCCCCAGAACTGTATTGCATATCTGGTGTTCGTGAGGCCATGGGGAAGGCCCTGTGGGCTAAGCCGTGAGTCTCTGTGGTTTGCAGGAAGCACAGGTGACAGGTGGCTTGGGCTGGGCCAGGGTCTCAGAGACTCTTATAGGAAGCACAGGTTGGCCAGGCAGGGTCAGGCAAGGCCTGGGAAGTGGCTCTGGGTGGTATTGGCCACGTTGGGAGGGACGTTGGCTAAAGTGCACGTTGAGAACCACAGTGGCTGCGGACAGGCTGCTCCCTCGTCCCCAGACGCTGGGGGTCAGAGAACCAAGGCAGCAGTAGCTGAGCAGGGGCGGAGGGGCCCGGGTGGCTGAGGATGTATGGGGAAGGCGGGATCCCTAGCTGCCCCTGGGCATTGGCAGCGGGGCTAGTGGGCGACTCGTGCTTGGGTCTGGTGCTTCAGG
>NW_020950172.1:6364206-6383453 GCF_900497805.2 Vombatus ursinus | reverse complement strand
GGGGGGGGGGGGGGGGGGGGGGGGGGGGGGGGGGGGGGGGGGGGGACTTGGGCATGAGATCCTTGCTGCCTGTCTCTAAAATTCCACAGTACTCACAACTGTCCGGGGCTCCTCAAAGGTGGCAATGAGAATCTGCTTTGGGGGGGGGGATAGTGATGAGGTCAGCCATGTCAGGGGAGGCTCGAGGTGGGGCCTCCTCTTCTTCTTCCGCCCGGTGGTCTTCATACAAGGTGCTGATGTGCAGAAGGGGGTGGGGGGAGTTGTGGCTCAAGACAGCCATGGATTCAGGCTTCACAAGGCCAGGAGTGACACTGGTCGGGGGCCCAGGGACCCCAGTAGTTGTGGTGGGAGGGCAGGTATGGAAGGATCCTGGAGGGGGTGGCATGGCCCGGCACGGCTCCACTGGGTACAGGATTTCTTTTTCTAGGCCTGGGGGATCTGAAAACAGGATCAAAAACACCAGTGTCAAACTGTCTCTATCTTCTTCTAGACTATAGATATCTGCCCCCCAACCCCCCCAGATGCTCTCAGCTACGCCTCTAGCAGGGGCAGGGGCTGCACCCAGACATCCACATTTTCTCACCCCATTCCCCTGTGACCAAAAGCACAAACTGGAATGAGTTCTCATCACAACGCTCCCTCCTGCACAGGGCTAGGGTACAGGGGTGCAGGGAGAGCTTTATAAAACTGAAGGCCCATCTGAGATGGGAATTCTGATGCGGTACGACTTCACCTTTTCCTTGTTTTTTTTTTTTTTTTTTTTGGTAGCAAGAGAGAGAAGTTAGATGGGGATAAGAGAGGATCATAGATTTAGACGTGCAAGGACCTTAGGGGCCATTCCCTTCATTTTACACAGGAGGAAGTTGTTACATTGTTTTTCCTTCTCAGGCACAAAACAGTTAATGAATTGCTCAAGGTCACAAAGTAAGCACCTGAGGAAGGATTTGAACTCAGGTCGCCCTGACTCCAAGCCCAGCATTCTATCATGTTGTCTCTCTGTCTTAAGGGAATACCCTAAGATAGACATGCCATGGACTTCCTAATTGGCTTCATGAGGCTGGCATCATAGAATGGACTAGTGAGCTTGATCTTGAGTGAATCTGTGTGAGGTATTTGGAGCGGGGGGAGGACACACCATTCTCCTGGGATCTCAAAGCAGCTCCATGCCATGGCCCGGGTAGAAAGCCTCACTGTTGTGTGTTTAGGGCCACCTGTTATGGGACTGTGGAACTTGTGTGATTTTGAAGCACGTGATGAAAAGAAGGGGGAAGCAGGTGCCCAGAAGGACCCTAGGGATGGTGGCAGTGGCAGGGGAAGGGGGTCCAGAGCCCAGGGACTCAGGAAAATCTGGGAAGTTAGTTCCAGGGCCTGCGGATAGGCCTTGGTGATAGACCGGAGAAGAGTCACAAAGTTGTGAAATGTGAAAATCATAAGGCCAAAGGTAAAGGGGCTGCCTTCTGGGCAGAGGAGCTGATCCGCCTGGACGGTGGATCTGGATCAGCCACGAAGAAAGGCAAGGTTTAAGGCTGGATCCTGTAAACTCCCCATGGGAGCAGCCAGTCACCAGCCAAAGGCCTTCCCAAAGAATGCTTATTCATAGCTTCAGGAGGTTGGGGAAGGCCCAAAACACTACCACCTAGAAGGGACCTTAGAGAGAGCATCTATTTCAACCTCCTAACTTTACAAATGAGGAAACTGAGGCCCAAAGAGGTTCAGTGATTTGCCCAAGGTCACACAAGTGAGTGGCCAGCTCTTTTGACTTTTGGATCCAACCCTCTTCCCTCCATACTGGGCAGCCACCAAGCAGGCTATAAACAAACATGGCGGACATACCTATGGGAGAGACTGGGCCCTCCTAGAAAGTGGTGGGGCTGATGTTATACAACCCAGCACTGGGGACCTTCTAGTGGTGCTGGTGCTTACTGGCCCCTTCCAGCTTTGCTGGAGAACTACTGAAGAATGGGGTCTGTGATGGAGCTAATACGTGACCCAGGATCCAAAGGAAACGTTCTTGCAGGGCCTGGTGCTCAAGATAACTGAACACTCACGTACAGGCATGTTGCCTTTACGTCAGTGCCTGAAGGCAGTGGTCCAAGGGAAGTGAGCCTTGAGTTCCACGCTCCTAGGACAGCAGGGATGCCTGACAAAGGCCTCACCAGTCTGGATCCATTTAGGTGGCAGAAGAAAATAGCTGAGATGGTCCGTGGAGCATGTCAGGTTACTGAGTGTGAGAGCTGCCCTGGACTATAGGGCTGGGCTGACCACTGACTAGACAGGGTGCCTCCTTCCTCCGGCCTGGGGCTCTCTGAGGGCAAGTCTCATGGCTCTCCCTCAAACTGAGGACTCTCCTAGGGCAAGACTATGTCAGAGCAGTAACTGGCAATTGGGGTGCCCAGGACAAGCTTGGTGGAATGTTCTCTCCACTAAACTTTTAAAGACAAACTTGGGTGGGAGGGGGAGGTATTGCTGATCAGTTGTGCCAGACGCTTTGTGACCCCATGTACCACAGCACACCTGGCCCTTCTGTCCTCCACTATCCCCCAAAGTCTGTCCAAGCCCATGCTCATTGCTTCCACACCCCTCTCTCCATCTCATTCTCTGCTGTTCCCTTCTCCTCTTGCCTTCAATCTTTCCCCAACACCAGGGTCTTTTCCAAGGGGAAGGCACAGCCGGGTGCGGAGCCCGGAGAGATGTGGGCTGGAGTTCCACTTCAGATACTTACTGGTGTTCTAACTCTGGGCAAGTCCCTCCCCTTATCTGGGCCTCAGGATCATCATCTATATAATGGGGATAATAATAGCCAGAGTACTTACCTAACAAAGTTATTGTGAGGCTCAAACGAAATGATGTCTGTAAGGGCTTCGTAAGCCTTAGAAAGCCCTGTAAACATCAGGACTGTTATGCTTGAAGAGGGCCCCAAATCCTGAGTCTTCTCTTTAAGCGAAACATCCCCAGTGCTTTCAAGAAATCTTCATTCAGTCTGCTTGGTCCCTGGCTTTCTCCCCATCCCAGCTGCCCTTCTCTGGATAATCTACAGCAGGGCTGTCCAGGGGCTCTTGGCCCGAGCCCTGGTGTGGCCCCCCAAACCCCCTAGTAGGCCTAAGCCACATTAAAATGTCATTAAGAAATGTTTAACAAAATAAACAAAAATGCAATACAACACAGACAATGCTAATTTGAGGCTGTCTAGGTCAATATGTGCCTATTTCCATTTGGGTTTGATACCACGGCCTCCCAGTTTGCCAGCACTCTCACAGAGTCCTGAGCTCTGGACCCACAACATTCTAGATGTGGTCAGACCAGGACTGTGCCCCCCTTATTCCTGAGCACCTCCTTTGGGCAGCTGAAGACCACATTATTTTGGAGCCATAGAGGGCACTATATCACCCTGCTGATTCACAGTGAGCCTGCAGTCCATTGAAACTCCTAGAACTTTTTCATAAGAAATGTTGCATAGCTATATGTCACCAGTCCTGTATGTGTGCAGGTGGGATATTGAGCATGTGTGTTCAACTTTCTACCTTCTCCCTATTAAATTTCATTTTATTGGATTTAGTCTATCATTCTAGCATATCAAAAAATGTTCAATTCTGACCCTGTCATCATCAGGCATATTATCTCTTCCTCCCAGATTTGGCATGCATATAGTCTATGCCTATATTAAAGTCATGGGTAAGCATTTTAGATTGGATAGGACCAAGTACAGAGCCCACTGGGAGACTTGTCTTGAGGTCCCCATCCAACATAATGCATTCATGACTACTCTTTGGGTTCAGGCATCCACTGACTTCTGAATCTATCTAACTGCACTACCATTTAACTCAACATTTCTTGTCCAAGGAGGGCATGACAGTCTTGGTTAAATGCTTTGCTGAAATCGAGTTAAAGTTTATCTAGGGCATATCTCTAATTGACCAATCCATTAACCCTGTCAAAACAGGAAATGAGGTTAGTCTGGCATGACCTATTCTGGATGAAGCAAGACGGACTCTCAGCGATTGCTGTTTCCCTTTCCAACCTGGTCTGCCACTCCTTTAACTGTATCTTCTAGACTTCTGATAGGAACCCAAGTCAGGTTCATTAGCTTATCATCTGAAGAAACCATCTTTTCCCCCTGTATGAACACTAGGGCAACATTTACCCTTCTCCAGGACCTTGGTACCTTTTCCATTCTCCATACCTTCCCACAAATCGCCAAGAGCTGCTTAGCAATTACATCTATCACTTATTATATCACCTAGTGTGTAGCTTATCTGGGCCTGGTAACTTGACTTCTCTGAAGGCACCTTGTTTTTCCTCTCTTGCCATTTCCACATTTTTCTCAGATTTTAATTGATTGTTGGTCAGTTTTGCTTTTCTGTTCCCAATCAGAAAATCATTCTTTTTTTACAGAGAAAACATAAGTAAAGAATTAAGTAGTTCTTCCTTTCCTCCGTTGTCTCCTTTAGTCATTATCCTATCTACCTTGAGCAGTGCTATCCCTTTTTCAATCTTCTTTTCATCCCTAACACGGGAAGGCCCTCTTTGTTGTCCAAGCTTTCTCTGCTGGCCTCGGTTCCTTCTGGCCTTTAGCCCTCTGCTGCTGCTTTTTCATATTTGTCTTCAATCGTGTCCTTCTTCCATTTTCTGTACGTTGCCTTTTTCAAATCTAAGTTGGCCAATGAGTTCCTATGTCCAACATTAGTCAATTCAGGGAACCTCCCCCTTTATTCCTGATTGGAGTCCTTTGTATTTGTGTTGTTAGAATGTCATGCTTTGGAAGAACATCACATTCTTCTCAGGTCAACTTCCCTGGAGAGTTTTAGACCATGAGTTACGGGCTATCCTTCCTACAGAGCCTTTGAAATCCGCTTTCTCAAACTCTCAGATGCAGCTTTCTTCCCCCGACTCATCTATCACAAACTTGAACGTGCAGGGCTCCCTTCCAAGGTTCCCGCCATTTCTATTTCAGCACCAGCTGCATCATCTTTGCCAGTCAGAATCAGCTCCAGACCGGTAGTCCCCCTCACTCACTTCCTCCACCGGATTCCTTGACTGTTAAAGCCAAGTTGAGAAGTGAGCGGCGTGACTTTTGGCAGAGTGAGCACCAGAACACCACAGAGATCTAAGAAGAGCTAAGGTCTTCCATCCCTTCTCTATCAAGTGGGGACGCTGGCTTCTGGATCATTTTCTAGGACTTATCTTTCAGCTCTTCATTGTGGCCAGGTGATCTGTGATGGATTCCAGCCACATCACTTCAGATCGCCTCTCTCACGAGACATTTCTCCACCTTCCTCCACTTCATAACTCTCCTTACATGAATATATTTCTCACACGAGTCCTATTCCACATATCCTTTCATTGGTTCATTTTCTTCTGACGTCTGAATACCTTTCCATTATTCCTGCATTTCTGCCGTGACTGATCTCCCACATCTCAGAACTTCTCCGGATGCTGACTTTGCCTCCTTTTTCAGTCGATTTGCTCTTTCTTTTCCCGCACTGTTGGCTGGATTTCTTTTCCTTGAGTAACCCCTATGAGTTACTGTTCTCTCCACTAACAGTTGCCTTCAGTCTCTTGGTCTCCAGCTTGGCAGATCTATATGGGAAGGTTTTTTCCCCTTCCATTTTCAGTTTAAAACCCTTTGGATTTAATCTGCAAGTCTCTAAAGAAATTAGCTTGAAAAGGCTAAGGTCCCCCACTGCATCCTGGGCCATCTCCAGTTGTCCTGATCCATATCTGGCCACTGGACCCAGATGATTCTGGAGGAGAAGGCGAGGCTGGAGACTTTGCACAGCTCTGCCTCCCTCAAATCAAGTCAATTACCTGTCACAGAATCACCTCCCTGATGTCATGGTTCTCTTCAAGAACAAACAGCAGCCTCTGTGAGTAGAGAAGAAACTGCCTCCTTCCAGTTGGGCAACCCTCCCTCCCTCCCTCCCTCCCTTCCTTCCTTCCTTCCTTCCTCTTCTTTTCCTTGTTTTCATTTTTTTCTCTTAAAGACCAGCCTTAACCCCAAATCACTTTGGTCAAAGACTAAGCCCTACTTGGTCAGTATTTTGGCCTGACTGGCTCAGAATGAATGTAAATAACAATTTTTTTTTTTTGCCAGAAACCTTGAGGGTCTTCCCCTCCCAGATCTCTTTTTTTTTTTTAAAAAGAGGCCATTCTTTACCTTATTTTTTATTAAGCCTTAATCTATGAAGGAGTGCTGCCTCAGTCAAACTGAGTCCTGTTAAAGACCTTATCTGGAAAAGGTCAAGGTCCCCCACCACATCCTGGGCCATCTCCAGTTGTCCTGATCCATATCTGGCTACTGGACCCAGATAGCTCTGGAGAAGAAAGTGAGGCTGGTGACTTTGCACAGCCCTCCCTCACTTAAATCTAATTTACCTGCATGTCACAGCATCACCTCCCCGATATCATGGTCCTCTTTAAGAATGAAGGACATAGGGCAGCTAGGTGACACAGTGGATAGAGCACCGGCCCTGGAGTCAGGAGGACCCGAGTTCAAATCCAGCCTCAGACCAAACATTTGACACTTACTAGCTGTGTGCCCCTGGGCAAGTCACTTAATCCCATTGCCTAGCCAAAAAAAGAAAAAAAAAAGAATGAAGGACAAACCACAGTAAGCAACTCTAAAGAAATTGATTTTAATGGTGCTCATGAGATAAACTTTACCCCTGGCAAAGAGCCCATCAGTCCAATATGTTCCATAAATCCAACTCTCGCTCTCTGACAGTGGATCACATTCTCTCATTAAGCTTCCACCTTCAACCAGAAGCAGTAAGAAAAACCTTACTTGTCCCCTAAGGTCTTCGGTTTCTCACTCAGGATTTCATCTTCCCCAGATATGCTTCACAGGTGCATTCTGGGGTATTATTTGTCCCCACACAAATCACCAAGAGCGCACAGTGTTTCCCCGGCTTGGCAAGGGTTAGGAAGGGGTCACATCCAGGGTACATGCCCTGGGAAGGGAGAATGCCTCTTAACGGTTCCATTAACAAAGACTCAGCAACCACCACCAAGCACCAACATTTGTCTCCTCTTGCTCTGACCGGTGCTGGGTGATAGACATCTTTCTGGTGCCCTGAGGGACTCAGATTCCTTGGCCACCGAAGCTTCTTCTTCTGGGATCACAGTTCACCCTCTTTGGGATGACACTCATATCTACTACATTGTTCCAAACGTATTCCACGGTCCTTCCCTTCCTTCCCTACCCTCCTGATACAGGTAAGGATTCCCCAAGAATGAAAGGATCCTAGCAGAGCTCAAAGGGACCCAGGAGGCTATCTTTCTTTTTCTTTTTCCTTTGGAACTTTTCTTCCATTACTTTAAGGAAAGGTGCCTTCCTCTAGCCCTTCCATGTCTTCCCCTAGGAGGGAGGCACGTCTTGTGCCTTGTGCACTCACAGCTGTTACCCACCACTAACAGAAGCACCCACTCAGCCGAAACCATGCTTGGTGGTGGATAAGGTTTCAGTTCTCCAATAGGCTTGCACGTAGTAGGTGCGTGTTGACTGACTGGTTTACTAATGAGGCCGTTTCAGGGAACCGCCTTGTAGCTGGCCCATACTGTGTCCTGCTGCAGAGTCAGGATTGTTTGCTGTGTTATGAGCTGAGTCCTGCAAGAGCTCTAATGCCGAGAACAGCTGCCCAGGAAAGGAAAGTCTCTGAGATTTGGATTCTACAGAAGTGAGACACCTAGGCACCTCTTCCTTCTGGTCAGACGCTGGAGATGCTCCCTCCCTACATCCTGCTTCTTCCATTATCTTCAGGTTAAACCAGCTTCCTTGGCACCCCCTGAGACACTGCCACCGAGTGTCCTCTGAAGGAATTTTGAACTCCCAAATTAGTGACGGAGGGTCCCTGAGGGTTTCTGGATTCTCTCTTTGACTGGTTCACCGAGAAGGATGAGGCCACTTCAAAAGAACAAGGACTGTTCTATTTCATTTGCCAAGTATCATCAAAGAATACTCTGTCCCCCATCTATGAACCTTCCATCCAGAGGCACTCCTCCCTTTATACTGCTGAACCCTGTTAAAACGCTTCTTGACCCCTCTGAATGGAAATCTTTCTCCTGCTTCCCATGTGTCTGTCCCCCTGCCTTCTTGTGCACAGGCTACTGAACACAAACTCCCCCCCTTCCAAGGCTCAGCGTGGCCATGGTGAGCACCTGGGTGGCACAGTCCGGCGGCAGGGCTGGGCATGCTCAGAGGATGCCTGGTCCCTGTAACCCCCCCCCCCCCCAGGCTGGTCCTCTTGTCTGGCTCCACCCTCTCCTGCTAACGTGCTGAAAATAAAGCCAAACTAAACAAAAACCAGCCCAACCCTAATTCCAAGGCAGTCACCCGATTTTAGGTCCTTCCTATGATTCTGGCCCAGAGTCTTCGGTGGTTCCGAACCTGTTCTCCTGAGTAAAGCACACACACAGCCTTTAGGGCCGGGGGTTTCCTGGCAGATCAAAGTCCCCTGTTCCTATTTCTAGGATCATGGCTATGTTCGGAAGGACAGCGGCCTCTGCATGTCTAGTCCTCGGGTGAGGAGGAAATTATCTCTTATTTTTGGATGACGGCCTTAATTTTTTTTTTTTTTTTTTTTTTTTTGGTAATGACCTGCGGGTCTTGGTTCTCCTTGCCTTCCCGCTCCCATCCTGTCCATCCCTGAGTTGACCTCTCTTCGCCCCACCCCTGCCCCACCCTCCTACCTTTGGCAGGCGCCATGCTGCGGGTGCCTCCGCAGTCCTCCGCCTGGGTGAGGAAGGCACCCTCTTGGCTCTTGGAGGCGGGTAGGGCAGCAATGCGCGGAAGATCTGGTTTAGGCTTCTTGCTGCTGAGGATGTAGGGATGGACGTCCAGGGAGAAATGCCTGGCGTGCTTCTTCTCGCTGCTTGCGGACGGCGGGGCGGAGGGGGGGCCGGAGGTCGTGGGGTCTCCGGGCCCAGCCCCCTTGTGGTGAGCAGCCCGGGCGTCCAGCAGGGGCGCAATGAGCGTGTCGGTGGCAGTCTTCCTCCTCACGGGCTTGGGCTTGTCCGCCTTGTGATTCTCCACCTTCATGATGGCCAGCTGCTCCTTGAAGGGCTGGGGCAGGGGGTTGCTGGTGGGGATCCACTTCATCTTTTTGCGGGGGCGCTTGACGACGGGGGGCTCCCCCGCATCGCCCTCGGCGGGGTTGGCGCTGGGGTCCACCGTCTGAATGCCCGAGTCTCGCACCGTGGGGGTGGCGTCGTGATTGGACTGAGCCAGGGCGGCCAGCAGCTGCCGCACCACGTTGTCGTACATGAGGTCGCTCTCGTTGGTGATAAAGTCTAGCCGGTTGAGCGACTTGATGTGGTCCCGGTTCTCGTTGCAGAACATGGCCAGGATGTTGATGTCGCAGAACTGGGAGCGGCGCCACTGCCGGCGCGTGCGGATGCCCACCTTGTGCAGCTTGTCGAAGATGAAGTTGCTCTTGCGGAAGATGAAGAGGTGGATGAGGTTGACGAGGATGATGAGGTTCATAAAGCAGAGCAGGACGATGTCCACGCCAGCGATGATCCGCTGCAGCTGCACCGAGGGCAGCTTGCAGCTGACGCGCACCGGGCCCCGGGGGCCGTCGGGGGGCTCGCCCAGCGCGCACGTGAACTCGTTCTGCTTCTGCGTGGCGTAGTAGGTGCACAGGTAGCTGATGGGGACCACGCTCAGGAGCAGGATGAGCACGTGCCGCGCGAGGTAGAGCTTGGCCAAGAAGTTGCTGCGGCCCCGGCGCTCCAGGTACTTCTCGAACAGGTTCTGCTCCGGGCTCTTCTCCTTCTCGGCATTCTCAATGATCTCCCGCTTCTCCCGCTCCGTGATGCCGGGGCCCTTGGACTGGATCTGCTTCTCAATCTTGGGGGCCCGGCCCTCCGCCGCCCGATGGTAGCAGTTATCGATCTCCTGGAGAAGGAAGTTGAGCTCGGAGGTGAGGCGGGTGGAGGCCAGGAACTCCCAGCCCAGGGCCGGGACGTACATGATGCCGGCAAACGCCAGCAGGGCATAGGGCAGGAACTTGTGCTCGAAGAGGGAGGGCCAGTGGCTGGAGTCCACCCCGGGCAGGGCATCCCTAAGCTCTGTCCAACAGTAGCCACGTGCATAGAGGGCCTGGTCACGGGTGAAGTTGTGAGGGGTATAGCAGTAGATGGGTTCCTCTGGAGGGCAGAGAGGAGAGACACGGCTCAGGGTCATGGCAGGGATGGGGAGGGGTCCACAGTGCTCATCCCTCCTGGCAAAGGGAGGGCAGAGATTGGGGTGGGCACTGAAAGAAACATTTACACAGTATTCATGTCCAACGAGGGGACCGATAATTTTCCTTTATCCCCATCCACCTGTCCCTGGGGTTTAGGGGTTTTTATCTGAACTCGGAGACTGGCCCAGGGCAGACCTCGGCTGGGGAGAGGAGGAACTCTGAGTGGCCCAGCCACTACAAGGACTGGCAGGCTGTACAGTCTGGGAGCCTGCCCTCTCATTCTCCCCCAGCTTCTTCCATGGAAGGTACGTGACTTCGACTACAAATGACCCAGGGCCATTCTCTCAAATGTCCTCCTATAATAATACTAATTCCTCATATTCCTGAAGTTTCCAAAACAAGGCTATAAAAAGATCATATAGTAAAACCTAGTCATTTTACAGGTGAAGGAAGTGAGGCCTATGGAGAGATTTGTCCCAGCTCACACTGTCAGCAGACAGGAAAAAAACACCCAATTCTGACACCTGTGCCTGTGTGACCTTGAGTCTGTTACTCAGTGCCTGTTTGCACATCTGTAAAATTGGGGGGGGGGTAGATGACCTCTAAGGTGTCTTTTGGGTCTAGCCCTAGGAACCTTTGACCCTAAGCTTCACAGCTGTAATTTTGTCTGATGCCCAAGGACTCTAAAGCTTGTGTCCCGCCCTTGACATAGGCCACTTTCCCATAGGAGCCTCAGATAGTTGTGTGGGAGAGATGGTAGAAGATGAGCTGAAGAAATGGAGAAGGGCAAATGTCCTGATTTCCAAAAAAGGAGAGAAGTTAGAGTCTGTAAATGACAAACTGGGGAGTCTGGTTTTGATTTGGGGCAAAATTCTAGAGCATAGCATTAAAAGGATGGTTAGTGAATATCTGGAAAGGGAAGCAGTGATCACAAAGTTTAGCATTACTCACCATGAACAAGTCACACAAGACCAACCTCTTTTCCTTTTTGGAGGGCAGGATTATTGGACTACTAGATTGAGGAAATGCTGCAGATAGAGTTAACTGAGATTTCAGCAAAGCACTTGACACAATCTTTCATGTCATCATTGTGGACAAAATGAAAAAAAAAGTAGAGTAAGTGAAATATGATGAGGGGCATTCATTACTGGTCAATAGGCTAGGTTGGATGTCAACTCATGAGGAGGTCTTCAGTGGGGTGCCCAAGGGATCTGTATTTGGATTTGTGCTATTAAATATTTTTTTTTTGTCAATGATTCATATAAAGGGATAGAAGGTATGCTTACTACATCTATAGATGACATACATCTCAGAGGCACAGCCCATGCACTGGGTGACAGGATAAAAAAAAAGTCTTGATAGGTTAGAAAATTGGGCTTAAAGGTAAAAATGAATAGGGATGAATATAAAGTCCTACAATTGGTTTCAAAAACATCAGCTCCACAGGTACAAAATGGGGAAAGGGCAGCTTGTTCAACGTCCAGTTGGAAAAAAGATCGAGGGCATTTAGGGACCTCTCAGCTCCATACCAGTCACCATTGTGATACGGCAGCCAGGAGCGCAGGTGGCTGATGTGATTAGGCATGTACCTATCAGACAGATTATACGGACACTGTGGCCAGGATGGTTTGGGGGGAAGAGACTGGAGGCCTGACAGCCTATCAGGAAGGTGTTACAATAGTTCAGACAAGAGATGAGGAGGGTGTGAATTAGGGTGGGGGTTGTGGATATGAAGGAGGAAATGGAAATGACATTCAGTTCAGCAATAGTTACTTATTAAGGGCCTACTATGTATGGGCAGCTAGGATAGAGCGCCAGGCCTGGAGTCAGGAAGACTCCTCTTCCTGAGTTCAAAGCTGGCCTCAGACACTTAGTAGCTGTGTGACCCTGGACAAGTCACTTCACCCTGTCTGCCTCAGTTCCTTGTCTATAAAATGAGCTGGAGAAGGAAATGACAAACCACTCCAGTATCTTTGCCAAGAAAACTCCAATTGGGTCACACAGAGTCAGATACAAATGAAATGGCTAAACAGCAAAACTACGTATTAGGTAGTGGAGGCACAAAGCCAAAAGACGATAGACACGGTCCCCACACTCAAGGCACGTATTCTATAGGAATAGACATTGTGGAAATAGAATTGAGAGAATGAAATGATTGAATGTTTGCAGCCCCAAGCACAGAGCTGAATGCCCAGCTGAGAGCAGGGATTCCCCCCACCTCCTGGACAGGAGCTATTCTCCTCATCCTTAGTTTCCTTGAACGTAGGAATCAGCCTACAAGTGTCCTTAGGCTGACAGAGAAGGAAGGACAGGCGGTAGTCTTTGAAGACTGAGTTCACTTCCTGCGTTGCCCCAAATGGTCACTAGCCTACCTCCCAAATAAAAAAATGGTTAAGGCTGCCCCCCACTTCCTGTATCCCTCCTCTCACTGCACCACCAAATCCTTGTTGGATTTCTCTAACTGAACGTATCTCAAATCCAACTCCCTTTGGGGGGAAATGCCTCTTTATTAACTGATCCCATTTCCCAAGAGCCATAAAAGAGCCTGAAAATTATCCTTTCTGGGGGAAAAAAACCAGGAAAAGGTTTGCCTCTGTCTGTTCCATCGGCCATCACTGGCCAAAGCAGTTCTTGACCACGGGCCTGAGCCTGTCCCTCCCCTGGGGGTCACGGCCATGGGCTTCATTGCCTCCCAGGACTCTGGCTGGGGCCCTCTTTTCTACATTCTCTCAATTGGTGATCTCATCATCTCTCATGGGTTTAATGATCATCTCTACAGAGATGACTCCTAAATCTCGTGCCTTTTGGACATCTCCATTTGGATATCCTATGGGCATCTCAAATCTGACAGGTCCAAAGCTGAACCTATTTTCTGTCCCCCCAAACCCTTCCTTCTTCCCAAACTTCCTGTTACTGTCAAGGAGATCAGTCTCCTGGCTCCCAGTCATCCAGGCTCCCAGTCTGGGTGTCCTCCTCTGCTGCTCATTCTCCCTCATCCTCCATGTGCAATCATTGCCACATTGTTCTGTTTCCGCCCTCCACAACATCTCTCCAATCCATCCCCTTCTCTGCATTCACCTCATGACCACCGCCTTAATCCAAACCCTCATCGCTTCCTCATGGAGTATGCAGTGGTCTCCTGCTTGGTCTCTCTGCCTCATCTCTCCCCACTCTGATTCAGCCTCCGTCCTCCTGGCTGCCAAAGTGTATTGCCTAAAGCCCAGGTCCGGCCACGTCCCTCCCCTGCTCGATAAACTTTCGTGGTTCCCTATAGCCTTGATTCAGCATTTAAAGTCCTTCACAATCTGTCTTCTGCCTGTTTCCCAGTCTTAGTGCACACTGTTCTCCACACTCCCTACAATCCAGGCTTGCTATGTCCTCAGGCATAATGGAAATGCCATCTCTTGCCTCCTCGCCTTTGCATAGGCAGCTCCCTCCCTTGTGCCTGGAATGCCTTCTCTCCTCCACTTGCCCCTCTTTAGAATGCCCGAGCTCCTCTGAGGCTCAGCCCCAGAACTTTCTCTTCCAGGAAGTCTCTCTTGGTCTCTGCAGCCGCACCACATGCCACGCCCTCCTCCTGAGACTGCGCTCACTGACTGTACACATGTGTCTTCCCTGATACAAGGATAGGTTCCTCGGGGACTGGGATGTTTCCTTGTTGTTGTATTCCCGGAGCTTGATGCAGTGCCTGAAACAAAGCAGGTGCTGCAAATGAATGGGTGGTCTCCCTGTGGCCTGTTCTCCTCTGTCATGGCTTGGGAGCTGAGCTCTCCTGGGATTTCTCCCAGTCCACAGAAAGCATAGAGTGACCGCTGTGGTAAAGGAGGCGGTGTTGAAGAAGGTGGGAAAGCAAAGATGCGACAAAGAAATATGGGGGGGTACCCTCAAGCTCAGATGCAGGTGTGGGGCTCTGCTCCTCTGGGGCAGGGGAAGCTGAGGCTGGGCCAGTGTTAGGGGCCTGCAGGTTCAGTGGTGGTCTGAAGAGTGAGCGAATGCAGCCTCCAGCTCCCTTTAAGAGAGGCGTTGCCCATCAGCCCCACCAGACCCCATCAGGAACAGTGCGTCCGTTTCTGGATTCTACATTTTAGGAAGGGCATCAGCAAAAAGGCATGCCCAGAGGAAGATGGCTGGCAAGGAATGGGGGTGGAGAGGGTCGGGGACTTTCAAAACAAGCCGTTCCAGGATCAGCTGAAGGAACCGAGAATGTTTGGCCTAGAAAAGAGAAGTCGTGGGAGGCGGGGTGGAGATGAGGAAAGGGGGTGAGGGCTAATCACTGACTAACCGTAATTAAAGCCTGGCCACTTGGGAGAAGGAGTAGACAAGTTCTGCTGGGCACCAGAGAGCAGAGGTAGAGGCGTTGGGGAGAATGCACCGAAATGCAGATTTAGGTTTAATGGAAAGACTTTAATAATTGGGGCTGTCCCAAACTGGAACAGACTGCTTTGGGAGGATTGCCTCCCTTACTCTGGTGTCCTCCTGACCCCCTGGTGACCTCCTTCAGGCCCCACCCCCCAGAGCTGTCCCAAAAGGGAATGGGCTGCCTCTCAATGGAGCTCAAGTGGCACCCAGACAACACTGGTTGGGTCCATTGTGTGAAGGATGGATCCCGTGACCTCTATGACTGATGCATGATTTGGGACAAGTCACATCCCTCTTGAGATATCAGTTTCCTCATCTGCAAAATGGGGTTGCAGATGGTGGGAGTAGCTCCCTGCCTAGGTTGTCAGGAAGCTCAGAGCAGCTGAGAGTGAGGGAGAGGAAAGGAAGCCAGGAGAGTGTCAACAATTGGGGGACCAGAAAATGCCTCATGAAGCGATCAGCAGAAATTCGACCAACATCTCACACCACATGCCAAGATAAGGTCCGAATGCTGAGTGACTTAGACATACAGGGTGACGTCATGATCAAATCAGAGGAGCAGGAGAACATTAACAGATGTATGGATGACCAAACAAAGAGTAGAGAAGAGAAGATCCGAGAAGGCAAAACAAACTAATTTGATTATGTGAAATTAAAAAGGTTTTGCACAAACAAAATCAATCCAGTTGAAACGAGAAGAGTATTAGGTAACTATAAAAATGAAAATGAAAACCTTTGTAGCAGGTTTATGTAGGAAGAACTGATTTTAATGTATAAGACTAATAGTTATTCTCTAGTTGATAAATGATCAGAGGATATGAAGAAATGGTCTTCAGAGGAAGAAATCCAAACAAGAAATAACCATATAAAAATGCTCCAAATCACTAATAATTAGAGAAATGAAAATAAAGCAGCTTTGGAGTTCTACTTTATATCCATCAGATTGGCAAAGATGACAAAAAAGAAAATGGCAAATGTTGGAGGGGCTACAGAAAAACAGGCACACTAATGCATTGTTGGTGGAGTTGCAAATTAATTGGTCCGGCTATTCGGGAAAGCATTTTGGACCTATGCCTCCCCCCAATCACTAAATTGTGCCTGTCTTTTGACCGTGATGCTCCTACTAGGCCTCTGCCTCACAGAGATCAAAGAAGAAGAGAAAGGACCCTTATGTACAAAATATTAAAGAAGCTCTTTTTGTAATAGCTCCAAAGGAAAAAAAAAAACAAAAAAACTAAGGGCGTATCAACCTATTAGGGAATGGCTGAACAAACTATGGTATATGAATGGAATGGAAAATAATTACCTCTTAAGAAATGATAAAATGGAAGGTTTTAGGGACAAAAAGACTTGAATGAACGAAGGCAGGGTGAAGTGAGCAGAACCAAGAGAGCAATTGGTACCATAACAACAACATTATAAAGGAAAACAATTCTGAAAGACTTTGAAACAACTTTGGGAGCTCCAGTCATTGCAAAGTCAAACCTGTGGTGCAGAGGCCCAGGTGAAGCATGCTACCAGCCTCCTGCCAGGAGGGGAGGTACTCAAGACACAAAAGGAGACAGTTTTTTGGGCACGGCCAATTCAGGAGTTTGCTTTGTTAGACTTTACATCAGAAGGCTTATTTTTAAAATGAGGGAGGGGGAGGAAGGTGGGAGAGACAAAAAAAAAAAAGACACGTTAAGTGACAAAAGAAAATACTTTATAAACTAGATGACAGCTGGGGACCTTTGAAGAAAGACGTGCATCCTGAGAGACTGAGAGGGGGAAAGAGTGCACTCCTGGCATGGGGCACAGCCTGTGCAAATGTGCAGAGAGAGGAGATGGAACTGAGTTTGGAGAAGAGCAGGAAGGGCAGTGATGTGACATAAGATAAGATCAGGATCAGATGGCTGGAGGGCCTTAAACCCCAGACTTCGCATTTTAAGCTCCTCAATTGGAACTATGGAAGTTTTCTTAAAAGAAATAGGGAAATTGATTGGAAGAGCAGGTTTGGGGGTGGGGAATCAGTTCTGTTTTGGACATGCTGCATTTGAGATGCTAATGTTTTATCATAAAATTACTAAGGTTATTCTGAGTTCCCTAGGACAAAATGCAAACTTCTCTGGGGGACATTGAAAGCCCTTCATGAGCCTCTGATGAATCTTCCCAGGTTGATTTCACATTATTCCCCTTCACACACTACCCTACATCCCGGCCAAATGAGTCCATTTCCTGTTTCCTGTCCATCACATTTCGTCTTTGGCTTTGTGTCTTTGCACTGGCTGTGTTCCGTGCCTGGGATGCTCCCTCTCTCCTCTTAGAATCCCTAGCTTCTTTCCAGACTCTGCTCCAGGGCCACCTTCGACTGGAGGCCTTCCCTGATCCCCCCAGCTAAAAGCACCATCCCCTCTAAGGGGGATCCCTTCCATCTACTTGGATCTTCTACATGCTGAGATTACACACCAGCACATGCAAACACACACAGACACAGACACACACAGACACATACACACACACACACTCTCTAGCAGTCGGGCCCAGAGCAGACCTGAACCTGGTCAGGCTGGAGTCTCAGTAAGATCGTTTTGGCAGCTGGGAGCTCTGTGGATATTTTAAAAACAAAGCTAACTGACACATATTAAAATAATAATTATGAACATCATGAAAGTAGTAACTGGCTCATATACGACATTAAGGTCTCCAAAAAGCTTCACACACATTATCTCATCGGCACCGTTACTGCCCTCTGAACCATCAAAGGACCTCATTTTAGAGTCGGAGACCTTTAGAAGGGCCTTGGAGGTCATCTGGCCCAGCCTCCTGTTTGGCTCAGGAATGCCCTCTGAAGCATCCTTGTCATGGGGGTCATTCAGCTAATGCTTAAGCATTTGTAGTGAGGGAGTTCACATCTAGAAAAGTGAGCCTGCCCCACGGCTGGATGGCTGTCATCATTAGACAGTCCTCTTTCCATCCAGCCCGATTCAGCTTCCAGCACCTGCTCCAGCCTTCCTGAGCCAAGCAAAACAAGGGGAATTCCTCTTCCTTTCAAATGCCCGAAGGCAGCTATCATGTCATTTACACCCCTCCCCCCATTCCCTCCTCACCCACTCACATCTCCTTTTCTCCAGCTAAAAATCCCAATCTCCTTTCTTCCACAACAGAGCCCTAGATGGGCAGTTCTGACAGCTGCTGCCCAAACCCTGCCCCCAGCCCAGTCTCTTCTCAGTTTGGTGCCCCAGGGAAGTTGGGACTTGCCCACTGGGTTTACCCTCTGACTAGTTTCTCTATTGACCAAGAAGTATCAACCTGCTAGCCCCAATCGCCTTCTCCACGGAAGATATGTATCTATTTAAAGCGGGGTGATTTACCCTGAGTAAGTGCAAGTGTGTGCCCGGGTATTTCTGTACACTGGCACGTGTGCTGGGTGGCACGGTGGATGTCTGGGATCCCAAACCCGATTTAGATGTTCTCTGGTATCTCCCCTCCTTCAGCCTGGATAATGGAGAGATGCCTGCCAGCAACCTCTGCCTAGCTTTAGCCCTCTCTGGGGTTCTGTGCTACCAGAGGGCAGTGACCGTGTGTCAGGGCTTTTCCTTAAAGGAAGAGCTGAAAGTAATTTTAAGAGGTCACATGGGCACGGAGAAGCCACAGGAAGGCCCCAGCTAACCCAGGGCCCAGTGAAGGAGAGCCTCCTTCTGTGGCTGCTCTTGCCAGGCAACAGTTTCCCGGCGATGGGGCTAGGGATGCTCCCTGAGACCCAGGGCTTCCAGAAGCTCCCGAGGGAAGGGGTTTTAGTCCATTCCGAGGGGAAGTGCCCGAGGCCCTGGGGTTCTGAGCCAACTCCCAAAGGCCCAGCCAGCCTGCACTGTGCTTTCTGGCCCTCAGCCCCCTTGGAGCTGTCCAGCGTCAGGGCTGCCTTTTCTCCCTGGCAAGCTCCGCTCCGCTCCGCTGGTGGAGGGCTGTGGAGAGCCCCTCCGCCTCTACTCAGAGGCTGGGCAGTGAAAGCTGGGAGGGTCCGCACACCACCCGTGCCCCCATACAGACACACAGACACAGACACAGACACAGACACACAGACACACAGACACACAGACACACAGACACACACACACACACACACACACACACACACACGGACGTCCTTCCCCAACCCTTGGGCTTCTCTCTCTCTCTTCCCCCATCTCTCCATCTTAGGCAAAGAGCAGGGGAAGGCAAAGCTCGGGACGAGATAAAGGAGGCCAGGGGAATGGGGGGGCCGCGCGGGCCGCCCCCATCACCCCCCTCCCCCCCGGGGCCGGGCCCGGTCTTACCCGCGAAGTTCTTGGTGAAGACGAGCGTGACGAGCAGGATGGGCACGAGCACGGTGCCGATGGTGACCACGCGGTCGAATGGCAGCTCGAGTTTGAGCT
The DNA here is from genome assembly GCF_900497805.2 of Vombatus ursinus. Classification (NCBI taxonomy): domain Eukaryota; kingdom Metazoa; phylum Chordata; class Mammalia; order Diprotodontia; family Vombatidae; genus Vombatus; species Vombatus ursinus. Next base: position 6,364,522 of record NW_020950172.1, on the reverse strand, counting down.
GCAGCAGCAGCGCGGCCAGCGCGCCCGCCTTGTCGTCCTGGGCCCCGGGCAGGATGAGCTCCCGCAGCTTCTCTCCCGCCAGCAGCGCAGTCGCCATGTCCGCGGGCTGCTCCAGCAGGTGGTGCATGGAGGGGCGCGGGGCCCGGCCGGCGGCCCGGGACGGGGAGGCCTGGGGGGCGGCGGGGAGCCCGGCGGGCCCCCGGCCCCGCGGCGCTCAAGTTCAAGGCTCGGCGGCTGGCCGGCCCGGGGGGCGGAGGCGGGGGCGCCCTGCTCCGGGCCTGGCACCGGGCCTGGCACCGGCCCGCGCCCTGCCTCG
>NW_020950172.1:6321237-6363806 GCF_900497805.2 Vombatus ursinus | reverse complement strand
TGGCAAAAAAAAAAAAAAAATTCCGCGAAAGGGCCAAGCCAGCTCCGAGCCCGCCCCTCCCCTCCCTTCCCTCTGGCCCTCCCTCCGGGTGTCCCGCTCGCCCGCACGCTGCTGTGTCTCCCACCCGGTTGCTCCCCGCTCTGCGTCTCAGGCTCCGTGGGTCTGTCTCTCTAGTGTCTGGCCCTATCGGGCTGCCGGGCTGCGCAAGCGGCGGCGGCGGCGGAGAGGAGGGGGGGGAGGGGAAGTGGGGGGAGGCGCCCCCGCCCGCCCTCACATCTGGCCGGTGGGGTCCGGTGGCAGCTGCAACACGTGGCTGACGCCCTGCCTGGCTCTTCCCCATCCCCTGTATCCCCGCGTCCCTCTCATACTCCTCCGGGTGGCAGCCGGGGCGCCAAAGCCCCCTTCTGGGACCCTGTGCCTCGGCTCTCGCGCCAGGGTGCCCTAGCCCGACTGGCCGTGCAAAGCACCGGCTGAGGCTCTCGGACTACCCCTCTCCCACTGTCTCTGCCGATTGCCAGTCTCCCCCTCCCAATATGGCTCTCTGCTCTAGTCTCTCCGGGGCACCCGGCCCCCCCTCCCGGTCCCTGGCTCATCCTTTCCCCTCCAGCCCTCTTTTGCTCGTTCTGTGGGGGCATCCCGCGGAGAAACCCCTGGAGACAGAGTTGGGTCGGAAGGAGGGAAGACAGGGAGGTGAAGGTGGACCTAGCCCAGCAGAACCGGAATCGCTTTTAGGTAGCGTTCTCCCTGCCAGATCAGGGGACACTAGGAAACCATTTTCAGAGACTGGTACCTTTCCCCATCATCATCACTCCCATCACCTTCATCATCAATGACAGGCTCATGGCCCGGTGGAAAGAACTCTGCCGGGGGGGGGGGGGGCTCCTGCTGAGGTAGAAGGAGCTCAGAAAGTCTGGTGTCTAGTTGGGTTCTGCTACCTGCGTGACCTCAGGCGAGTCATTTTCCGTCTCCGAGCCTCAGTTTCCATCTCTGTAAAAGGACAGGGTTGCATTAAATCTCAGTCCATTGCCTCCTCTTTAAAATAAGTATCGCTACACTGGCACTACCTAACTTAGGAGGTGGTTGTGTGAGAGGGCTATGGAAGCCCTTGAAATACTGCCATCCACACACCGTCTATCGGTGAAACGAAAGGGACTATTTTTTGTGAACTCTAAGGGTGCCCTGTGAGGTTGGATCCAATTATTCTAATTTTTGAGATATTGGAATATGATTCCATGTGATGATTTGTATTTCCTTATGTGTCTTCCACAGTCATCCTTCAATGATTCATTGTGGCATGGTGGTGACTCTGGCCTGTCAAATCGATCTATGCCCAGTGAAGCCCACGTTCTGGAACATTCTACAGAGCTGAGGAAGCTTTGAGGATAGTTCCAGCATTAGCCTGAGTCTGCTTTCTGAAGGCCAGCCTAGCTAAGTATAGAGAGAACCATCACCAGGAGGCTGGCCACTTGGCGATCGATTCTTTGGTGACGACAAGCCTTGAAATACAAGCCACGAGATAAAGAAAAATACAAAGTGTCCCTCAGTCCCTTCCAAGTCTACAGCAGCAGGGGCAGAGGTGGAAAATGGGGCAGAGAATGTTAGAATCATCAAGTTTTTAAACCTCTATCAACTTGAACTTAGCCATAGGTGCTGTAAATGTGAGGCCTTTGACCAGTGATCAATCAATAATCATTTATTAAGAGCCTGTTACCTGTCAGGCACTTTGCCTGGGGATACAAGGAAGCCCTCCCCCCAAAATAGGCCCTGTCCTCAAAGAGCTTACAACCTAATGAGGGAGACACTCTGAAAACTATTAAGGACAAACAGGATACATACAGGGCAGACAGAAAGTGACCTTGGAAAAGACACTAAATTCGGAGCGGACACTGGACAGGCCTCTGGCAGAGGGTGACACGTGAGCTGATTCCACGGATTCTAATAGGTGAAGATGAGGAGGGAGAGTATTCCAGGTCTGGGGGACAGTCATCGAAGAGGACCGTGAGGGGACTGGGGAAGAAGGCTGCTGAGCCATGGGAATAATTGGATAAGGAGGGAAGAGGACAGACGGGAGAGATATTGCAGAGACAGAAACGATGAGATTTAGCAATGGTTGGATGTGTGGGTGAGGGAGGGTGGCAAGGAGTCTGAGACACCGGGAAATCCTGGAGGACTTAGAGGATGGTAGTGTCCTCAATAGTAATGGGGGATTAGGAAGAGGGAAAAGATGACGAGCTCTCTTTTAAATGTATCAAGTTTGAGATGCCTCTGGGACATCCACAGAGAGTGGGGTGGTAGGAGCAATCTGCTGAAGAGGAAGAGGATGAGATCGTTGGTACACGCCTTTGTAAGGTTGGTCTTTGTACAGAGAAGGGCCACTTCATCGGAGATGAATAGCAGAAAAGCTAGTGGGGATGATGGTGGTGGGGTGTAGGATGAGGAGGGAGGTAGCAGAGGGAACTCTGAGAATGGCCTCTTTTTTTTCTCCTATTGCGTTACTCTAGGGGAAACTACAGCTAACTGGAAGGATGTTTCACAGGTTGTCTTTGGAAAGGAAAAAAGGAGGTTGCCTCAGTTTTATTGTTTGTTCAAAGGTGACAAGAAACATTTGGTCATTTTGTATTGCAGTGTTCATGATAAAGAAACACTTACAAAAAGGTTGCTATGGAGATAACTGTAGTTTATGCAGAAACTTCTGTGGCAGATGATGAGGAGGGTGAGAAATTCTATGAAAAATCTGATGATTGTTCAATTAAATCAATAGATATTATTATACTTGGTGAGTTCAGTGTGAGGACTCATGGGCATAGGAAAGGCCAACGAGAATTATAAAAACAAGTAAGAAACGGGAGAAGGCTTGTAGATTACATGAGAGATTTACACCTAGAGATTACAAATACCTTCTTCAAGAAGAGAATCAGGAAGTGCTGAACATGGTGAGCACTGAATAGTGTAACAAAGATAAAACCTTATATTTGGACAGGAAATTGATATGGGAGTCATTTCTGAGAGAAATATCTATGCATAGTTAGGCATGGACTTGTTAAATCAAAATCATGCCCAAATTAGAAGAAAAAAATCGCAGAGGATATATACAGTATAGAGTCTAAAAGAAAGAAGGATTTCCTAGAAATGGTGAAGTCTCCCAGATATTCTGTGCATATAACATTGTATTATTTGCTTCAAGATTCAGAACATCTCAGAGCCTGCTAAATGAAATACACAATCACTTAAAAGAGTTGTCTCACAATTCGCACAGGAATAAACAGGTGGATGAAGAATGCCTGTTAATTTGACTAGGAAATGCAGTTGTACGGACAGCCAATGGAGCTTTTCCATCTATAGCGATATCTTACATGGATCCTGCAGATGAGAAATGAACTGGAGGACGGAAGTGGGCCGGATTTCATTGTGAATGCTTTTAATGACCCCAAGCTTCTCCCTAAAACACAAACCCACCTTTTTTTAAAAAAATACCAATATTCATATGGTGATACAATCTTCAAAATATCAAAATTGTAAATCGTCCAAAAGGCAATGGACAGAAGTACAGTAGGGGCTACATGTAGGCCGAGGCACCTTGCCAATGAAGAAGAATCATGCAAAAGAATCAGCAGAAAAGATACCATCAAAGAGAGACGGAGTAGGAAAAGGGGGCAGGCTGGGTATGAACCATAATGGATAACTGACAGACAGTCCACACGATGAATTGGTACCCAGGTAATGCCAAGAGGTATGAATGAAGGCCCTCCTGCTGTGGCATACCTTTTGTGGAGAATTCAGGGGAGGCTACAGAAAAGAGTTGCAGAAAATGAGAAAGCGTGAATGGGTTGCTATCTGCATCAAGAGAGGGAGTAGAATCACTCAGGCCAAGCTGGTGGGGGGTGGGGGGGGCAGGAAGAAGTACAGCAGAGCTCTCCAGCACAACTCCTTCACAAAGACCTAGAGAATGCAAATCTGATTGGGGAATCCGAGAAAACAAATCAGAGCAAGTCGTATTTCCAAACCAGGTCAGGACGGGGGAAGAGAGAGAGGTCTGTGGACACTGGAACAGGGTGTCCCCAGCAGGGCCCTAAAGAGCATTTCAGTGTGAAGGAGCTGAGAGAGAACCACGAGAGGAGGCTCCAGATCTGTGCCAAAGGGCCCTGACCTTGCTCGGGATGTGGGGACAGGTTCCAAAGGACAGTCGTGTCGTTCTCTACACAGTTCTGGGTCATAGATGCAGGGTGGATTGTGGAGGGGATTTGGACTTGCACCCCAGGGTGGAATTCTAGAGTAAAGAGTGGTAACAGGTGCTATCCTGTGTACTGAGCAAGGATTGAGCTTAGAAGCAAACAGTGACAGTGCCACTCTGACCCCAGAGGAGAGCTGGGTCTCAGTTCCAGCTTTCAGCCTGATCTGAAGTAGACAGCCAAATAGCAAGGGCAGAAATCCCAGATCAAAGGGGAGGCTAGAGTTTTGTCACTCAATGGGTAAAGCTTTCTAGCTGGCTGATAACAGCTGAGGCCAGAAGCAATTTACTGGGACTCTAATTAGGGACAAGCCCACACGTGTGTTGCTCAGATCTTTCTCTGAGGCTTGCAGACTTGCAGGGCAACCATCAGACTTTGCCCTGGATCAGACCACCCTGGAAGCACTGAAAGCTTCTAAGTCCCTAGCCTGAATTGTTCCTGAGATCCTGGAAGACCTCAACACATAATACCCTGGGAAAGCAGAAGAAGAACCCAAGAGGACGTAAGTTCAGCTCAGACCTTCTCTCTAAAAGTGCCCAGAATATGACCCTAACATAAAGTCTAAAGTCAGGAGGTAAACTCATAGAATGAGCAAACAACGACAACAAAAAGAATCCCACCATAAAGAGATATTATGGTGATAGGGACATTCAAGACAAACCCAGAAGAAGAGAATGGCTCCAAAACATCTATAAGTAAAGCCTCAGAGAAAAACACCATGTAGTTACAAGTTCAACTAGAATTCCTGGAAGAGATGGAGTAAGTATTTTTAAGCGCTATAAATGACTTTAAAAATCAAATGAGAAGGAAAAATGGGAAAAAGTAATGAGAGCTATGGAAGAAAGATATGAAAAAAGAACAACTTGGAATAAGAGGTACAAAACCTTACCCGAGAAACAAGCTCCCTGAACACTGGAATAGACCAAGTAGAAGCTAATGATTCCATGAGTCCTTAAGAAACAAAAAAGTCAGAAGACTGAAAAAAATACAGAAGAAAATTTAAGGTACTCATAACAATAACAACTGATCTGGGAAACAGATCAAGGGGAAAAAAAAATTTAAGAATCATTGGACTAATTGAAAACCATGCGCTAAAAAAAAGAAACCTAGATATTATAATTCCAGAAATCTTTAAACTGCTCAGATATCTTAGACTCAGAGGGCAAAGTGGAAATAGACAGTATCCTTTGGTCACTTCCTGAAAGAAACCCTCAGATGAAAACTCTCAGAAACATGATAGTGCAAATCCAGAGCTTCCATATCAAAGGAAAAAAAAATACTTCAAATAGCTAGACATAAAGAATTCAAGTACTAAGGAGCCACAGTCAGAACCACACATGACTAAGCAAAGAGTACGGAATACAACATTTCTGAAGGCAAAGGATATTGGCTTACAACTAAAACAATTTACCCAGCATAACAGAATAATCCTACAAGGGAAAAATGGATCTTTAATGAAACAGAGAACTTCCAAGCATTCCTGATAAAAAGATCAGGACTGTACAGGAACTTTAACTACAAACATAGCAGTTAAGAGAAATATAAAAAGGTAAACACAAATGAACAATCATAAGGGATTAAACAAGGATAAGCTATTTATATCATTTTAATATGGGAAGATGATGCATGTATTCCTTCAGAAACCTATCATTATCAAGGATCACAGAGGGAATATAATTAGACAGAGGACCTGGTTCTCTTATGTTCTGATGATCTTAAAATCTGAATGAAGAGGGACAGGAAAAGGAACACACTATGGGTTGAAAGGGAAAGGAAGGATGGGGAAAATTATGTCACATAATTGGAGTAATAGTCTTTACCAGGGATTGGTAAACTATGACCTGAGGGCCAAATTCAGTCTGCTGCCTGTTTTTGTATGGCCAGCAAGGTAAGAATGTTTTTAAATTGTAAAAATACAATAAAATGTTATCTGTAGAGGTCCGTTGGACCTCACCCTTATCTGAATTTGTCAAATGAAGGACATACACAGACTATTGGGTATAGAAACACTTAATAAGGAAATGGGAGGAAAAGGGGAAAAGGGAAGGGACAAGATGGAGGGTTGATTAATCTAAGGAGGGATTAGTAAAATAAACTCTAACTACAAAGGCTGGATTTTGAAGGGGGGCTTTAAAAAAAAGAAAAAAAGTCTAAGAATCTGTTATTATCTGTTCATGTGGGTAAGGGAAAGAGAAAAGGGGTAGGGAGAACGAGATCAGATTACACCAGTCTAGAGCATGGGGCTGAGCTCACCTTGTCTGTCACCACCCTCTTCTTCTTTATAAAGATCATCTGAAAAAAAAAAGTACGGAGGCTGGGAATGACATGGACATGGGAGAAATGGGAATCCAGGAAGCCTCGTCTCTTCTAATTGGTTCAGGTAAGAAGTGACGAAGTCCTGACCTTGGGTGGTACCAAATACATACCAAGTACATAGTCCTGATCCATCTCTGGCCACTGGACCCAGATGGCTCCAAAGGAGAAAGTGAGGCTGGTGACTTTGCACAGCCCTCCCTCACTCAGATCCATTTCATGCATGTCATGGCATCTCTTCCCTGATGTCAAGGTCCTCTTCAAGAAAGAAGCACAAACAATAACAACCAAGGACACACCTGATGGTGCAGCAGAGGAAACTCTGGGCCCTGAATTCAAATCTTATCTTAAACACTGACTTTGTGAGTGGCCCTGGGCAAGTCACTTAACTGGGCAAATCTGGCTCAGTTTTCTCAGCTGTAAAATGAGGATATTAATAGCACCTACTTCTCAGGTTGTTGTGAGGATCAAATGAGATATTTGTGGGTTTTTTTTTTTGGTATTTATCAAGTTTATTTCAATTCATACATTTCTTAGAAAAACAGTAGAAAACACATCCATGCTGTACACAAATTCAGGTTTGCACAAATTCTTCTATTTACAGTCAAAGGGAAGTGAGGACATTATTGGCAGCAGCTACAACTCCCGGTCTGGGGGTCTTTGCAGACACAGCTCTGGGCACACTTGGCACATTCGCCTGGGCAGCAGGAGCAGCAGCTCTTCTTGCAGGAGGGACACTGGCATGATTGGCATTTGGAGAAGCCAGCATTCTCGCAGTTACATTTGGGTCCATGGCTGGCAGGTAGATGTCAGGCATGCAGTTCTCACAGGTGAAGGATGAACGGGAGAAAGATGTATTCCAAATAAGATATTTGTGAAAAATGCTTAGCATAGTGCCCAGCACATAGTAGGTACTTTAGTTATAAATTTATAAATGCTTGTTTCCTTCCTTCTCCCCCCGAAGGAAAAGAATTTATTTCAGTAAGATCAGTGAGATTTGACTGATGGAGCATGGAGGAAGAGAAAGAGTGGACAGTCAAGGATTGTTCCAATGTAACAAACCTGGGTGACAGCGGATGCTGGTGCCTTTCACAGAAACAGAGATAACTGAAGAAAGAGGGTAAAGCTTTGGAGAGGGAAAAACAAACAGTTTGGTTTTGGAGGTGCCACTGGACTAGAAATGTAGAAACTCCAGCAGACAGTTGATAAGGCGAGAATGGAATTCAGGAGAGGGATTAGGAGTTGATCCAAAAATTGCCCAGAAGGTCGCTGGGGGCTTCCCAACTCTGAACTTCTGGGATCTGTTTGGAGATGAAGTCCACGGCCACCTCAGCGGAGTCTACCAGATTCCTCTAAGTGCATTTTTCAGACTCTATTATTTTTCAATGTGTATAATGCATTTTTTCTCCTAAATGAACTCTAGAAAACCCATTCTTGTGGTCATGGAGGAAGAGAGAAATGAGATCTAAGCACAAAATGCCAAGAAAGGAGTAGCAACACTAGCAGAGGAATGAAGGGGGATGAGTCAGGCAATCCAAATGATAGACTTGGGGCTGCAAGGGACCTTTGAGGCCATTTAGACCAATGTTCTCCCTTTTTCCAGACAAGAGAACTGAAGTCTAGAGACAAGTGACTTGCCCAAGAACACAACAGAGGATAAAGTCAGGATCTGAAACCAGAGTTTCTAACTCCAAAACATGATCATCCCACTGTACCACCTTGATCAGGTACAGCAGATCTCTGAGCCCAGAGAATATCAATTAGTCACTCAGTAAGCACTTATTAAGCACTTACTGTGTGCCAGGAACTGTGCTAAGTGCCAAGGATATGCAGAAAGGCAAAACCGCTAAAATAACTCCTGCCCTCAAGGAGTTTATTCATTAACGGGAGAGACAACTGAAACAAATAGGTATGTGTGAGATGGCAGGTGCTGTTAGAGGGAAAGGGACTATAAATTGGGGGGGGGCAAGGAAGACCAAAAGAACATGGATTTGAACGAGTCTTGAAAGAAGCCAGTGATGCCAAGAGGTGGAAGTGAGGAGGGATGGCATTTCAGGCATGTGGGAGAGCCGGTGCTAAAGCACTGAGACCAGAGGTGGCAGTGTTCCAGGAACGACAAATGGGCCAGGATGGTGGGATTACATGCAGGGAAGGGGGCAGAGTGAGAAGACTAGGAAGGTAGGAAGTGACAATGTTGTGAAGAACCTCAAATGCCAAACAGGAAACTTTCTGTGCATCCCAGAAGTAATGGGGAATCAAAGAATTTATTGAGTAGGGAGGCGACATGGTCAGACCTGTACTTCTGGGAAATCTGTTTTGCTGATGTGTGGAGGATAGATTAGGGTGGGGAGAGATTTAAGACTGATTAGAGGCGGCAGCTAGATGGCGCAGTGAATAGAGAACCAGTCCTGGAGTCAAGAGGACCTGAGTTCAAATGTGACCTCAGACACTTACTTATTGGAGAAAGAGAGAGAGAGAGAAAGAGAGAGACAGAGACAGAGACAGAGAGAGACTGAGTAGAAGGCCAATGCAATGGTCTAGACAAGAGGTGAGGAGGGCCTGAACTTGGGTGAACTATATGAATGGAGGGAAGGGGACATAGAAGAGGGACGTTGTGAAGGTCAAAATAACCATTTTTGACAATGGATTGGATATGGGGGGTGAATTCAAGGGAGGAGTTAAGGGCAAGGCCAAGTTTGCAAATCCAGCCTAATGAGAGGTGGTGATTCCTTTAATAGTCATAGGAAAGTTCAGAAGATGGGATGACTATGGGAAAAAGACAGTGAGTTCTGCTTTGGGCATGATGTGAGACAGCTACAGGGTACCCGGTTCAAAATGATGACTAAGCAGATGAGGCACAGGCCTGGAGGTCAGAAAAGAGATTAAGATCAAGTGCATAGAGATAATCACTGAACCCGTGGGAGCTGGTGCAATCAACAAGGGATACAACATAGGGAGAAAACAGAAGAGGAGTGGCTGGGGGAAGAGCTCACTGTTGGAAAAAACTGCTGGGAAAAGTGGAAGGTCTGACAGAAGCTGTGTCTGAGCCAACATTGCGTGCTTTATACCAAGATAAGCTCCAAATGGATATGTGATCTCTCAGTAAGACATATAGTGTGGCATCAAACAAATGAAAGGAGCAAAGAAGAAATTACATTTCAGGTGTATAGATGGCAGAGGAGACAGACAGGATCACAGAAGATAAAGGGGACAATTTTGATTGCATGATATTAAAAAGTTTTTGAAGAAACAAAGTTAATGCAGCCAAAATTAGAAGGGAAATAGCAACTGGGAAAAATCTTTGCAGCAAGTTTTTCTGATAAAACTTTAATTTCCAAGACATATAAGGAATTGATTAAAATTTTATAAGGACAAAAGCCATTCCTCAATGATAAGTGGTCAAAGGATACAAACTGGCAGTTTTTAGAGGAAGAAAATCAAGCTATTAATATGAAAGAAATACTTCCAATCAATAGTAGAGAAATGTAAACTAAAGCAACTCTGAGGTTTCACCTTATATCCATCAGATCGGCAAAGATGACAGAAAAGGAAAATAACAATTGCTGGAGAGGCTGAGGGATCCAGGCACGTCGATGCGCTGTTGGTGGAGTTGTGAATTGGCTCAGTCATTCTATGACCAAAAATCTGCTAAACTGTGTGTCGTCTATGACTGTCAGTAATGCATTTTCCTAAACTCCAAAGAGATCAAAGAAAGAGGAAAAAGACCTACACGTAAAGTAGTAGCAGCTCTTTCTGTTGTGGCAAAGAACTGAAAACTGAGGCATGCCCCTCACTTGGAAAGTGATTGAATAAATTCTATATGAATGTAATGACTTTTTCTTATGCTGTACGAAATGATGAAATGTAAGATTTCAAAGAAATCTGAGACGACTTGGATGAACTGATGCAGAATTAAGTGAGTAGTATCAAGGACACAATCTATACTATGGCATCAACATTGTAAAAACGAACAAGTTTAAGTAATTTAAGAACTTTAATCAATGTAACCAATCACAATTTCAAAGGACTAATAATGAAGCATACTACTCACTTATTTTTTTTTTAAGGCAATTGGGGTTAAGTGACTTGCCTAGGGTCACACAGCTAGTAAGTGTCAAGTGTTTGGTCTGAGGCTGGATTTGAACTCAGGTCCTCCTGACTTTAGGGCTGGTGCTCTATACATTGCGCCACCTAGCTGCCCCGAGACATACACTTTTCGAACATGGCCAATGGGGGAATTTTTTTTTGCTTGATTATACATATTTGTTACAAAGGTTGTTTTTCTTTTCTTGTTTTTTCCTCTAATTGTGGAAGTAGAATGTGGGGGGAATAGAAAATAGATATTAGTTCATTTTTAAAAATGAAATTAAGAATTTTAAAAATGAGAAAAAAAGAGAAGAGGGCCAAGGACAGAGCTTTGGGGGACATCCATAGTTCAGGGGCATGCCACAGAAGAAGATCTGGGAAAGGAGACTGAAGAGCAGTCAGACATGTAGGAGGAGAACGGAGAGAGAACAGTGCCACAAAAAACCCAGTGAGGAGAGAATTTACTGGAGGAGGAGATGATCACTAGGATCGCGTAGAGGTAAATATATATATGCACAAATACACACACAGGATAAGGACTGAGAAAAGGCCATTAGATTTGTCACTTTGGCCATTAAGAGATCATCGTCACCTTTGGAGAGAGGTTTCAGTTGAATGATGGAAGCCAGATTGCAGGAGGTTTCAGAAGAGAATTAGTAGATAGATGACTCTTTTGGGGAGTTCAGCAGAGAAGGGAAGGAGAACAACAAGGTCTTGAGGCAGCAGGGAGGAGATTGAAGGTTAGAGAGAATGGGGATAAATCAGGTTTTGGGGACAGGAATGATCTCAAGATAGACAGAGTTCAGTGATCGGGAAGACTTTAGAAAATAGTGAAAGCTGAAAACCTTGGAAATGAAGGGATAGGTCCATAGTGCTGATTCTGAAGGAGGAACTGGTACCTTATGAGAGTGACTGGACCAGTGAAGCCTGAGGCTCTGGCTGGATCCCTGCATCTTTCAGAGAAGCCTCTGAAGAATACGGGATTCCCCTCCCCACACAGCTCCCGTGTGTGAACACACTTGCACTCAAAAGCACGCATGCCTGTGTTCATGCGTGCGCACACACATACACACACACATGCACACACACATACACACACACCCCAGTTCCATAAAAAGCTGAATTCAGCAAGTTTCACCAACAATGTCCAGGCCTGGGCTGGGTTGCCAAAGTCCCATATTTTGCCAGGAGCTGGTACTTTGACCACAGTTGGGGGAGTTAAAGTTGGCGGGGAGGGGACTCAGGTAGGGGCCTCTGCTCTACACAAGTGGAGCTCTTCAGGGATAAGCAAACAAATCCATCACATCAAAGGTTTCTGAGATAGAAGGGACCTCACAGGCCACTAGGCCAGTGCTCGTATTAATGTAAATCTCCTCTAGAATATAATTGACGAGGGGTCATTCAGCCTTTGATTGGAGTCCTCCAAGGAGGGGAGAAATGGCTGTTTCTGAAGGCAGTCCATTCATTTTTGGGCAGCTCAGTCGTCAGGACATCTTGTTTTGTTTTTTACATTAAGCTTAAATCTGTCTCTTTGTAACTTCCCCACGCTGCTCCTAGATCATCTCTCTGGGGCCAAGCAGATGTGGCAGGCCTTCAAATACTTGAAGACAGCAATCATGCTCTTTCTAAGTCTTCTCTCCTCCAGGCTACATACCCCCAGCTCCTCCAAGCAATCCTTGGATTGCCAGGTCTGGGGGTTAGCCATGACTCTGATTTTCCTTTTCTGGACATGCTTCAGCTTTCCTTACTAAAACATGGCACCTAGAAATGCACATCCTATTCCAGATCTGATCTGATCAAGGCAGAGAATGGAGGGTCCATTCTCTACCTTGTCCCCTTCTCTTCAGGCAGCCTATGATCACGCTGCTGATCTGTGGACGTTGGAATCCCCTAAAATCCCACGTCTTTTCTGGGTGAATTGCTGATGAGCCAGATCTCCACCATTGTGGACTGGTAAAGTCATTTTTTTTAGCCCAAATCTAAGACTTTGCCTTTATCTTTCTTGCATTTCACGGTATTCCATTCAGCCCAATATTTGAGCCTGTTAAGATCCTTTGGACCTGGGCTCTGTTCCTCACTATGATAGCTCTGCCCCTAGTTTTGTGTCACCTGAAATTCTGGTAAGGTTACCTGCTACCATTGATAAAAGTGTTAAACAGCATAAGGCCAGGGGCAGATCCCTGGAGACCCTCCTCTAGACCAACATGGGTACTCTGTGGGTGTGCCCATTCACCCAGTCCCAGATACCCTTAACACAATTATTGCCTAGTCTGTATGCTTCATCTTTTCACAAGAAGAGCATGAAAGACAGGTCAAATGCCTCCCTAAATCTGGATAAACAACATCTATGACATTCCCCTGGTCTATCAATCCAGCAACTAACCCTGTCAAAAAAGGGGAATGAGAAACAAGAGATAGAGAACATTATGAAATGTAAAATGGATACTTTTGATTATACTAAATTGAAAAGTTTTTGCACAAACAAAGCCAATGCAACGGAGATTAGGAGGGAAGCAGAAAGCTGGGAAACAATTTTTACAACCAGTGTCTCTGATAAGGGTCTCATTTCTAAAATATATGGAGAACTGAGTCAAATGTATAAGAATACAAGTCATTCCCCAATTGATAAATGGTCAAAGGATATGAACAGGCAGTTTTCAGACAGAGAAATCAAAGCTATCTATAGTCATCTGAAAAAGTACTCTAAATCACTCTTGATTAGAGAAATGCAAATTAAAACAACTCTGAGGTAGGTACCACTTCACACCTATCAGATTGGCTAACATGACAAAACAGGAAAATGATCAATGCTAGAGAAGATGTGGGAAAACTGGAACACTAATGAATTGTTGGTGGAGTTGTGAACTGATCCAACCATTCTGGAGGACAATTTGGAACTATGCCCAAAGGGCTATAAAAATGTGCATACCCTTTGACCCAGCAATACCACTACTATGTCTGTGCCTCAAAGAGATCAAAGAAAAAGGAAAAGGACTTTATATGACTATAGATAGCTTTGATTTCTTTGTCTGAAAACTGCCTGTTCATATCCTTTGACCATTTATCAATTGGGGAATGACTTGTATTCTTATAAATTTGACTCAGTTCTCTATATATTTTAGAAATGAGACCCTTATCGGAGACACTGGTTATAAAAATTGTTTCCCAGCTTTCTGCTTCCCTCCTAATCTCGGCTGCATTGGCTTTGTTTGTGCAAAAACTTTTCAATTTAATATAATCAAAAGTATCCATTTGAATATGAATGGAATTGAAAATTATTGTTCCATAAGAAATGATGAGCAGGGGGCAGCTAGGTGGCACAGTGGATAGAGCTCTGACCTTGGAGTCAGGAGGACCTGAGTTCAAATCCGGTTTCAGACACATAACACTTACTAGTTGTGTGACTCTGGGCAAGTCACTTAACCCTGATTGCCTCACCAAAAAGAAAAAAAAAAAGAAATGATGAGCAGGCAGACTTCAGAAAAACCTGGAAAGACTTATCTGAACTGATGCTGAGTGAAGTGAGCAGAGCCAGCAGAACATTACACACAGTTAACAGCCACATTATGGGATGACTAACTTTGACAGACTCATCTCTTCTTAGCAATGCAAGGATATCCCCAAGACAACTCCAAAGGACTCACAATGGAAAATGCTGTCCACATCCAGAAAAAGAACTACGGAGTCTGAATGCAGATGGAAGCAGACTATTTGCTCTTTCTCTTTTTTCTTTTCTTTCTTTTTGTTTGTTTCTTTTTTCTCATGGCTTCTCCCATTGGTTCTAATTCTTCTTTACAACATGACTAAGGTGAAAATAGGTTCAATATGAATTTATATGTAGAGCCTATATCAAATTGCATGCTGTCTTGGGGTGGGAAAAAGGGAAAGATGGGGAGAAAATTTACAAGTCAAAAGCTTATGGAAGTGAATGTTGAAAACTAAAAATAAATAAACAAAAAAAAGGCAGGTGATGAGGTTAGTCTGAATGAAGTTATGCTGGCTTTGTGCAGAATTATAATCTGGACTCCTCCTTTCCAGGGAAATCAGCAATGGCTCAGAAACCATATTCAATTTTTAAAAATAATTTATTATTTATTTTTAGTATTCTTTTCTTTTTAAATTCTGAGTCCCAAATTCTCTCCCTCTCTTCAGCCCTTCCCACACCCACTGAGAAGGCAAGCAATATGATGTCAATCATACATGTGAAATCCTGTAAAACATATTTTTGTATCAGCCGTGTTCCAAAATAGGCAAGAAAGATAAAGAGAAGTGAGAAAATTATAGAGTTCATCATCTCTCTCTCTGGAGGTGAATAGCATTTTTAAAGATTTTTATCATGAGTCCTTTGGAATTGTCTTGGATCACTGTACTTCACAGTATCCAGCTCTTTCACAGTGATCGTCATGACAACATCAGTGTCACCGTGCGCAACAGCCTCTCGCTTCTTCTAGCACAGTCATACTCCATCACAATCACGTGCTAGACTGGTTCGGCCATTCCCCATCTGACGAGCATCCCCTCAATTTCCAGTTCTCTGCCACCACGAGAAGAGCTGCTATAAATATTTGTGTACATCTAGATCTTTTTTTTTTTCTTTGATCTATTTGGTCTAGTAGTGGTATTGTTGAGTCAAAGGCGATACACAGTTTATATATGCCCTTTGGGCAAAGTTCCAGATTGTTCTCCAGATTGGCTAGACCAGTTCCTAGGATCCCAGAGAAAAATGTAAACTCCCTTGAGTAAATGTAAACAGCAAAAGAAACTCCAACTCTCTGATGGGAACACTTGACCCTGAGCCATCACTGGCACTATGCCTTCTTTGTTATATTTCTGTATAGCATCTGACCTGACCTGGGGCCGAGGTTGGGATCCATTACACTAGTTTGTCCTCCTGCTGAAAAGGACTGGGTCTCATGAGAAAATTGCCCCAATTAACCTTAATAAGTCTCTCTCTCTCTCTCTCTCTCTCTCTCTCTCTCTCTCTCTCTCTAGATATATATATATATATATGCACACAACTAAGCTGGCATGGGGCCCTTACTTTGGTAATTCAGTATTCTCTTGGAGGGTCTGTGTTCCTACAATTGACACATCAGGGTGGTACAGATCAGCCCACTTGTATCTGGCCTTATTATTGGCATAGCTGGCAGTAGTCTGCCCCTCTACAAATCTTGTCTTTACTTGGCTCCAACAGCAGTTCATTAGCATACCTATTCCCTCAAACATTTGTCATTTCTGATAGATGTGAGGCTACCTCAGAGCTGTTTTAATTTGCATCTCTCTAATCAATAGTGATTTAGAGCATTTTTATATGACTCTAGATGAATTTAATTTCTTCTTCTGAATACTGCCTGTTTATGTCCTTTGACCATTTATCAATTGGGGAATGGCTCTTATATTTATAAATTTGACTCTGTTCTATCCTTAGCATATATTTGAAAAATGAGGTGTTTTACCAGAGAAACTTGCTATAAAATTTTTTGATATTACTTCATTGTCTATGGTACCTTTTAGCATAATGTAGTTGCTCTGATTATTTCTTTTAATTAGATCTGCTTTTGCTTTGCCTGACATGCTAGTCCTGCCTTTTTACTTCAACTGAAGCATATTAGATTCTGCTCCAGCCCTTTGTTTTAATTCTCTGTGTATGTCTGTTTCAAGTGTGTCTCCAGTAAACAGTATGTGTCCATTTGGGATGAGAACACAAACTTGCAGTGGACCCAATGAGTGTGAGTGTGGTTTCTTGTAACATTCTGCCGTAGGTCAGGAGGAGCAGAGGCGGATGGTGAGTGTAATCCAGCCTGGCGTTTGGCAAATCATGATGGGGAGACAAGTGTTTGGAGAACAGAGGACAACATAAAGCTGAACCAGATCAACTCTAGAGTCAAGCTTGGGAAGGGAGGATAGCGAAGCCAGAGCAGGGTGATAGCCTGGGAAAGCACTGAGGGGTGGAAGGACTGAGTCTCCATGCAGATAAAGGATAGGCTTCATGAGACCCTGAGGGAGATGGAATCATAGGCTACATTTGGATGGAGGAATTCTAGAATGTAAGTGAGTGAATTGGTGAGATCAACAGTAAGACTGAGGTGGAATGAAGGTATTGATCACGAAGCTGAGGATGAAACCCAGCAAACCTGAGTGCTGAGAGAGCAGCAATGTCTCTGGAGCCTGAAGTTCCCTAGTGTCCTTTGAGAACGGAGGGAGAATGTCTTAGGGGACAGTGGGGAGTTGCCACAAGAATCTAAGCAGGGTGATGCATCTGGGGAGAACCTTCTGGACAACTTTGGCCAAGGGAAAGGGAGTAGGAATGAGAGCTAGGAGTGCGTTACCTTCTCTTCCTGAATCAGGTTTTTGGAGGGCGTGAGAAAAGGTACCTCCAGGGTTAAAAAGGATGGCCAGGGGTGCCAGAAGATGGAAGGAGCAGGAGAGGAAGAGGTCTAAGGTGAAGGGAAGTTTATCAATGACAGAACGGGTGACTGGAATTGGATTAGAACTCAGGAGGAGGATGACAAGAGAACGGGAAATGGTGATGGGGACGGGGATGGGGACCCAGCATCACTAGTACTGGGAACTTGCTAGCCATAAGGTGGGCGTAGGACATTTTTTACTGGGTCTCCCAACCTCAAGTGTTGTGAATAGCTGGGACTGGTGTCACTTCTTTCAAGAACTAGGGAAGAAGGGAGATCAGGTGTACATACTGTTTGTGGCCTGTTCCTCTATGAGGTCCTGGGCTGGCTTCTTCGGCTGAGGGTCAGGTATGGAAGGCTCTGGGACCTGATGGTGCATCCAAGAGGTAAAGGCCTGATGTCTGAGGATCAGATTCTGGCTTTGGGTCCTGGACTCCTTTTCTGATCCTTCTTTTCCCACCAATACAACTAAAAGAATCATCCTTTTGCTGTCCTTCAGCCTTTCTTGGTAGCCTCAACTTATTCCTAACTTTAGATTTGATACTCCTTTCACAGGCCCTCGCTATGCTGTGATATTTGTTCTCTATTATCTACCCTTGCCTCTTCTGTTGTACGGTTCCTTGTACATTGCATGGATTTGAAAACACCTCCCTCTGCCTCCTTTCCTCATTGCAGCTGTTTCTTTTTGTGTCTGCTTTCTTAGGGGCGCTTAGACTCTCTTCCCATGCCCAGGGATGCTGGGCTCTGTCCTGGCCAGGTTTCTCCATATCCCCTGCATTTCTATCTCTAAGCATTTGCTCACACTGCTGCCTAAGCCTTCTCTGCTGCTCATTTTCTCTCAAATTCTTTCCCATCCTTTAAAGCCCAATTCAAATGCTATCAGGAGGCCTTTCCTAATCCCCCTTGCCTCTGAGATTTCACATAGTACTTTGTTTTGCATCTCTCTCACGTGAACTCATTGTATATTATAGTTATCTGTATGTGTTACATCCTTTTACTTTACTGCCCAGAGCAGGGAGCTTACCCTATTTAAGCATCAAAGTATTTATTAAGCTTTTCTTGAATTGAAAAGCTGAACGTAGAGCAAATTTTTGCAAACTGTGTCTTTTTTTTAAAAAAAAGTTTTATTAATGTTTTTAGCTTTTTTTTTTTAATTTTCACTTTCCTGGTAACAAAGATTTAACCCCAACAACCAAGAAAGTGTCCCATAACAGCAAAACTAACCAGTATGTCAGTGACTTCTGACAGCATACAGACCGTATCATACTCACAGACCTGCTTCTTTATTAAGAAGAGGAAGGTGTATTTTCTCATCTCTTCTCTGGGGTCCATGCCGGTCATTTATAATGGCACGAAGATCTATTTTGTTTTGCTCAGTTTCTAGTTGTGTATTTCCTTCTCCTGGTTCTGCTCTCTTTATTCTGCATCAATTCATGTAAGTTTTCCTAGGATTCTCCAATTTCTTCATAATATCCCATTCTACTCATGTACCATAAATTGTTAGGTCATCCCCTCTCAATAAGCACCCAGTTTTCAGTACTCTGCTACCACAAAGTGTTACCATGAATGTTTTCAAATAGAAACTTATTTTCTGTTGACTTATTTCATTATTTTGGAGGTTGTGTTTCTCCATTTCTGAATGATTTCAACTGTCATTGAGGTTCCCAACCCTCTTCCTGCCCTTCCTGTGAAAAGGTGAATAGTCCATAAACAGATGCCATGAGCAGGGATACCTTTAGACCAGAATCCTAATGAGAAGTCCGAGGCTGACTTAGTCAATATCTCTTCTTGGTACTTCTGTTTCGGTGGCTAGGAATTCCTGCCTCTTGTTCTTTTTTTTTTTTTTGCTAGGTAATGGGGTTAAGAGACTCGCCCAGAGTCACACAGCTAGTAAGTGTTATGTGTCTGAGGCCCGATTTGAACTCAGGTCCTCCTGAATCCAGGACCAGTGCTCCATCCACTGTGCCACCTAGCTGCCCCCTGCCTCTTGTTCTGAAAAGCCTTTTTCAATCTTTCGCAAAGGCCCCATTTCCATTTTCTGTGATGTTCATGGAAGCTTGGGTCTCTGCTGAAGACACACCCCTGCTGGGTTGCTGTCTCCATACATGCTGGCTACTTCTTTCTTCAGGCCCTCAGACAAACAGGTCCAGATGAGCTGGAATCCTCATTGTTAGCACCACTGCCCTTGTCCAGACCCATCCCTTTGCTATTATCACTCAGCACCTTCTTTTTCTCTGAGGTTAATTAACTCCATCTCTCCAGATGGCCAATATAGATTCTTCCAGCCTCAACTACCAGCCTTCAGGACATACTCTCTTCATCTTCCTAAATTTATTCAATTTCTCTCTGAATCTTATTTCCTTTCCTCCTCATTGGGGACTTCAATATTTCTATTAATGACCCTTCAAAGACCATCCTAGTTCAACGTCAGTAACCCACAACAGTGCGTGCTTCAACCTTAGACCTCATCATTACCAGAGATCACTCTGCCTCTAACATCCGTAACTTGGAACAGTCACTTGTCCTTTGCCTCTCTCCCTGTCTCACTCTGTCCTGGTTCTTATGACTCTCCCGGTCCATTCATTATCAATGTTCCAGCCTCACTTTTTTGATCACAAAGTTAAGTAGTTTAAAAGCTCAAGCACAACTTCTGCATTTTCAGGGTCCAGAAAATATCCTGTATTCCTCCTCCTTTGACAACTGACCTCCTAGAAAGAGCAGTGTCTGATGGACACATACACTTTCTCCCCAGTCACTTAAACCTCAACCTCTTGACCTCACTGCTCTATTGAAAGTGTTCTGACAAAAATAACCAGTCATCTCTTAACTGCTAAATTGTAAGCCCTTTTCTCAGACCTTGCCTTTGACTTTTCTTCAGTTTTTAACACCGTTGACCCCCACCCACTCTGCCTGGATTCTGTGATGCTTTCTCCTGGCTTTCCTATTGGTCTACAGCTCATTCCCAAGGCTCTTCACCTGGTCCTCAGTCTTTTCTCTCCCTTGGGGATCACATTGGCTCTCTTAGGTTCAATTACCTTCTCTAGGCAGATGGTTTGCAGTCATTATTTCCAGTACTAATTTTCTTTCCTGAATCTGAGTCTCAAATTTCTCTCAGCCCATTGCCACTTAGCTCAATGTCAACATGCCTGAAGCTGATGGACTCATCATCTTCCCACTAAACTGTGCTTGCTGAGGGTCCTTCTGTTTCCCCCCTCCTCCCACTAGATTTGGAGACTTGGATTCATCTTGAATCTTCCCTTGCCTTTAACTCACTCTGTCTATCTGGTCAGTTGCCAATCCTGTCGATCTTAACCCCCAACATCTCCCCCATTCATTTCCTTCTCTACCCTACTCCATAGACGCACAGGTCAAATGGCCAATCCTCCAGTGTAGGCTTTAATCACCACTTGCTTTGACTGCTGTCGGAGCTCCCTCATTGGTCTTACTTCCTTTGGTTCTCCCTGCCCCGCAACCCATCCTTTACCCAGTGACCAAAATCATCTCCCTAATTTGAAGGTCTCTCAACATCTCAGCTCTAATCACTGAACACTAAGTGGTTCTATACTGATCCTACGATAGTAATGGATTTAGAGGTAAACAGGATATCAGAAGCTCAGAAGCTCTGCATTCCAAACACCTCATTACAGAGGAGGTCCAGGAAGTGAAGTCACTTGCCCATGGTCACATGGGCAGTAAAAGTCAGAAGCAGGATTTGAACCTAGGTCTCAGGACTCAACTGTGCCGGGTTACTTCTCTATCTCTTTTCCCCCCCATTTAAAAATTATTTATTTATTTTTAGTTTTCAACATTCACTTCCATAAGCTTTTTTGACTTGTAAATTTTCTCCCCCTCCTTCCCCTCTCCCCTCCCCAAGCCAGCATGCAATCTGATATAGGCTCTACATATACATTCATATTAAACATATTTTCACATTAGTCATGTTGTAAGGAAGAATTAGAACCAAGAGGAGGAACCACGAGAAAGAAGAAACAAAACAAAACAACAACAACAAAAAAGAGCAAATAGTCTGCTTCCATCTGCATTCAGACTCCAGAGTTCTTTCTCTGGATGTGGACGGCAGTTTCCATCACGAGTCTTTTGGAGATGTCTTAGATCCTTGCATTGCTGAGAAGAGCCAAGTCTATCAAAGTCAGTCTTCTCACAATGTGGCTGTTACTGTGTACGACATTCTCCTGGTTCTGCTCACTTCACTCAGCATCAGCCCATACAAGTCTTTCCAGATTTTCTGAAGTCTACCTGCTCATCATTTCTCATAGCACAATAGTATTCCATTACATTCATATACCACAACTTGTTCAGCCATTCCCCAATGGATGGGCATCCCCTCAATTTCCAATTCTTTGCCACCACAAAAAGAGCTGCTATAAATATTTTTGTACATGATCCCTTTGGGGCACAGACCTAGAAGTGCTATTGCTGGGTCAAAGGGTATGCACATTTTTATAGCCCTTTGGGCATAGTTCCAAATTGTCCTCCACAATGGTTGGATCAGTTCACAACTCCACCAACAATTCATTAGTGTTCCAATTTTCCCACATCTTCTCCAGCATTGATCATTTTCCTGTTTTGTCATGTTGGTTAATCTGATAGATGTGATATGGTACCTACTTCAGAGTTGTTTTGATTTGTATTTCTCTAATCAATAGTGATTTAAAGCATTTTTTCATATGACTATAGATAGCTTTGATTTCTTTGTCTGAAAACTGACTGTTCATATCCTTTGACCATTTATCAATTGGGGAGTGACTTGTATTCTTTTTATTTTATTTTATTTTTAAAAATTTTTTAATTTATTTTGATTTATCAATAATCACTTACATATGCTTTTGAGTTTAAAATTTTTCTCTCCCTTCCCCCCCCACCCTCCCCAAGACGGCGCACAATCTGACATAGGCTATACATTTACATTCATATTAAGCATATTTTCACATTAGTGATGTTGTAAGTAAAAGTTAAAACCAATAGGAGGAACCATCAGAAAGAGGAAACACAACTCAACAGAAGAGAAAAAAAAATAGCAATTCGACGTCCATAATTCTTTCTTTGGATGTGGATAGCATTTTCCATCACAAGGCCTCTGAAGATGTCTTAGATCCTTGTATTGCCAGGAAGGGTTAAGTTTATCAATATTAGTGCATTTTCCATCACAAGGCCTCTGGAGATGTCTTAGATCCTTGTATTGCCAGGAAGGGTTAAGTTTATCAATATTAGTCATTACACAATGTGGCTGTTACTGTGTACAACGTTCTCTTGGTTCTGCTCACTTCACTGAGCATAGACTATACAAGTCATTCCAGGTTTTTCTGAAGTCAGCCTGTTCATCATTTCTTATAGCACAATAGTATTCCATCACATTCATATACCATAGCTTGCTCAGCCATTCCCCAGTTGATAGGCATCCTTTCAATTTCCAATTCTTTGCCACCACAAAAAGAGCTGCTATGAATATTTTTGTACATGTAGGTCCTTCTCCTGTTTGTGTGATCTCTTTGGGATATAGCCCTAGAAGTGCTATTGCTGGGTCAAAGGGGAGTGACTTGTATGCGTATAAATTTGACTCAGTTCTCTATATATTTTAGAAAGGAGGCCTTTATCAGAGACACTGGCTGTAAAAATTGTTTCCCAGCTTTCTGCTTATAATCTTGGTTGCATTGGCTTTGTTTGTGCAAAACCTTTTCAATTTAATGTAATCAAAATCATCCATTTTGCATTTCATAATGTTCTCTATCTCTGGTTTGGTCATAAATTCTTCCCTTCTCCATAGATTTGACAGGTAAACTATTCCTTGCTCTCCTGGTTTGCTTATAGTATCCGCCTTTATATCTAAATCACGTACCCATTTTGACCTTCTCTTGGTATGGGATATAAGATGTTGGTCTATGCCTAGTTTCTGCCATACTCTCTTCCAGTTTTCCCAGCAGTTTTTGTTAAATAGTCAGTTCTTATAACTTCTCAATCTCTTGCTATAGAGAAGTACAAATTCCCTAGCCTGGTATTTGACTCTACTGTACTGTACTTTCCCAGTCTTATTTCATAGGGCTCCACTTGACTCCATTACAACCAAACTGGACTCTCCGCTGTTCTCTGAACTTGACTGCCACACTGTCTCTTGTGCTTGGAATACTCTTGCTTCTTTGCTCCCATCTCTTAATGTGCTCCCATCCCTTCAAGGCCCACCGAGGGGAGGGCCCTCCTAATTATTCATCTTATCTCACAGCCCACAAAAATGACTTTCAAAACTAATCTTCTGCGTGTCAGTAATCTCTTCTGACTTTGTTGTTTTCCCCAGTAGAAGGTAAGCTCCTTGAGGGCAGGAACGATTTTATCGATTTTATCGGTGTAGTCCTAGGCTTAGTATCCAGCAAGCGCTTAATAAGTGCTTAGTAAACTGAAGGGGGATGCCCTTCCTCTTCTGCCTCCTCCATGTCCCTTCTCAGGTCTCCTCTTCCAGGTCTCCCAGGGCACTCTGTCACATCCACCTCGTGTCATTCTCGTCTCGGGTGGCAGGAGGCGGGATGCTCCCACGCACGGGGCTTGGAGCACTTTCTGCAGCCCAGGCACACAGCAGGGGTCTAAGTAATGTCGGCAGGATGGGATGGGATGGACACAGGGAGGAACTGAGGCTCGGGGTTTCCCCCTCCTTTTTGGTCGTTCGCAGAGGATTCAGCCCACGGACCCAGCCCCACGTGGACTGGGCTGGGGGCAGGACGCAGCCCCGGTCGCGGGATTCCATTTACTACACCGGCACTGACTAAGCACCTACTGCATGCATGCTGGGCTCCGGGCCGGGGAGGTCCCCAGGGAGAGGCGTCCCTCCGTGCCCGCTTCCGGCCCGGGGGGGCTGCCTCCAGGCCCTCCAGGCCCTGGCTCCGGCCTCTCCAGAGCCTTCCGCGGCTCCACATCCCGACTGACCTCGACTGACTGACTGACCCACTGCTCCGGGTCGCCGGCCCGCCAAACGCCTGGCCCCGCCCCGCGCCGCCGCTGATTGGATGTGAGCGGTCCCCCGCCCCGCCCAGCGCCAGTGACCCACTTATGATTGGGTAAAGCGTCTCCGCGTGACCCTCCACGCTTTCTGAATCCACCGCTGATTGGGTATGGAGTCTCCGCCCGGTCGTTTACGCCCCTGCCCCCGCCTCCCCGCCCTGGACGGGCGACGTGGATTGGCTGAGCAAGTTTTCCCCGGCCCTGCCCATTGGCGAGGTGGAGGGCAGCCGATTGGTTAGCAGCCGAGGGGGCGGGAGTACGAGAGAAGAAGCGGGCGAGCAAGATGGCGGCAGCAGTGGCGTCGGACCCGAGCTGAGGTGACGCCCCGAGACCCTCCCCCCTCCCCTCGAGCCTGGGCCCCCCGAGTTGCGGAGGCCGCGACCCCGGAGGCCGAGAGCCAGGGCGCGTCTCTCCCTGTGTCTCTCCTCGTCTTTGCCCCTTTTTATCTCTGCCTGGCTCCCTCCATATGTCTCCAGGGCTCCGCCTGCATCTCTGCCCGTCTCTGTGTCTCCACCTGTCAGTCTCTGCCTTTCCGCCTCTTTCCGTCTCTTTCCGTCTCTTTCCGTCTCTTTCCGCCGCTTTCCGCCTCTTTCCGCCTCCGCCCGCCTCCGCGTGCCTTCCTCCATCCGGCTCTTGCGGCTCCTACCTGGGGGTTGCAAGGACGTGTTTTGTGTCTGCTGCATGGGGGTGGGTTGATACAGCGGGAGTGCGCCCCAGAGGTTCTTGTCTTCGGTTCTGTTGCGGGGTCCCTTTCTCCCCCAGAGCCTTGACCCTCCAGCCTGGTGCCCTCCCCGCCCACCCCCCGCCAGCACGCCCTTTGACAGCAGCGTCTGGTTTTCCAGTCCTATGAATGTAGAGGTTGGTTTTCCCGTGTACAGAAAGCAAAGCAAATCAATAGTGAATGAAGAGCCCCCCGGTAGGAAATGCCTTTAAAAAGTGCCCCAGGACCCAGATTTTGGGCCCCGCAGCGAGTGCCGAATAGTATAGTCCAGACACAACTGCCTGGAAGTCGGGAAGCTCCTTGTCTCGACAGTCGGGGGATGCCCATTTCTTTCAAGGTCTAAGGAAGCCCCTCTTGGACCTGGGCTGCCCCCGCCCTTCCTTAGACATGCCAAGGGCTGAAGACCCCGGGGTCCATGTCAGCCCCTGGTCGGGACCCACGGCCACAACCCCAGTGGGGAGGGCAGGGAGCCCCGACTGGAAAGACTTTTGGGAATTATCAGCCCCAGTGAGTAAACCGAGTAAACAAGGGACTAGCTTGGAAGAAGCAGACTTGGGAATAAATGACGTGTATTTGATTCCAGACCTTGTTACGACCAGTGACACCTTGATCAAGTCCCTTCTCCCCTCGGGACTGCAGTTTTCTTATCATCCCACTGGCTGGATGTCATATTGAGAATTCTTTCCCCACTCCCCGGGTTGAACCGTGTGGCCTCTAAGCTCCCTCACAGCTCTCAAATTGAGTGATTCTGAGATCTGTAAAGCCTGGCCAAGAGGCCAAGCTTTCAGAGGCAACACGATCTTATGCAAAAGGGAAAAATCCTCCTGTTCCTAACCCTTGGATTTTAAGCCTTCGTAAGTCTCCTACAAAAGTGCAAGCTGAATGTGTTCATTTGTCTACACGTCTGACTGGCTCTGTTTCTTTTACGTTCTTGCCTTCATGGTATCTTTGAATTTTCACCTACAAGGCAAGAAATAGGAAGCTGTTGGGCAGAGGTAGGTTGCTAAGGGCCCTTGACTGGATGCACGTAGCTATATTGGGGTATGGATGGCATCAGGGCTTTTCTGAAAGGAGGCTTGGCAGGCAGGTAGTGAAGAGTCTGAGATACAGAATGGTGCTCTCCTCAGCCTAGCACAGACCCATTATTTATCAGAGGGATTAGTTCTGTTCTTCGCAGTTTCGGAGGTTAGAGCTAGAAGCCGTGGGTAGGAGATTCAAAGAAGAAGATTAAGGTAAAGCTTTCTAACCATTGGAACTGTCCCCAAGTGGAAGGGGCTGCCTCTGCAGGCAGGGAGTTCCCGTCGCTGAAGGTCCTCAGATCATCGATTAGAGCTGGAAGGGAACTGAGTGAGAGGTCATTGAGTCCTTCCCAGAGTCCATCCGGTCTCAGTCCCATGGGGACTTGTCCAGCATCCCGCAGGTCCCAGGACTCCCAGGTTTGCACCCTACCAGTGTGTCCTAGAGGGACTTCTTGATCAGGGCGTGGTTGGACTAGATGGCCCCTGGCCCCATGCAGCTCTCAGAGCCCACAGCTGGAGCTTCTGTGAGTTCATAGGTGACCGCCGAGCTCCAGCTCTGTTGTCGTTTCACTTTGAGGTTATGTCCTGGATGGCAGAGTTGCTGTGTGGACAATGCCTGGAGTCAGAGTGGGCCTCCTACGAACCTTTGCTGTGCTTTTTCTTTCAGGTTTTTAAAACAAGGGAATAGCTTGGAAGAGGGGGATACCAAAATGATATATATTTGACTCTTGGCCTTGTTGCTCACACTGACGCCTTGCTTGGGTCCAGGAAGTTTTAGAGGATGTCCAGGAGTTAGGACAATTTGCTTTATAAACCAGTACGTCCTGCACGGCTTTGAGCGTAGACCGAGTTCCGAGGCAGGGTGGTTGAGCCCTCCGGGCTGGGAAGAGGGCTCTCGGAATGCCTTTGGGTTGGGATGTATGCAGGAAGATTATTTTTATATGATCCCCTCGTGATTGTTGCTGCCTGGAGGATGGACCTAAAGGTAGGAAAGAAGGGCCTGGGATGGTTGGGGGGGTGTTGTAGTACAGCAGATGAAGTAGGAGGAGTAGGGGCAGTAATGCTCACATTTCTGTAACTCTGGTTTACAAAGTGGTCTCCTTGCTACCTCCCTACAAGGAAGATTTAGTAAGGGCAGCGTAGAATGAGCACCGAGGAGAGCCTTGTGTCATGAAACCTTCCAGGCAGCAGGCATCAGAGTTCAGGTTCTTTTGCTGATGGATCTTATAGGTGTCAGGTGCTGCAAGGAAACAGCCAGTCAGCCCAAGGCTTCAGGGGCTTTTAGAAGGCGTGGTGGTTATAGTTGGGGAACTTGACTGGGGGGGGGGGGGGGGGGCGGCAGCCCCAGCTGAGATGAGTTCATCTCTGGCCCAGCCAGGAATACACCTGTGAGCGAGATGACCTCTGATTCCCTCCCCCTCCCCCTACTCTCCACTCTGGGCTGAGGCCTCCTCCTACATCTTTACCTTTCCACTGAGTTCTGGCTGCCTGCCGGACGTTCTTTTTGGCATCTCAGACTCTAGGTCTGACCTGAGCCAGGAGAAGAAGGGAGGAGCCACGCCCTGGACCACATTCCAGTGGGTCTGTCATCTTCTCGTTGTGGGCATTCTCTCCCATTCCCACTTTGCCTACCCTTTCTGGATCACTTGGGATGTGTATCCGTCAGCCCTCCTGCTCATCTTGGTTTTGGGTCCTGGCTTTCTCCGATAGTGTCCTTTATGCCACTCTTCTGGTGCAGTAATTCTCCTTTGGTAACAGAGAGTATAGGAGAAGGCTGTGTTGTGGGAGCCTGTGGGCATCACATTGTGGCACACCCCCAATCCAGGGCACTACCTGAATCGGTTCCCATTGTCCGGACGCAGGTCTTGAAGGAAGGATGGGTCGTCGGTGAAAGATAGTGGGCAGTGGCTGAGGGACGGTGGGGCTGGAGAAAGGCCAGTGGGCAATTTTTTTTTTAAAGGGAAGTGAATAGAGTCAACAAACCATAGCCTGACTTGTGAGCTGACTTGTCAGAATTCTGGAACCTGTGATTAAATTGATGTTGGCAGACTTTGAGAAAAGAGTGGTGGTCTTTAGAGCCTAACTTGATGGAGTCAGGTCATGCCAGGCAAACCTCCTTTCCTTCTCTGACAGAGTTACAGGTGCTGCAGATTTGGGGAAGACATTTGACTTTATTTATTTATTTTTTTAATTTATTTTTTTTATTTTTAGTTTTCAACATTTACTTCCACAAGATTTTGAGTTCCAAATTTTCACCCCATCTTGCCCCTTGCCCCACCCCAAGATGGCATGCATTCTGAATACCCCTTCCCCTAGTCTGCTTTCCCTGCTCTATCTCCCCCCCTTCCCCTTCTATTTTCCTGTAGGGCAGGATAGATTTCTATACCCCATTTTCTGTATTTCTTATTTCCCAGTTGCATGTGAAAACATTTTTTTTAAATGTGTTTTTTTAAACTTTAGGTTCCAAATTTTCTCCCTTCCTCCCTCCCCACCCACCCTCATTGAAAAGGCAAGCAACTCAATATAGGCTATACTTGTGCAGTTATGCAAAAAACTTCCATAGTAGACATGCTGTGAAAAACTAACTCTATTTCCCTTAATCCTATCCTGCCCCCCCTATTTATTTTCTTCTTTTTTTTGACCCTGTCCCTCCTCGGAAGTATTTGCTTCTGATTACCCCCTTTCCCACTCTGCCCTCCTCTCTATTATCCCCCTACTCTCTTGTCCCCTTCCCCTCCTATTTTCCTGTAGGGTAAGACAGATTTCCATACCCAATTGAGTGTGTGTGTTATTCCCTCCTTAAATCAAATCCTATGAGAATAAGATTCACTCATTTCCTCTCACCTTCCCCCGGTTCCCCTCCACTGTAAGAGCCTTTTCTTTTCTGTTTTTTTGTGAGATAATTTACCCTGTTCTACCTTTCCCTTTCTCCTTCTCCTAGTATAATCCTCTCTCACCCCTTAATTTTCTTCTCCAGATATGACCCCTTCATCTTTAACTCACCCAATGCCCTCTATCTATCTATCTATCTTATCTATCTATCTATCTATCTATCTATCTATCTATCTATCTATCTATCTACGTACATATAATTTTTTCCCTCCAACTACCCTAATACTGACAAAGGTCTCATGAGTTACAAATATCATCTTTCCGTGCAGGAATGTAAACAGTTCAGCCTTAACAAGTCTCTTATGATTTTCTCTTTCCTGTTTACCTCTTCATGTTCCACTTGAGTCTTGTATTGGAAAGTCAGATTTTCTATTCATCTCTGGTCTTTTCATCAAGAATGCTTGAAAGTTGTCTATTTCACTGAATGACTATTTTTTCCCTGGAAGGATTATACTCAGTTTTGCTGGGTAGGTGATTCTTGGTTGTAATCCTATCTCCTTTGCCCTCCGGAATATTATATTCCATGCCCTGCAGTCCCTTAATGTAGAAGCAGCTAAATCTTGTGTTATCCTGATTGTGTTTCCACAATACTTGAATTGTTTCTTTCTGGCTGCTTGTAATATTTTCTCCTTGACCTGGGAACTCTGGAATTTGGCTACAATATTCCTAGGAGTTTTCCTTTGGGGATCTCTTTCAGGAAGAGATCGATGGAGTCTTTCAATGTCTATTTTGCCCTCTGGTTCTAAAATATCAGGGCAGTTTTCCTTGATAATTTCTTGAAAGATGATGTCTAAGCTTTTTTTTTTTTGATCATGGCTTTCAGATAGTCCAATAATTTTTAAATTCTCTCTCCTGGATCTATTTTCCAAGTCAGTTGTTTTTCCAATGAGATATTTCACATTGTTTTCTAATTTTTCATTCTTTTGGATTTGTTTTATAGTGTCTTGATTTCTCATAAAGTCACTAGCTTCCAATTGCTCTATTCTAATTTTTAAGGAAGTATTTTCTTCAGTAATCTTTTGGACTTCCTTTTCCATTTGTCCAGTTTTGCTTTTTAGGGCATTCTTTTCTTCATTGGCTTTTTGGACCTCTTTTGCCATTTGGGTTAGGCTATTTTTTAAGGTGTTATTTTCTTCAGTATTTTTTTGGGCCTCCTTTAACAAGCTGTTGACTTGCTTTTCATGATTTTCTTGCATCACTCTCATTTCTCTTCCCAGTTTTTCCTCTACTTCTCTTACTTGCTTCTCAAAATCCCTTTTGAGCTCTTCCGAGGCCTGGGACTAATTCATATTTTTCTTGGAGGCTTTGGATGTAGGAACTTTGGTTTCGTTGTCTTCTTCTGGTTGCATGTTTTGATCCTCTTTGTCACCAAAGTAAGATAATATAGTCTCACTCTTTTTGTGCTGCTTGCTCATGATCCCAACCAATTACTTGAGTTTTAAACTCTTTATTAAGGTAAGAGTCTGTTTCCAATGTGGAGAATGTACTGTCCCAAGCTTTGGGGGTTTGTATAGCTGTTTTCAGAGATACTGCTAGGGACCTGAAAAGTGTCAGTTCTTCCAAGGTGCTTGTTTTCTCTCCACCGCCAGAACAAGCTCCACCAGGCCAGCGCTCCTCCTCACCCCAGGACTGCCCCTCAGAACTGTGACCCAGATCCAAGCACAGGTAAAGCAAGAGATTCCTGCCTCAGCCCTGGCAAAGAGAACCTTACAATCCCCCTCTGATCAGCCACTGGATTCCCCCTCAGTCTGTGGGCTGGAAGCTCAGAAGCCAGCTGCTGCCCTCAGGGTGACTGAGATCTAGCTTCTTCTCTCACCATAGTAACAGACTTTTCCCATTGACCTTCTAAGTTGTCTTTGGCGTTCATGCTTGAGAAGTCTGGGCAGCCACAGCTGCCCGCAATTTAGTTGTCTGAGGCCTGCTCCAGGGTTGCTGCGGCCTGTGCGCCCACATATTCCTTTCTGATCAGCCATCCAGGTTGTCTTGGGCTGGAAATTTGTTTTACTCTGTTTTTTTGTGGGTTCTGCTGCTTTAGAATTTGTTTAGAGCCATTTTTTGTAGGTATTTGGAGGGGTTTGGGGGAGAGCTCTAGCAAGTCACTGCTTTCTCTCCGCCATCTTGGCTCCGCCCCCGACATTTGACTTTATTAAATGCTCTTGTGTGGACAAGCTGGAGAGCTGCTGTAGGCTCAGTTAAGTGGATTGAGAAGTGGTTGAATGAACCTCAAATAGAGCTTGGAGGCAGGTCTCTAAAGGAGTGTCCTGGGGTTCTAGCTGCTCTTGGCTTCATGCTGTTTAACCCTGTATGGTGTTAATTTCATCATTGGCTTCCATGAAGATTTAGAGCATTGCAGGCCACCCCAGGCAGAGAGGAGAGCAGAGCCGAGCCGAGCTGCCATTTCAGAAGGTCACTTTCGGGATCCAACAAGATCTTGATAGACCAGGACAATGGACTGATTGAATATGGGGAAATAGAATAGGGGTGAGTGCAAAGTCTTACACTCGGGTTCCAAAAAGTCAGCTTCACCAGTATAAGACAGGAGCCTAGAGCCAGATAATAGCACATGTGAAAAAGGCCTCAGTGTTTAGTGGGATGCAAGCTCAGTGAGTCAGCTGGGACAAGACAGAAGAGGTCGGGTCATTTTAGGCTGAATCAAAAGAGGTTTAGGGTCTGGCATAAGGGAGACAGGTGATGTTCCTGCCGTCCTGAAACTTGGTCAGACCACTCCTGGAGTCGTGGGCTCAGTTCTGGATTCCACAGCTTAGGAAGGATAAATGAGAGAGTGCTTAGTACAGGGTCTGGCACATAGTAGGTGCTTCATAAATGTACCTGCCAACCTGGCTAAGGGCCTCACTCAGTGGAATGAAGGGGGATGTTTGTCTTGGAGAAGATCTAAGGGGCCCTGGACATAGTGACTTTGGGGACTGGGAGGGCTGTTGTGTGGAGCAGGGATTGAACTTGGTGTGGTCCCGGGGAAAGGATTGAAACCAGAGGTAGAAATGTAGAGGCAGATTTCAGCATGAGAGGAGGAGAGTCTTATCTGTGAGCACTGTCTGAAGTTGAATGGGCTCCCGTGGGAAGCGGTAGGATCCCCCTTGCTGGAGGTGACCCTTAGTCAGGTATGTTGTAGAGTGGACATTCATTCTGGGCGAGATGATGCCCAGCCCCGAGATGACATCCAGCCTGAATTCAGCACCACAGACTTAGAGCGCGAAAGGACCTTAGAGGCCATCTTCTCTCTCCTCAGAGGCTCTCCCCGACCCAGTTCCCTCATTTGACCCCAGAACCAGGCCTCTTTCATGGGCCTTCCTCCAGCTGTCATTTCCCTGATCCCTTTTGTGGCAGGTCATCAGAGTGCTTTGTGATGTCTGTAACGTAGAGCTCATGACCCAACATCACCCACCTCTCAGGGCTGTCTGTGAGGTCATTGTTTTGCCTACCTTAAAGCACCATGACCGTGAAGGCACCATCATTGCTCCTCTTTAGAACTATGGTTGATGTCTTCATTTTTTCTGTGTTGTCTCATCTGTCAGACTTGGGGACAAACTCCCTTGCAGGTCCTGACTGGGTCTCATATTTCAAGACTCAGCTTAGACTCTCAAGCAATATTTGTTGATTGATGCACATTATCACCTAAGATCAAGGGTAGGTGTGTTTTCAGGATCGGGATTGAGGATAAGGAAGGGGCTCCCTCATTGGGTGGAGAATTTCAGATGAGAGAGGGCTGGTGAGGGAACTGCCAATGACGTGAAACCCATTCAGCCTGAGAAGCTGGAAGAGACCTCAGATGTCCAGTCTTAATGGTAATATCCCCTTCGTCAAGGCAGAGGAACCAATATCTGATCTATCTTTGACGTCCACCAGTAGAGAAGAATTGGTTGTTGGGATGGAACTGTGGGAGGAAGTGATTACTCCATCCTAGACTTGTGCTTCAGAAGAAATCTGGGACTAGCTAGAGATGTCATAACTTAAATTTTGAGAGAGCAGATTTCAAAGCATTTAGAGAAAGGATGGATAGGATTGATTGGTCCCAGGGACTGAGATCCTCTCAGGAAGTTCAGCTCAAGAGGGGTTGGAAGTGCTCAAGTGAAATTATGACGAGAAAAAGAGAAAGAGACAAAAGAGAAAGACTTCTGAGGAGGAAAAGGGGGTAAATTTCTAAAGAAACAAAGCTTAGATTATCAAGCAACCTTAAAAAAGATGGAGGTGAGACCAGGGTAACAAAGGATGAACACAAAAGCACGGTGTGGGCCTGGAGTGCTAAGATTGAGAAGGAACTTGAGCTTCTGATGATTACAGACAAAAGGCTGAGATGACCACTACCCAGCACTGATGGAACTGAGTGATACTGGGCAACAGAGAAAAGGCAGGGCTCACTTTTACTTTATCTTTGTTTTCTGTGCCGAGGAGAATGAGTTTTGGTTTAGAGACAGTCCAGAAGAGAGTAGATCAGTAAGGAGATAGTGAAAGAGCTGTCTGCGGCTCTTGGTGAGTTGAAGCCACTTGGTTCATGCAGAGGCACTATGTACATTCTAGAGACTGGAAAGAACTGGAAGATGTGGCCCCTGTTGGTGATCTTTGAAAGATTATGGAGAATGGGATCACAGGTTTGGAGAAGAGCATTTGTTGTCAAGATTTTCCGAAAAGAGGAGGATAAAGTCTTCAAACCTCAGGCCAAATAGTTTGACTATAATTCCTTGGAAAATTCTAGAATTTATTATTAAAGGGATGGTTAGTGAACATTGAGAAAAGGAAGCAGTGATCACAAAGAGCCAGTCTGACATCTTTAAGATTAGACCATGCCAGACTAACCTTATATCTTTTTTTTTTAAGATTTGCCATAGGATGGTGATTCCTACCATTCATTCATTTACTTGCTTGCTCTCTTATTTACTTTCCATATTAGCTAGCCATGCTGCAAAGAAAACACAAACAAAACCAATAATAATAAAGAGTGAAAAATTATGCTTCATTCTGAATTCGGAGTACATCAGTTCTCTCTTTGGAGGTGGATAGCATTTTTTGTCATGGGTCCTTTAGAATTGTTTTGGGTTACTGTCTTGATCAGAGTAGCTAAGTCTTTCACGGTTGATCATCCTTGCAATATTCCCATTACTATATATACTATTCTCCTGGTTCTGCTCACTTCATTTTGCATGAGTTCATATACGTCTTCCCAAATTTTTCTGAAACCACTCTGCTTGTCATTTCTTATAGTGCAATAGTTTTCCATTACATTCATATGCCACAACTTGTTCAGCCATTCCCCAGTGGATGGGCATCCCTTCAGTTTACAATTCTTTGCCACCACAGAAAGAGCTGCTGTAAATATTTTTGTATAAATACTTTTTTCCCCTTTTCTGTGATCTCTCTGGGATACGTATCTAGTAGCGGTATTGCTCTGTCAAAGGATATGCACAGTTTTAAAG
This sequence comes from Vombatus ursinus, assembly GCF_900497805.2. Taxonomy (NCBI): domain Eukaryota; kingdom Metazoa; phylum Chordata; class Mammalia; order Diprotodontia; family Vombatidae; genus Vombatus; species Vombatus ursinus. The sequence continues at coordinate 6,329,702 of NW_020950172.1, read as the reverse complement.
CCCTTTGGGCATAGTTTCAAATTGTTCTTCAGAATAATTAGACTAGGTCACAACTCCATCAGTAATGCATTAGTGTGGGTCAGCTAGTTGGCACAGTGGATAGAGCTCTGGCTTGGAGTCAGGAGGACCCGAGTTCAAATCTGGCCTCAGGCACCTGACACTTACTAGCTGTGTGACTCTGGGCAAGTCACTTAACCCTGACTGCCTCACCAAAAAAGCAAAAAAAAACGAAAAAAAATACATTAGTGTTCCAATTTTTCAATCTGATAGGTGTGAGGTGGTATCTCAGAGTTGTTTTCATTTACATTTCTCTAATGAGTAGTGATTTAGGGAATTTTTATGTGACGATTGATGGTTTTAATTTCTTCTGAAAACTGCCTGTTCATATCCTTTGATGTTTGTCAACTGGGGAATGGCACCTTAATTTTTATAAATTTGGCTTAGTTCCCTGTATATTTGAGAAATGAGGCCTTTATCAGAGAACCTTGTTGTAAAACTTTTTTTCCGTAGTTTTCTGTTTTACTTCTAATTTTGGCTGCATTAGTTTTATTTATGTAAAAGTTTTTTAATTTTTTGTAATCAAAATTTTCCAGTTTATATCGTGTGATGCTTTTTATCTCTTGTTTGGCCATAAACATTTCCCATCTCCATAGATATGATAGGTAAACTATTCCACGCTCCCCTAATTTGCTTATGATATGACTCTTTATATTTAAATCGTGTACCCATTTTGATGTGTGACATGTTGCCCTATCCCTAGGTTCTGCCGAACTGCTCTTCAGTGGCCCCACCAATTTTTGTCAGATAGTGATTTCTTGTCCCAAAAACTTGGATCTTTAAGTTTGTCAGACAACTAGATTACTGTGGTCATTTACTGCTCTGTTAATCTATTCCACTGATCCACCACTTTGTTTCTTAGCTGGTACCAGATTGTTTTGATGATTACTGCTTTGCAATACAGTTTGAGATCTGGTATTATGAGGCCACCTTCCGTCACTTTTTTTTTTTTATTGATGCCCTTGATATTCTTGACCTTTTGTTCTTCCAGATGAATTCTGTTAGTTTTTTTCCTAGCTCTATAAAGTAATTCTTTGGTAGTTTGATTGGCATGACACTCCATAAGTAAATTAACTTAGGTAGAATTGTCATTTTTATTGTATTGGTAGGGGTTAAGTGAGTTAAGTGACTTGCCCAGGGCCACACAGCTAGTAAGTATCTGAGGCAGGATTTGAACTCAGATGGTTCTAACTGCAAAATCAGCGCTTTATCCACTGTGCCACCTAATTGCCCTCTCTTCTCAGAGCCTGAAGGCAGGTCTGCTGATGCAGGGCCAGTGTTCTTTCTGGTCTACGTGATTCCTTTCACTTTCTGGAACCCTTGGCAAGAGGGTGAGGGATGGAGGCAGGCTGAGGGTGTCGGGGTATGTTGGGGTCAGATCCCTTGAGGAACAGTCCGTGATGAGGTGAGGGACCTCCAAGGAGGATTCTAGTTGGGACTCCTGGCCTGCCCAAGAATCCCCTGTGGGGCGTCCCTGGCAAGAAATCCCAGACTGCCCAAGCTAGGAAGAGGCCAGCCTCGGGAGCAGGGGTCGGCTGTCTGGATAGCCAACCTCTCGCTGGCCTCTGTACTCAGCAAGTCCCGTTGTTAACGCCCCGTTCAGTAAGGGTGCTTGGGGGGGCCAGCATCATAAGCCCCTGCTTCTCTGTGCTTGTTTTCAGTTACCCGGAGGATGAGGCATTCTCTGGAGCATCCCGTCCTCTCTGAGGACCCTGTCAGGATGACGGCCCCCATGATGCCGCAGCAGCCCCTCTCTGAGTGGCTGGCCGCCTTCTCTGCTTCTGGGCTGGAGGCCGGGCAGCACGCCGGACATCACCCAGCTCCGTTTTACCCAGAAGGACACCTGGAGTACGTCGAGCCCACGGCTGTAGCAGACTCGCTCCTGGAGCTGGCTCGATCTGTTACGTTCCCTCTGCCTCATCTAGGAACGGTCCCGGGGCTCTCCTTGGAGGCCCATCAGCCCTCCTCGTCACCCGGGCGACTCCAGCCGTGCCCGGAGGTCACGCTGGGGCAGCTGCACGTGGCTGTCTGGCCTTCCCCGGAGAAGCAGAAGCAGCAGGACAGCGAACCTGATTCTCTTGACGTTTCTCAGCCCCTGAAGAGAAGGAAGCTCAACCTGCCTGGTGACGACCTTTCTCCGTTGAGGTCGCCTCTGTCCCACAGCCCGCTGTCTCTTGGGCAAACCTCACTGCCACTCCCTGGTGCGTCCCTACTCCCAGAGCTGTTGACAGTGGACAGCAGTCAGCTCTATGACCATGAACTCGAACCTGCCTCAGCCATGGGCCAGCTGCTCAGTGTGGATTCTTGGTCTGCTTTCCCCACGCTTGGCATCGGCCCGGGGGCCCGTACCATTCCCCTCACTTCTTCTCCGGTTCTTTGTGATGGGCTTCCCATGAGGGCATTGCCTGGGGATGGGTTTTTGCTGAGCCTCGAGGGAGGCAGCGAAAACCCGCAGGACACGTCAGGGTCCGGGAAGAACCTTCAGGACCCATCTGCCCTGGTCTCCTCTAGCTTCCCAGAGGACTTTGTCAATGCCAGTGCTCCCATCCCCATCCTGGGCCAAGTGGGAGAAAGGACCTGCTCCTCAGCTCAGTACTGGACTCCAGAGCAGCTGCTCGTAAGTGTTTTACTGACGTCCCCCAGGCTTCTGGGCAGGGCTGGGCAAGATGCATCTCAGGGTCAGAGCTGGGGTCTCGCCTGCAGGACCAGTGTGTTCTTTCCACTCGCTCTGGGCTGCCTGGGGTCAATTTTTGAGGAGGTTGGCCAACTTGATGTTTCAGGCAGTTTCCTACTGGGGGTTTGGTAGCTTGTTGGGACTTCCCTTGGTGGGCCCGTAGCAGTGACCTTTGGGGGCATTCCTATAACACTAGAAAGTCTGCACCCAACTTTCGTCAGTAGGAGATGTTTCCCGCCTTCCTCAGGGCCCCCTCACACAGTGCAGACCGTGGGACACTGGGTCATTGAGGTCTTGTCAAGAGAGTCTCTTGGCAGGCATCTAGAACTGAGGGCATCATCCTTCCCTGCTCTTCAGGCTTTTCTTCTGGAGGCCTGGAGGGGCGAAGTAAGCTCTGGAAGGAGGAGGAGGAGGAAGGGAGAGGAGGGAGGTGGAAGAGATAAAAGGGCCAAGAGAGGAGGGGGAGAGAAGGAAGGGGAGAGAAGAAGGGGGAAGAGATGGGCAGGTTTCCGCTGCTCTCACTACGATGGATGTGGCTCCCTCTGATGCTGTCCCTTGGACGTGCCCACCGTGCTCCAGGCTCTCTGCGTGTCTAAGCCGCTGCCTCCTGATTCTGCCTGCGAGGGTGGGTGGCAGGCCTGGCGGGTAGGCCACCTTCCTTCTCTCCGTGTGACTTTGCGGAGGCTTCCCGTGTTTTCTCCCACCTTTCATATTCCATGACACAACAGGCTGTCACTTCTCTCCCGTTCTCCCCTTCTGCTCCACTGTTATTCCCATTTTTCTGTTGTTACAAATAGAGCAACTGTGATACTCTGGTCCCTTTTGTCCTGTTTGTGATATTTTGGAATGATGACTGGGCTGGCAGAAGAATAGGATGTTTTGTGATTTACTGCACATTGCCTTATTTCCCTGACCCACACTTGCAGCAGGCTGCAGCACCACCAACAATGTATCAGTGCCCATCAGTTATCCTGCCAACACTGGGCCTTGATAACTTAGTGCTACTTTTGCTATTCTGACAGATGTAAGGTGGGATGTTGTTTGTCTCATTTGCCTTTCCTAGATTATTAGGGATTGTGAGCATCTTTTCATGTGGTTATTAGCAGTTTATTATTTGTTTCTACAAATACTCCCATGTAGATGGCCTGCTAATGCATGTCCTTTAGCTTGCTGCATAATTAGAGATTACATAATATTGCAGATATGCCTTTTTCTTTATAGATTCTAAATGATGGGCCTTTGGTAAAGTTACTTCAAATATTTTCCCTCAGTCTTTCTCTTTTAAATTTAGAGATTGTTTTTTGCCATGTGAAGTCTTTTTTTGTTCTTGTATAATTAAGCCCATGAATTTTGTTTTCAGTGATTTCTTCTATTGTTTGATAAAAATGTTCTTCCTTTCCTTAGTAGAGAAGTCTATTGTTTCTTTTCCTTCCAGTTTTTTAATTGGAAAAAAAAAAAAATCACTGACCCAGGTAATTTCTTCTGGTGGGCAGCCAAGGCCCTCGACTAGGTTTTGGTTTTGGCCAGCCAGTTTTCCTGGTAGTTTTCAACTGAAGAGACAGTCTACTTCCCAGCATTTAAGTGTGGGTTTCTCGAACACTAACCTTGTGTGGACACACACATGTGAGTATGGCTCTCTATAAGTTGGGCTGGGGTCCTCTGTTCTGATGGATTCAGTTCAACAAACACAGATCTCTTTCTGTCTCCCTCGTGCCCTTTCTCTCCCTGCCTGTCTCTCCCTCTCTTTGTCTCCCTCCCTCTATGCTTCTCTCTGCACCTGTGTCTCTGCCTGTCTCTCTCCCTCTCTCTGTCGCTCTCTGTGCCTGTCCTTCTGTCTTTACACCTGTCTGTCTCTCTGCCTATCTATTTCTCCCTGTCTCCCTCCCTCTATGCTTCTCTCTCTGCACCTGTGTCTCTTCCTGTTTCTCATCCTCTCTGTCTCTTTCTACGCCTGTCTCTCTCTCTCTTTGTGCCTGTGTCTCTCTCTCTCTTTGTGCCTGTGTCTCTCTCCCTGTCTCTGCCCCTCACTGTGTGTCTTTTTTCTCCGAGGACCACATGGATTTTTGTTATCGTTTGTGGTCCATTTTGAGATCGAGGTGTACGCCATGCCTCTCTTTGCTGGTTTTCATTTTTCTTCTTGCTGTTCTTATCTTTCTGTCTTTCCATCATGAACTTAATCATCATCAGAGCCAATAAATACGTGAAACAGTAAAATATCCCTAAAATCCTCAGCTTTTAAGATGAATGAGTGAACAAGCAACAGATAAGCAAAGAAAATGCTTTTGTCCTGGGCTGCCCCTCCTAGGGCTGACTGAGTTTTCAATAGTGGCTCTCCCCCGCCCCCAATGAAAAACAGACCTGCAGAGATGCCTCAACAGATCAAACAGCCAGCATTTATCAAGTGGCCAGGTAAGAGGCCTCTGCTGGGGGCTGATCCATTAGTACAGAAGTGCTTTGAGGGCAGGGACCAGCTTGCTTTTATATCTGTACCCCTAGCACTTAACTCGATGCCTGGCAAACAGTAATCCCTTAACACCTTCATTCATTTATTTGTTCATTCATGAGACCGTCCTGAACGAGCTTCCCTTGTGTTGGGAGAGGCAGCATGTATCTAAGTAAGCATCCTCTAGATATGTTCAAGGCAGATTTATGGAAAGGAGGATGCCAGGCACAATGGGGGCCTCGGCTCTCTGGGGCTGCCTTGAATGATGCATGGAGGGAGGCAACCTGTGAGGCCGCACATCTTCTCTTGATAGCAAAGGCCGAGTTGTGCGGTGGAAGGAACACTGGGCTCAGGGGCCTGAGAAGGCCTTACCTAATACCCCAGGCTGGTCATGCCATCTCTCTGAGCCTCAGTTTCCTCATCTGTAAAGTAGGAAGAAGCATCCTTGCAGCACACTCTGTTTCATGGGATTGTTTTGAGGAAAGTGCTTGGTGAACATGCGAGCTGTTATTAGCGGTAGTGCCTCACTTGTTTAAGTGAGGGAAGGGATAAAGTTGAGAAGATCAGTATTTGTGACTAAGGACCATCCTTGTGAACGGTCTAGTCTTGGTGACTAGAAAAGAGAGAGATACAGTACAACAGAGAAAACAAGCTGGGGGTCGACCCCTTCTTCGCTGTCCCCAACAGCAGGTACCCCCAGGACTCTGGGGCCCCCTCCAGGTCCTGGGTAGAGTCCTCATGCCTGCTGCTGCGGGCACTCGGGAGGGTCAGTGCAGGGTGTCAGAGGGTGCCAGAAAAGAGCAGCTGGTGGCCAGGTGATGACCTGGGATTCATGGCCCCACTTTTTGGCGGGGGGGTGGGCTGCAGTAGGTTTCGCTGCTCCCTGATCTTTAAAAGTGAACTTCATCTTGCTTGGGATGAGTTCTCCCTTATCTGAGAGTTGACTTTCCCCCTGAAGACTGAAGCCCAGCCACTCATCCTAAAAAGTGGGCTCTGGAGAAGGGCGGCTGAGGCGGCCATGGCTGGGGGCTCTCGCCCCCACGCAGACCCCTTCTGTGTGTTTGTTTCCACACAGCCCCCAGCGGAGCTGGCTTGTCTCCCCGAGGCGAGCTCCCTGCTCGAGGCCGATCGAGACCCGCCGTCGACTCTGCAGCCGCAGGAAGGAGCTTTGTTCTGGAAGAGCTGGGCCCAGAGGAAGAATGAAAAGATCCTGGAGAAGGCAGAAAATGAACCTCAGGGACTAGGAAGTAGGGATGCTCGTTTGGCTCAGCTTCTGCCCATCTTTGTAGAGAGAGAAGGCGATTCCCCCGAGGCTCTTTATTCATTAGGCACCTACTGTGTGCCGGGCACCGTGCAAAGCACTCTGATTTCCTGGTCCTCTGCCCAGAGTCGTGAGCTGGGGGCCGGGCCCAGGGCTTGGTGCTGGCAGGGATAGGCCAAGCTGCCGAGTGGCACGAGTCCCAAGTAGTGAAGCTGGTGTTGGTTTAAAGAAGGCAGGGAGTCGGTGAGAAAGAACTTCAGACTAACGGCAGGTGCCCTTTGATGTTCTAGGAAGAAAACCCACCCTTTTTCAGGAAGACGTCCTCTCTGTGCCAATAGCAGAGCTGAACCAAGGCCTCTGCCTGATGACCCAGGAGGCCAGGAGGCAGGACGGCTCCAGCTATGAGGCAGACGTGCTCTATTACTTATTTCTCTGTATTCAGAAGGTAAGGAGGTGGGCCCTGGAGGGAGAGGGTGGGCCCCTCTTGGGGTGGCCAGTGGAGGGACTTCCCCGGGGACTTGGGTGGGAGAGCTCAGGCTGTCCAGAGTTCTCCCTGCGCAGGTCTAGGGGGTGGAGCGCCGCTGCCATGCCAGGCCCAGCCTGTGGTTCCCGCCCCATAAATATGGAGGGGATTTTGTGGTGCCAACCTGGTCTCTACTTCTGAGGAGGCGTCGTTACCGTCTGCAGTAGTAATGGTGAGATGTGGCCAAGGGAGTGTTGGGTTGGCGGACTCTGCAGTACCAGCGCTGGGGGTGAGGACGTGTGGTCCTCCCCTCCCCCACAATCGACAGGTTTGGGGGCTGGGCCGTGTCTGGAAGAGATCACCTCTCCGAGCTGAGGGTCACAAGTGCTGTGGTGGCATTTGGGAGGGTGGCGGGGTTCTTCCAAAGCCACGCGTCGCCATTTCCTCCCTCTGCTGCTCTTTGTCCTCAACATCACGGGCAGGATCGATATCGGCACGCTCCCCTGGCGCAGAGCTTGGCTCTGCCAGTCCTGACTTGCCCGCAGAGAGGAAGCTTGTGTGTCGGAGCCGTGTTGGGACCCAGAGCTCTCTGTCTCCATGGAATGATTGTGCTGGAGTGACCTGGAGGAGAGGCTCCTCTCCTCGTCCTGTAAAGCGCGTGGTTTGGTGCAGGGTTGGGGTGTTGGTCCTGCCCCTTCCGTACACCCCTCTGGCCCTCAGCTAAGACGCGCACTGTTTCTAGCATCGCAGGAGACGTGAGCATGGGTGGGTAGGAGAATCGTGTGATGGAAGTGGAGGTCTGGCAGGCGGATGTGGAATTGTTAGAGATTCATGGGCTTCCCCATGGAGATGGGATGGTGTGGTGGAGGTGCCAGGGGTCCGGGGGGAGAACCCCCGATAACTCGCTCTTGGTCCTTGGAACACGTTAGCGTGGCAGAGGTTATTATGGAAGGCACAGAGATTTCTGTTAATTAAAGGACTTGCTTTGATTTTGATCTTTTTAAAAAAAAATCTTTACATTTTTATTGATAAATTTAAGCTAACAAAAATAATGTGCTAAAATATAAACTAAGGGGCAAAATCTAAGCCCACGCTCTGTCCCTCTGAGGAGAGCGCCACCTTGGTTGCCTGTGCCCTGGTCAGGCTCCATCCAGAGTTCCGTTTCTGGGCCGGGCACCAAGGGTGAGGGGCTGAAGAGTAACTCCACTAGGGAGACGGCCTTTGGAGCTGGACACACGAGAACTCCGTTATCAGGACGTGGAGAGAAGCGGCAAGGATGCAGAGTGGCCTGGAAGGCTGGGAAGGGTCGGCCTCCAAGGCAGAGCCTGGGATGTGGAAGAAGTGAAAAGTCTCAGATGGGTCCATTAGAGTGGAATGAAGTGGTCTGGGCCACCATCCCTGCGGTCCTCACACGTGCTGAGATCCCCATGGTTTGAGGTCTTCAGGTGGAGGCCGGATGGTGGCTTGTTGAACAGAGCACGCTCCCTGCACTTTCACTGGTGATGCCCCATGGTGGAAATCTCCTCCTCCTCCTCCTCCTCCTCCTCCTCCTCCTCCTCCTCCTCCT
>NW_020950172.1:6293599-6321227 GCF_900497805.2 Vombatus ursinus | reverse complement strand
CTCCTCCTCCTCCTCCTCCTCCTCCTCCTCCTCCTCCTCCTCCTCCTCCTCCTCCGTGCTTTCTGGCTGCCTTCGAGTCTTAGCAAAAGTCCCTCCTTCTGCTGGCAGCCTTCCCCGGTCCCATGTAATGCTAGGGCCCTGTTAGACTAGGAGCTCCTCAAGGGCACAGGTGTCTGTTACCTCTCTCTGTGTCCTCAGCGCTTAGCCCAGGGCACACAGTAGGTGGCTTATCAATGCTTGCTGGTTTGACTCTCAGGTATTGACACCTGTCCTCCTTTGGGGGGGAGACAGGATCTGATTCTCTTTTGTTTCTCCAGTGCCTGGCATATGGTAGGGGTTTCATAAATAAATGAGAGATTTGTTGGTTTCTTGAGGACCCTTCCAACTCCGAGTCTATGATTTCTTAATTAGAAAGTCTTCGTTCTGTGGGTCAGAGAGCCCTGCCCTCTTGGGACGGCTGTGCCCTGGGTCCTGGGAGAACGATGGCATATGATGTACCACAGGCATTCAATTAAGTTCCGTTTGCATCTGCACACACTCCCCAAACACACTACCAGGGTTTAGAGTCACGAGGGATCCTCTCGTCTTTAGAAAATAACATTTTTATTGACTACATGGCCTTAGGCCCTCTGGAAAGTGGGGTAGATCTGTCTGGATGACGTCTGGGGTTTGGGCTTCCTATCGGATGGCCTTCCTCTGACCTGTCCTCACCCTGTGATGCCTCCAGAGCTCTGAGACATGACTCTGGTGGGCATTGGGCTGCAGGATGGACCACCAGACATGAGCTCGGATGGGTGGAAGCAGGAACATTCATTCCTTCGGTATTTAACATTGTTTCAAAGGATTAGCACGGAATAAAGCATGACTTCCATTTGGAGTAACAGATATGGATCCTTTTTGGTGTTTTTTAAAAAAAAACAACAGATTTTTTAAATTTAAAAAAAAGTGACATCACTTGTTTCTGCATTCCCCGTGTATTTTAATATGCCCTCTTGTTCCCCTTGCAGGGAGCAATCCCTCATGGCAAAGAATACAAGAAAAAATCCCCGTTCATCAAAACTTGAGCACGGCCCCATTTTCTCGGCGTCTCCCACCGCTCCCCGCTTTCTCCACCGAAGGCTGGGGAGCTGTTCCTTCACTTACCTCACTCTGATTTCCCGCCGTCCACTTGAGACAGGCTGGTCGCCGCGGCCTCTCGGTGACTGCGTTTTCCTGGTTCTGCTGACTCCTTTCTGCAGAGGTGTGTCTGGGGTTTCACACGCTCTTCTGTGTCCTCTCTTTCTCACGGCCCACTGGTTGGTTTGGCCATCCTCCGCTCCTCGGGCGTCTGCTTCGTTTCCTTTTCTGCCCTCCTCAGTCTGCCCAGCTCACTTCAGGGGTGGGGCTCCTCTTCCAGAATGGCCAGGTCACAACCTCACCAATCTGCACTAGCCCCTAAAACCTCAGCTGTGTGTGCATTTCTCTTGTCAGTGGTCTTTTGGAGCAGTTTTGGGGGCGTCCCAGTGGACGGAACGCCAGGCCTGGAGTCAGGAAGACCTGAGTTCAAGTCTGGTTTCAGATACTTATAGATAGGTGACCTCTGGACAAAGTCGCTTCATCTCTGCCTGCCGCAGTTTTCTCCTCTGTAAAATGGGGATGATAACAGTACCTCCCTCCCAGGGCTGTTGTGAGGACCAAATGGGGTCATAATTGGAAAGTGCTTAGCACAGTTCCTGGCACACAGTAGGTGCTATATCATCGTTTGATATTACGTTAGCCATTCTTTCAAATGCTTGTCGGCCATCTGTCTGTTCACATCCTTTGACCGTTTGTCCATTGGGAACGCTTTGGGTTGGTTCCCTGTTATGTTGAACCCTTGTCAGGTAGTTGATGAAAAGATTTTCTTTGTCACAGGTGAAAGTAAGACTTTAGAGTGGCTGCTTTCTTCCTTGGCTCATGGCTGGTGTTCTGCCCCATGGTTTGCTCTGCCGGGACTGGGGAGAAGACGTTTGCATGTGGCGTGGGCTCGGGCTGCCATCTGGGAGCCAGCAGAGGGGAGTGTTGGACAGTCTGCCCGGTGCCCCGAGGATGTTCTGTAAACAGCATCTCCCCAGATGGAGCTGCCCGGGCTGGAGGAAGCCTCTGCTGGTCTCCCGTGATGTGCTGGACGTCGATCTGGAAGCTCTTTTAGTCCAAGACTAAGCATTTGGTGTGCTTGGGTCATGAGGCGTATCTGGCCTGGCCCAGTCTGATTTGCAAAGTTTCTTCCTGCAGAAATTGGGGCAGTTCATAGTGTCCTAAGATCGCTCACCATCCTTGATTGGGAGCTGGGGAGACCTCAGACGCCACTGAGGCCACCTCCTCGTTGTACAGATGGAGAAACTGAGGCCCGGGGGAAGGGATTGGTGCTAGGTCACACAGGGACAGAGGGACCAGGCCAGGTTTGGAAGTCCGCTCTTCTAACTGCAAGTCCCCTGGGGGCTTCCCGTTGAGTTCTCTGTTTCTCTGGTGTTGTGGGGTCTCGTGTCAGAAGAAACTGGTTTCTGAGTTGGTAATTACAGTGTGGCTCACCTGCACACTCTGTCCTGTGCCTTCTCATGCTCAGCATCCTCAGTGGACCCTCACGTCCAGCAGGATTTGCTGATCCCATGTGGCCGAAGCCTGGGGTGACCACAGACCCTGACCACAAAGGGCTTGGATCTCTCACACACACGCACATACGCGTGCCCATTCAACACAGAGTCACATTTATCCTCACACACACGCTCCCCCTGGGTTAAATAGCACCATATGTGTGTAGATAGCGGGGAGCGGTGGTCACCATGAGTGTGTGTGGAGGCGGGAGACCCTGCAGGGTCCCTGGCGGGCGGGAGGCTGGAGCCTGATGGCGGGCGGGAGGGAGCCCCTTTGCCAGGCCCAAGGGACCCTTCTCTGGGTGTCATGGCAGCTGGGTACAGGGATGAGTGTTTTATCTTCTTAGTGAAGCAAGTCTGTGGTGACCCCGGAAGGGCTCTCTTCGCTTCACTTTGTAGCATATGTTTGACAACAGTCGGATTGACAACATCTTCACGGACCTTTACTATCTGAAGTTTTTGGAAAGGCTTCACCGAGTGATGAAAGGATGGTGTCCTCGAGTCAGCCCCTTGGGTGGGTGTCCGCGGCAGGCGTGCGGGGCAGGGCTGAGGGCTGGGCCGTGCTGCCGCTGCCCTCTCACTGGCTGGCTTCTCTTGCAGGGCGTGTGCTGTCCAGCTGCATCGTGGAGCAGATGCTTTGGGACTGTCGGCAGCTGGGAGCTCATTCGCCGAGTACCCTTCTCTTTACCCTGATGTACTTCAACACCAAGTAAGAGCCTGGCCATGGGGCTCCTCTGGCCATCGGGGCGGGCGGACGAGCCTTTTCCGAGGCCGTCCTGCAGGGCTTTATCCTCTGGGGCAAAACCTGCCGTCGTTTTGTGGTTCCCTCCCTCGTTCATGCGATCAGCGACTCAGGCCGTAGGATATCAGAGCTGGAAGGGACCCGACGTCATCTCACCCTGTGGTTCTCAAACGTTTGGGTCTCAGGAACCCACGGAGAACTCCAAAAGAGCCTCCGTGTACACGGGTGCTATCTAGTGCTGGCCCTCTGGGGGGACTACATGTATGCAGTCACGCTTTTAGGTTTAATCTGCATTATTAACAGTTTCTTCATCACTTTGAGTCTAGACAATCAACAGTATTCTAATGGGGGAGGCCTGGCCTCCCTTATTGTCATCCCTCCTGGGACTGGGGTGCCTGGGTCCCCGTGGCCTGTCCTTGCAGAGGCAGCAGCCCCAGTGGGCACTGGCAGCCTGGAGAGAAGAGGTCGAGGCTTGCTCCGCTTTCTACGTTTGCATCTTCTCCTTGTGGCCCCTAAGGACACAGCCTGGCAGCCCCTGGCTAAGGGCGCATAAGACTGAGTCATCCTTCCCCTGGAAAGTGTTAATGACGACTCTGTGAGCAGCTGTTCTGGGCAGGGTGTTGAGAGGGAGACAGAAATGCCTGGGGGGGCACATGCGCGCGCGCGTGCGTGCGTGCGTGCGTGTGTGTGTGTGAGATGTGTGATGTGTGATGTGTCTCTGTCTTTGAGGAGAGAATGAACAGTCCCAGCTGAGGCTGTCGCCAGTACGAGATGGAAAGATGGTCTCAGAGGGCCACAGGTGGAGCAGTTCATAATGGCCTCGACTTGCAGCTTACAGCCTAATAGTTTTTTTTAAAAAAATAATTTCTTTATTTATTTTTAGTTTTCAACATTCACTTCCATAATATTTTGAGTTTTAAATTTTCTCCCCCTCTCCTCCCCCCCTCCCCCAGACGACATGCAATCTGATACAGGCTCTACTTATACATTCGTATTGAGCATCTTTTACCATTCGTCATGATGTAAAGAACAATTAGAACTGATGGGAGGAACCATGAGAAAGAAAAAATAAAACAAAAGGAGAGAAAGTAGTCTGTTTCCATCTGCATTCAGACTCCATAGTTCTTTATAGTTCTTGTTTTTTAAATTTTTATTTGTTTTATTCTAAACAAATACTGCAAAAAGCATGAGCATTTCTATATATAAAGCAGCACCCAGAGGAACCCTAAATCTTTATTCTGTGTGGCTTACCTGAATTTTTCTTTTTAAACTGAATTTTATTTTTCTTAATGAACAAAAATCTAGTCCGCCACCCCCACTCTCCATGGGGGAAAAAACCCAAGCCTTCTGACAGATGCACACGTTCAAATGAAGCCCATCCCTGCACTGGCCAAGTCCACACCGTGTTTGTCTCCTCCTGCGCCCCGAGGCTGGCGCCCCTCTGCCGAGACTGACTTTCTTTTCAAGGAGATGCCACATCCCACGAGCTCCTTTCGAGGCGTCTCGCTCGTCGGTGTTTCCTTGTGAACTTCCTTCCTTCTCCCGTCTTTTAAGATGTTCTGGCGGCTCTCACTTTTTTCTGTTCAGCTCCTCTCTCCACCCTCGCAACAAATAACCCCTGCCAAGACAAACAAACCCGGCCGGTGCCCGTGTCTGCACTTTGAATCGGTCACTTCTGTGGGAGTGGGGTGCGTGTGCTTGTGTGTGCATGTGCTCGGTCATTGCCAGGGTCAGAGTTCTGAAGTCTTAGATCAGTGGTTTGTCTTCGCCATAGCATCGTCCTTGTATGTGCTGTTCTCCTGGTTCTGTTTGCTTTGCATCCATTCCTACAAGTCTTCCCAGGCTTCTCGGTTTGTACTATGCAGTGATATTCCTTATAAACATTCACATCTCAGAATTTGTTCAGACCCCCTCCCCACCTTGGTTGGTGGACATTCCCCCTTCTTTTCAGTCCTTTGCTACAATAAAAACCCTTCTGGACCCAGTGACTTGGTCCTGGTGATGAACTTCGGACCTCTGGGCTCCCATCGGCCCTCCCTGAGGCCTCGGGAAGGCCCAGGCTCCTGTCTGAAGGGTCATGATTCCAATCAAGTGAGCCAAGGTGGGGGAGTCCTTTCTGTGTCCCGTGGGTGTGTGGTGGCAATAAATATGAGTGCCAGAGAAGTGAGACCAGCCTAAGGTCAGTGTCAAAGCCACACGTGCCCAGATGCCTTCATGACATCTTGGGTCTTCAACCGTGAACGTGGAAGTGAGATGACTACAGGCTTAATGATGACAGTCCACCCAAAGAAGGGGGGAATCTGGCCCTGGACCCGGGGAGGCCAGAGCTGAGCACCCCAGGCCCCCTTCCCAGACCTCTCGGAGACGCTGCCACTTTTCACCCTGGTTTCTTCGTTTTAAAGACAGTTTAACATCATGTTGAACATCTCCTTCCTCACATAGCTCTGTCCTTGATCACAAGCACTTATGAAGGGCCTCCTGTGTGCGCCAGGCATGGTGGGGGGTGTGTGTGTGTGTGCGTGTGTGTGTGTGTGTGTGTGTGTCTGTCTGTCTGTCTGTCTGTCTGTCTCTAAGGGAAGAGCAGCTGGTCTGCCCTGGGTGTCGGTGACCTCGGCTTCTCTGGCCCTGCAGATACTTCATCTTAAAGACGGTGGAGCAGCACTCCCAGCTGGCCTTCTCCAAAGTGCTCAAGCAAACCCGGAAGAATGCCGGTGTGGGCAAAGACAAGAGCCCGACAGTGAGGTTCCTTCGGCTGTACGGACAGATCCTGGGCGGCCTGAAAGGTTAGGACCCTGTTAACGTGGCATCTTCCCAAGGGGGTGCCCCACTTGTGGCCACTCTTTTCCTGCTCCCTGGGACCACGGGACAAAAGCAGTGCAGGGGGTGGGGGATAGGCGGGTGGGGAGGCCCTTGGATGGATGGATGGGTGGGGGGTGTCATTGGGGAAACCACTGGCAACTTTTCAGATTGAAGTTAGGCAGTCAAGGCTATCCATGGGAGTTTACCGTGTGTGTGTGTCTGTGTGTGTGTGTGTTGTGTGTGTGTCCCTTAGGGATTCTGGGGGCCCCCAGCCTCGAGGTGCCCACTTGGGACCATGTCCATGGATGTTCCTGGCTGGCCCTTCCCCACGGAAGGACATGGGGCCCTGCCAGGTGGCAGGTGGCCTGGATGCGGGTTCCGGCTGCTCGCGGTGCAGGGTACCTCTCCGGTCAGGGCACAGGCCTCCTCATTGGCCAGTGTTGCCTGGAGTACACATTTGTCCCGCCTTCTGCTCACCTGTTTACAGAGGCTTATCAAGTGATGATAAGGAGCATACTTGGAGCTTACGTACACACGTGTGCCTTCGTAGGCTTGGACAGATCTGGAGCTGGGAGACTTGGGTCATTTCCAACAGGAGTTGTCAGACTTTTGCCTGAAAGCCGATTCGGACCAGCCCTGATCCAGACCAAGCTTTGCATGTTCCAAACAGGGACATGACTGATCTCGGTTTCCCATTTGTAACGTGCAAAGGTTAGTCTGGATCAGAGCAGGATTTGAACCCAGCTCCTCAGTTTCCACCACGCGGCCTCCTCATGACTCCCCAGTGTCTGCGACTGGGGCTGTGTCGTCACAGATGTCCTCTGAAGGGCTTCCTTGACTGACCCTTGGGGTTCCCCTCTCCCCTTTCACTGACAGAGGAGATGTATGGAGAGCAGCTGGAGAACCCCGAGAACCCCTTGCAGTGCCCCATCAAGCTCTATGACTTCTACCGCTTCAAATGGTAAGCTGCCGGAGGCTGGCAATGGGCCTGATGGGCAGGGCCTGGGCCCCCAGCTCCCTGTGCTGACTGTGCTTTGCCTTCTAGCCCGCAGAGCGCCAAAGGGCCCAGTGATGCCTTCTACCTGGTCCCCGAGCTGGTTGTGGCCCCCAACAGCCCCATCTGGTACTCGGGCCAGCCCGTGGGCACGGAGCTGATGGAACAGATGCTCACCCGAATCCTCATGGTCCGGGAGGTTCAGGAGGCACACGCGGCGCCCCATGTGCCTGCCTCGCGGTGAGGGGCGCCCAGCACGCACACCTGCCCACCCGCCCGCGTGCCCTGCTCTCCGTGGCTCAGTCTGGAAAGGTCACTCAGAGATGCTCGGCAGCCATGTGGAGTGGCCGCTCATGGCGGTTCCACAGCCAGAGAACTGTGTTTTGGGATTTTTTCTGGTTTCTTGTGGCACGGGCACACAAGTGCTTGGGAATGAATGGTGGGCAGTGTACGTGTTTAGTCCGGGTCTAAATTGCGATGAGGGAGGAATTCACAAAGAAAGCTTTGCTTAGTCCTAGCCCAGAGGCCGGCTAGGCTGTGGGAAGCCCACGGTGTCCTCGCACCCAGGATGGGCGGGCCTCCTGGCCTTCCATGCTGGCTCCCCGTCACAGGTCTGGCGGATGAGGGTGAGGAGGTTGGGGCTGGGGCGGGCCGGCCGTGGGTGAGGTTGGTGCCTCCGTGTGTTTCACTCAGGCCCTGACCCTGGATGCTGGTGTCCCTGTAGCATGTGGCCAGGCTTCAGTTTACTAAGAAAGAGCTGAGAATGCTGTACAACCTTACCTCAGACGGGCTGTAGGAGGCTGGGCCTGGGGCTGCCCTGGGGCTGGGGCGGCCTTCTCCCATTGGTCAGCTTCTCTAGGTCTTGCAGGGAGATTGACCTATTTTTATAAATGCCTTTCTGGGAGAGAAATCACTCTTTAGGAGTCTGGCAATGCCGGGCTCTGCTACTACAATGGAGCTCTGATTTGGAAATAAAGTTTTTCTTTTGATCAGTCAAGCATTTATTAAGCCCCCGCTATGTGCCAGGAATATGCACTGGGGAACTCGGTGGGGAGACTAGTACAAAGAATGAAGATTTCCCTTCTCTCGAGGAACGGAGGTTCTAATGGGGAGATTGAACGTATAAAAATATCACAGAATAAAGCCAAATGCTGTTAAGAGTCATTTGGGAGGGGAAGCGCTGCCTCGTGGTGGGGGATCAGGAAAGACTTCCTGCAGAAGCTGCATCTGAGAAGAGAAAAAAGGAGTGCATTGCAGGCATGGGGGATGGCCAGGGCAAAGGCCTGCTGGGTCACAGTGTGGGAGGGGAGAGATGTCCTCTGGGCCGGGGCCAGATGCTGAGCTTTAAAGGCCCAACAGTTTATTTTCTACCCACCTACTGGGTGGGTCGGGGTGCCACGTGATCTGGCAGAACCTGGACACCACGTAGGAGGATGCTGCCTCCTCTGGAGAGGGTCATCTAAGGGGGCAGCTGGGCGTGGGCAGAGACCCTGGAGGTAGAAAGGTAAAGACCAGCTGGCTGCCTGGGCATCCCCAAGCACCACGCCCTCCTCCAGAGCAGAAGCCTGATGCTGCAGTTTAGTCAAGATGGGGGCTGCCTCCTGGACCGGGAGATGCCAGGCTGAACCCAGATCTCCTCCCTGACAACCTCTGTGCCCCGATGAACCTTGTGGAAGGAAGGTCGTGAGAACCCCCTGATGCGGGGAGGGTATCTTGGCCTTTGCAAGACATGAGGAGAAGTCGGGAGCCAAAGCCAGGCCACAGCTCTTCAGTGAGACCTAGATGGTAGGTGGGTGGGTGCAGCCTCCAGGTCAGTCCACTTGCTGCCCTGCTATGGCCCATCTGGACCAGAAGCTGGTACCGACTCTGCCCCAACAGCCCATGCCTCTCACCACTCTGGCCTCACCAAGTCCACCTCTAGGACCTTCTTCCACCCATTGTCCTTTTGGCTCTCCCCTCTCACCCCAAGTCTCCTGAATCCTAGGACCCCTCCCTTGGACCCTGCCAATGCCAGCTTGTCCATCTCCACCCCTGGACTGAGTTCTTAGGAAGCACTTTCTGTCGTCCCCTTCTGCATCCCCCCCACCCCCCCCGGATTTTACTGAAATGCCTCCACAAGGGCACTCAGGGACCCAAACCACAGGCAACCAAGTAGAACCTTGGGCATGGAGTCAGGAAAACCAGAGTTCAAATCTGGCCTCAGATATTTCTTAGCTGTATGACCCTAGGCAAGTCACTTAACCTCTGCCTCAGTTTCTCATCTGTGAAATGGAGTGCCCACTTCTTGGGATTGTCGTAGGGATCCCAGGAGATACTTGGGAAGCACTCCATGCAGGGCCTGGCACACAGTACCTGCTGGTTAAATCTTTGCTGAATTTGTTAAACTCCTCTCCAGTTTTCCCAGCAAGTCTCACCAAACAGGGAGCTCTTCCCCAAGTAGCTTATTTTCTCAGGTTTGTCCTGGTGTCTCATAACATTCCCTCCACTTGTAAGATAATGATAATTATTTCTAGCCCTTAAAAGGTTTGCAGAGCACTTCATAAGTATCTCGTTTGATCTTCACAACAGCCCTGCGAAGTATGGGCAATTATAACTTCCTTTTTACTAATGGGGAAACTGAGGCAGAGCGGCTTAGTGATTTGCCCAGGGTCACCCAGCTAGTGAGTGCCTGATGCCAGCTGACTCCAGGCCCAGGGCTCTCTCCAATGTGCCATCTAGCAACCTCTCAAATACACTGCTAATCACCTCAAATGTCACTTCTTCCACGAACTCTTAGGGAGAAGGAAACAAACATAAGTACCTACTATGTGCCAGGCACATTACAAACATCTCATTTCAGCCTCACCAATCCTGGGAGGTAGGCGCTATTATCATCCTCCTCTTATAGCTGAAGGTCACCAACCTCATCAGTGCCCAGGCTCCAGGTCAGTACTCTGCTGTGCGCTCTCACACCCCCCCCCCCACCCCAGCCTCAGAACTTCTCCCGCTGACCTTAATGGTGATTTTGTGTGTGTGTGTGTGGGGGAGGCTCCCCCCAAAGGCAGCAGAAGGTAAGACAGAACGCACAAGAGGGCGTGCCAGGCTTCTATGATTGTGTTTATTTGTGAAGGCCGAACACAAGACACTCTGAAAAGAGCGCACGTTTCAGAGCAGAAGCTCCAAGGCTCGTTTCTGACGTGACCCGCGTCCAAGCGGAGATCGGGGCAGGAAGAGGCTCCTGTAGTGGTCCTCAGGCTGCCCTCGCGCCAGCTGCTTGAACTACAAAGTGCCAGCCAAAAGCCTGAACACGGGTAGGAAGGTGGGTGGGCGAGGGGAAGCAGGAACAAAGCGGGGAACGGCAGCGGTGTGCCAGGGGCTGGTGGAGACACTCATGATTCGTCTCACGCTGGAGCTCCTGGACCCAGCGACACTGGAGAAAACGTGCACAGGCCTGTCTCGGCTCTAGTCCTGACTGAGGAGGCCGGTGGAGAAAAGGCAAGAGAGAACAGTGGCCGAGGCTTCTCGGAGAGAGGAGCAGGTGCCCCCCAAGACCTTGCAAGGAAGGGCGCCTAAACTTCTGCCTGCCTTGCGCCTCCCTCCCTTCCCCTGCTCCTCTTAGCACTGCTTGTGAGGAGGTTAAATGTCCCACCAGGCTCAGGCCTGAGAACCGAGTTCAGGGAAGGAGGGAAGACCGTCAAGTCCCGAGTGAGATTTAGCAGAGAGAATCAGACCCAAGGCCAAGCTTGCGTCGGGGTGACAGAGAATGGCTTTGTCTGCTGAGGGCAGACACTGGGTCACTTGTATTCTGATGGGACATGCTACGTGGGGGCCCACGGGGATGAGGTGCCTCTGGGGTACATCTACTCTAGAGGAGAAACCGGCCTCAGAGGGTGCGGGTTACTCATGGAACCGTTTGGTCCCAGAACTTTTATTTTTTGGTTAGGCAGCGGAACTAAGTGACTTGCCCAAGGTCACACAGCTAGTAAGTGTTATGTGTCTGAGGTCAGATTTTAACTCAGGTCCTCCTGACTTTTGGGCCGGTGCTCTATCCTCTGCGCCACCTATCTGCCCCCAGGCCCCAGAACTCTTAAAGAAAACTGGAAAAGTAACGCTCACCCTTGTAGGGACTGTAGTTCAGGAGGTAAATCACAGCCTATGTAGGCCCCATTGCTTACACTGTATTCCAGCAGAGCACTGAAACAAGGATCCTGTTGTAAATTTAGAAAGACAAATAACAGGGGTTCAAAATACAATTGTGTGTTCTGAAAGTTAAGTGGAAGCTCACACAATTCATGGAATTCAAGAGTGGGTTGCAAGGTTTCCAACATTAATCGCTAAAACTGAGATTACCCACGGTTTAATGCTGGCTAACCAGAGTTTCATCTTCCACACAAATCGAATTTGAACACCATTCAGCTGACTCTAGTGCTAGAGCTCAGAGACTTAACGTGCACCCATCAGTACAAAGGGCCAAGGCCGCAGACCGGTAAAGTGCGTATCCCAGCCAGGCCCGGCACCTTCCCAAACCAGCAGTGGAAACCCTGGGAACTCACCTTGACAAGAACATGAGGATTGCCCAGCACAATCAACAAAGCCTTGGGTCTGGTGATGGCAACATTAAATCTCTTTGAGTTGGCCAAGAAGCCCAAAAAAAATCTGTCATCCTCAAACCTGTCTTCATTTGATCGTACCTAGAATGTAAGCCAAATTTAGTGAAGATGAATGAGGGAGGTGAATGTCATAGGCCCTAGTGATGGCCCATGACAGCAGGCAGTGAAAACATGGAGGGCTAATAAAATGACAGGTGACAACATTCCTACCACAGACACTTCTCCTACTGCCATGGAGGAACCGTCAAACTGCCAGCTCTAGATAGAAGTCTTCATTATCAAGCAGAAGGGACCTTTACCATGATGAACCTGCCAGGTGATTGTGCTAACACTGCCGTGAGGCAGCCTAGGAGCCAAGGACAGAGGACACGCTCCAGAGGGAGGCATCTGCTCGCCCAGTTACCCTTGGTGACTGACTTGTCTCCACAGCAGAGGAGGCCTCAACCAGGCCTGTCCCATCACTGCAGTGGCTGGACATCCTTTGTTCAAGGAGAACCACCCCGAGATTCATCCCCATCTGACCAGGGATTTGGAAATAATCTGCCCGTGACTTGGGATCGGATCCGACCCCACACCCAGGGCCCATTCATGCTCTCATACACACTTGGCCGCACTAGTAGAGATGTTTTGGGAGGTACGATGGCAGTAGTGGTCTGACCCTAAAGGATGGCAAAGGATACAGTTGCACCCTCTGAAGGGTGATGAATGGGTGGGGGTGGGTAGCACCTGCTGAAGACCTATTCCTCACACCTGGGCTTGGTCCTTGTGGCCACAGGGCCCTGTTTACTGGGCCAACCCTCCCCAGCCTCTGCCTCAGCCCATTCCCAACACTTCTAAATACCTGTTCTTTGTTTTCTCCAATTGTGGAGATGGCATAGGATTTCCAAGTCTGGCCTGAGATTTTCTGGCAGGCTGTGGTAGATTGTGGTAATCGGGGTTTAACTGTGTTTTGAGCATCCTTCTCTCTCCATTTCTGATACTCTGGGCCCCCTCCTGCATCCTCCACTACTGCTGGGCCTTCCCCAGGTGGCTCCTGTTTCCCTTGACCTGGGCTGCTGTTAGTGCTTGTCTAACCTCCTTCGTTCTCTACCCTCCTTGCGCTATCCCTGACTTTCTGACTGCCCTTCCTTTTCTCTGGCCTTGTTTGAGATGCCCCTCCTGCTGTTACCTACGCTTCTTGGTGTGCGTCTTGGCTTGGCAATGGTGATGATGGCTGGATATCCCAGGCCCAGCTTCCCTCCCGAGTCAAGATCAGCCTCTCTGGTGTTAAAACTTAAGTGTGCTCGGGAATTAGCTAAGGGAAGATTGGAAATAAGCTGACTTCCAAGTCCAGTTATTTGCCCCTGAACTCAGTAATACCTACTGTAGAGATGATGATAACCAAGTATTCTTGTCCTTGAAACTCCTCCACGGAGCCAACCTTTATATCCATCAGATCAACACTGCGTAGAAGAACTCTAATTTTCTCCACCTTAAAAAAGGAACAAAACCAGGAAAAGATGTGAAAGTATCCACCTTCTGGCTGGCCCGATATAATCACACAGCACAGAAGGCAGTCCCCAGAACAGGCCACCACCTGGAATCTGCCTGGTAACTTTTGGTAGGACTTCAACATGTTTCTCTTTGTAGACCCAACTCCCCCAACCTGTTCATATGCTGAAACCTTGGGTCAACAGAGGGCGAATTACTATCATAGATTCGAGGGGTAACCCTGTAGGTCTGTACTTTCAACACTCAAGCCCCAACCTGTGTGCCCCTCATTAACAATTAGACTTTAAAAGCAAAGGCATTAAATTCACTAAGGCAGCACTGTAGTAACGGTGGCTGCACAACATTCACTGGCATCCTCCGATTCCCCCCCAACCTGGGGCACATTTTCCCATTAATAACATAGAGTATCCCTAGAAAAAAGGGCACAAAGTAATTAAACACACATGCAGGAAACACATGGCCAAGGTTCCTGACTACTCTGGTAAGGCAGGGCCTGGCCTGTTACTAAGGGTTCCCCCTCTCCCCATCAGTATATTTTTAATTTATTAAGTATTTAATTACATGTAAACATTTTTTAATATTTATTTTTTTTGAAATTTTGAGTTTCAAATTCCTTCCTCCCTTCTTGAGAAGGCAGTTTGGTATAGATTATACATGTGCAGTCACGTAAATCATATTTTCATATTAGCCATATTGTCAAAGAAAATAGACCAAAAAAACCCCAAGAAAAATGTAGTTAAAAAAGTATGCTTTTATCCGCATTCAGACTCCATCAGTTCTTTCTCTGCAGCTGGACAGCATTTTCCATCATGAGTCTTGGATAGTCTTGGATTACTGTATTGCTGAGAACAGCTAAATCATTCACAGCTGATCACTGTTACAGGTCCTGTTCACCTAACTATCAGTTGATGGAAGTCTTCCCAGGTTTTTCCAAGAGCATCCTGCTCATCATTTCTCGTAGCACAATTGGATTCCATCACAATCATACATCACAATTTGTTCAACCATTTCCCAACTGACAGACATCCCTTCAACTTCTAATTTTTGCCACCACAAAAAAGCTGCTCTGAATGTTTTTTGGTACATATAGGTGTCATTTTAAAAAAAATCTCTTTGGGATAAAGACCTAATAGAAGTCTTTCTGGGTCAAAGGGCATGCAGTTTTATTGCCCTTTGAGAACAATTCCAAACTGCTCTCCAGAATAGTTTGATCAGTTCACAACTCCTCCAATAGTGCAGTAACATCCAAATTTTTCCATATCCCTTCCAACATTTGTCATTTTTGTCTTAATTAGTCAATCTGACAGGTGTGAGGTGGTACTTCAGAACTGTTTGATCGAATCAATAGCAATTTGGAGCATTTTTTCAGGTGACCAGAGATAGCTTTAATTTCTGCTTCTCAAAACTGCCTGTTCATATCCACTGACATTTATCAACTAGAAAATGACTTGTCATCTTACCGATTTAACTTAGCATAACTTACATATTTGAGAAATGAGGCCTTTATCAGAGTAATTTGCTCTAATCCCCTGCCCACAAAGTTTCCTGCTTTTCTTCTCATCTTGGCCACATTAGTAGTGTTTGTGTAAAACCTTTAGAACTTAATGTGATCAAGATTATCTAGTTTGCTTCCCATAATGTTCTTTATCTCTTGCTTAGTCATAAATTCTTCCGTTATCCACAGATCTGTCAGGTAAAATTTTCCATGCTCCACTAATTTATGGCATCACCCTTTATGTCTCAATTATTTACCCATTTTGACCCTACCCTGGTGTATGGTATAAATGTTGGTCTATGCTTAGCTTCTGCCAAACTGCTTTCCAGCTGGGGCGAGGGCAGGCTGAGGACCACTATGGGAGCCTCTTCCTGCCTTGACGGCCGCTTGGACGCGGGTCACATCAGAAATGAGCCTTCGAGCTTCTGCTCTGAAACGTGCGCTCTTTTCAGCGTGTCTTGTGTTTGGCTTTCACAAACAAACACAATCGTAGAAGCCTGGCAAGCCCCCCCAACACACACACAAAATCACCATTAAGGTCAGAGGGAGAAGTTCTGAGGCTGACTAGAGGGTTGGTGAGGCTTAAATGAGATGTTTGTAACATGCCTGCCACATAGGAGGTGCTTAAATGTTTGTTTCCTTCTCCCTAAGAGTTCATGGAAGACGTGACACTTCGGGTGATTAGCAGTGTATTTGAGAGGTCGCTAGATGGCGCATTGGAGAGAGCCCTGGGCCTGGAGTCAGCTGGCATCAGGCACTCACTAGCTGGGTGACCCTGGGCAAATCACTAAGCCACTCTCAGTTTCCCCATTAGTAAAAAGGAAATGATAATAATTGTGATGGATGGGTTCATCCCAGTCACATTCACATGTATGATTACTGTGTATTTCTCTTCATCCTATTTTTTCCCATTTATACTTCTCTCTTTTTACCCTGTCCCTCCTCAAAAGTATGTTTTGCTTCTGACCGCTGCCTCCCTCAATCTACCCTCCTCTTCATTTGCTCCTGCCTCTTCTCCCTTTCCCTTCCTACTTCCCTGTAGTGGAGGACAGATTTCTATATCCAAATAAGCGTTATTCTCTCTTTCAGCCAGTTCTGACGAGAATTAAGGTTCAAAGTGTTGCCTGCTCCGCCCCTACCCCCCATTTTCCTCTCCACTGTAAAAGCTCTTTCTTTCACACCTCTTTGGTGTGATAATTTCCCCCCGTGAAAGTTTATACTCAGTTTTGCTGGGTAGGTGATTCTTGGTTGTAATCCAAGTTTCTTTGCCTTTCAGAATATCATATTCTAAGTCCTCTGGTCTTTTAATGTGGAAACTGGTAAATCTTGTGTGACTCTGACTGGCACCATGATATCTTAATTGTTTATTTCTGGTTGCTTGCAATATTTTTTCTTAACCTGGAAATCTGAAATTTGGCTATAATATTCTTGAAATTTTTCATTTTGGGATCTCTTTCAGGAGGTGATTGGAGGTGTCTCTCAATTTTTATTTTACCCTCTGATTTTAGGATATCAGGAACGTTTTCCTCTATAATTTTTTTTTTTTTGGCTAGGCAATGGGGTTAAATGACTTGCCCAGGGTCACACAGCTAGTAAGTGTTATGTGTCTCAGGTCATATAATTTCTTGAAATATGATGTCTAGGCTCTTTTTTTGAGCATGGCTTTCAGGTTGTATAATAATTCTTAAATGATCTCTCCTCAATCTATTTTCTGTGTCAGTTGTTTTTCCAATGAGATATTTCACATTTTCTTTAATTTTTTTCATTCTTTTGACTTTGTTTTATTGCTTCTTGATGTCTCATGGAGTCATCAGCTTCCACTTGCCCAACTGTAATTTTTTCTTTTGGTGAGGCAATTGGGGTTAAGTGACTTGCCCAGAATCACACAACTAACAAGTGTCATGTATCTGAGGCCGTCTGAACTCAGGTCCTCCGACTCCAGGGTCAGTGCCAATTATAATTTTTAAGGAATTAATTTCTTCAATGGGTTTTTGTATCTCTTTTCCCATTTGGCCAGTTCTGCTTTTTAAGGAGTTCTCTTTAGAGGACTTTTGTGTCTTTTTTCTTCTTTTAACCATTTGGCCAACTTTTTTTTCAGTATTTTTTTGTGCCTCTTTTACCAAATTCGACTCCCTTCGTAATTTTCTTATATCACTCTCATTTCTTTTCCTAACTTTTCCTCTACCTCTCTTATTTGATTTTTAAAGTTCTATTTGAGCTCTTCTAGGAACTCTTATTGGGCTTTTTCCCTTGAGGTTTCGAGGATGTTTTCACATTGCTGTCTTCTTTTAAATTTGTGCCTTGATCTTCCCAGTCACCAGAGTAACTTTTTATGGTCAGGTTCTTTTTTTTGGTGGTTGTTTGCTAATTCTCCCAGTCCCTTTCTTGACTCTGAACTTTATGTTAAAGCTGGGCTCTGCTCCCCAGGTGAAATGCAGCACTGTCCCAAACTTAAGGTTTTTGGTGTTACTGGTTTCAGACCGAGTTCCTGTGGAAGGGGTTTTCTGTATGTTTTCAGAGCTTCCAAGGTGGTATGATGTAAGGAGAGGTGTACTCACTGCTCTTCTGACTCATGATCTAGTCTTTACCCAGAAAGAGACCTCATCCCCTTACAGCTGCAAGTGGCAATGCTCCTCTTTGCCCTAGAACTGTGATCTGGAACTCCACGTGGGCAATGTAACAGGGTCCCGAACCCAGTGCCAGCCCGTCTCTTTCTGACCAACTGTCCGATCCCCTTACCATGTGTGGGCTAAGAGCTCCTGAAACTGCGACAGCTGCCTCCAAGGCCTGCACTGCTCTCTGGACCCAACTCCACCCTGTGTGACAGGCCTTTTCTGCTGACCTCCTAAGTTGTCTCAGGCTGGAAATTTGTTTCACCCCTGACCTTTTGTTGGCTTTGCCACTCCCAAATTAGTTTTGAGGAGCTATTCTAAAGTTATTTGGAGGTGAATGATGAAGAGTTCAGGGAATTCCTGCCTCTATTTTACCATCTTAGCTCAGCTACCACCTAGCAGTGAAGTCTGGACGATTTCCTAGCTCAGTACAATGGTTCTGCTGGGAAGGATGCTCAGCTAGGCTCTTAGCAGCTGCTCGTCCTACAGCTCTACTCTCAACTGCCAGGGCTAGCTTTCATTATTTCTGGAGCTGGATCTTGTTCAATTGCTCCTTGAGGTGCGCTGTTCCCTTGAGCAACTTTTCTGCATCTGAATCTGAAGTCTTGTGTCTGCTCCCTCAACTCTAGAACTGAGTCCCAACTGCTGGATGGGGTTTCTCCTAGGCAAGTAGCTCCACCGCTTGACACCATGACTGTTGGGGAAAAAGGGGGAAGAATGCCTCTCTTTTCTCATTCAGGGGTCTCTTTCACAGGCAGCTCCTGACTGGTCGTCTTCCTGGGTTTAGATATAAGCTCTGCAAAGGCCAAGTCTAATTATTTCCAAGAAAAAAGTGCTCAAACTTCTTAGAAGGATCCTGCATGTTAACTTGTTAACAGTTACTTTTCTTATCTACTCTGTAATTTCTTTTGATTTTTTTGTTTTTATCAAAATGATTTCTCTGTATTTCTTTTTTCCTTCTAGAAATTCAGCCCATAAAGAAAGTTTTTAAAGAACAAAAACAGAAAAAATTGGCAAAATTGATCTATACGTTGAAAAAGTATGCAATTGAAAATGTATGCAATATTCCACACCCACAGACCTTCTTCCTCTTAAAAGTCGTGGAGGGAGATGTCTTCTCCTACCTCTTTTATGAGGCCATGCTTGTTACCTGTAATTCTGCAACATTCCCTATGATTGTTTTGGGGTGGCTGCCCTTTCCATTTTATACTGTTGCGGTCCTTGTGCTTGGTTTTCTATGATTACATCAACGTTTGGTTGCCCCCCCAAATAAAAGAACTCAAATTTTGCCTCTGCGGTAGCTCACTAGCAAGTTGTGGCTGATGCATCAAAATTTGGGCTCTATCACTGACCTGAGTCATTTGTTAATTACAATTTTTGTCACTCAAACATCAAGGCACCAAAAATTATTTGAAAATACCCAACCAAGGACGGGCTGAGTGATGCTGAAATGCAAGCATAAAGGGAAGGCAAAGGAAGTCAACTCAGGAGGGCTCCCTGAGAGAAGGGGGATGGCTGTCAAGGGCTGTAAGGGTAGAGAATGTGTCCAGAGTCCTTCACCACCTCCATGTGACTAACAAGGTTCCCCATTTGATGGGCACTTCTCCTTCACACATTTAACATCAAGGTAAGAATGGCTGACATACTCTGGACCAGCTTTGTGCTCATGCCTTCTTAAAGAGCTAATCCAACCTGGATTAGTGTCTCCTTAAGGAGACAAAAAGGAATTGGAGGAGCTCGTGAGAACACATGCTCTGTGTCTGTACAGCATTCCAGCTGAAGAGGACGACAGAGCAGTTAGCTGACACATGGAAAAAAGCTGGTCTCTCTGGCCCAAAGTGGAGAAAGTACCCATTGTTCTGTGCTCTGATCAGAGGAAGGAGAAACACCAAGTTGGACAGACCCAGAAGTAAAGACCAAAGTCAATTATCACACTGTCCAGAACCTGGTGATTGTTACTCACTGACCCCCTGGACACTCTCTTTCCTTGGTGAGTTCAGTATTTGCCTCACAGTCTTTCCTCCTCCCCAGTTCATGCCTTCCAACATCCATGCTGAGGACCTCTCAAATACTCTAACTTCCCAGTTCCTCCATATGTACAATTCCCATAACTTACACCTAGGCAAAGAGACTAAATCTTGTCCACAACACTCAAAAGTGTTTCATTTTTGTCCTCACACGTTCTAACATTCCTTTATCTGAAGACAATCCTTCACCACTCTCTCTTTCTCTCTGCATTATGGCCCCTAACCCCGTTCTTTGCTTTTCATCATGATTTCCACTCTCTCCGCATCATAGCGCTTCCACTGGCTACACTCTCCACCCTTCTCTGTCTCCACTTTTTGGTAAACCACCCAATTTTACAAATCCAGACTTCTGTAGCAGGCTGCTCCTGGTTCCTACTGCCTTTCCCTTCTGTGACAAAGTACAGGATGAGCTTAAAATGCTAGAGGGCCATGGTGGTCTCTTAACAGCAGCTGGAGATAAGAGTTTGGAGCTCAAAGAGCAGATGGGGATGAATGATACAAATGTAGGGATTATCCACAAAGAGGCAGTGGTTTAAGCCATGATAGGGAATAAGAAAGAATATACCTAGAGAACATGGCCAAGAAGGGGACCTGTTGGGGAATGAATGATTTCAGTAAGGGCTCAAGAAAAGGATGAGCACGTCCTGTTAGACATGTAAGAGGAGGAGAATCAGGAAGAGTGTGGTCTCCCTTAAGCTGAGAAGAGCTCCTACAGAGCAGGCGATTGGTAGTATCAAAAGTAGCAGGGATCAGAGTGGCTGAGAACACAAAAAAAGGTCAATGCATTGCATCAAAAGCATTAAGAGAAAGTAGTTCTAACAGAGTGGGGGGGCAGTTGATTGATTTTAAGGGGTTGTGAGAGGTAAATAAAGAAAAAGGCATCAGGGATTGGCAAGTTTTAATTTTAGTAGTCAAGGGGGGATAGACATAGGCTGTTAGGCATCATGTACATATGCACTGCCTAAATATAAAATTAGTACATATATTTATATTATATACAAAGTAGTTAACTACTTGGTAGATTGGTAAGAAGGGCACTTGGGGTTGAGATCAGGAAAGGCTTCATGCAGAAGATGGTTATCTGAGTTGCATCTTAGGAGAAGAGGGGGATTCTGAGGTGGAACTAAGGAAGGATGCATTCCAGGCATGAGGCACTGAGAAAGGAGATGGAATGATGTGAGTGAGGAAGACAGAAGGCCAGTTTGGGCTGGATCCAAAGTGTGTGTGAGGATGTGCGTGAGTACGTGTGTGTGTGTGAGGATGTGCGTGAGTACGTGTGTGTGTGTGTGTGAGGATGTACGTGAGTACGTGTGTGTGTGTGTGTGTGTGTGTGTGTGTGTGTATGCAAGCAACGTCCTTGCGGGCTGGACAGAGAAGCTGGGGTCAGGCAGTAGAGGAGTTTATATTTTTATCCTAAAGGTAATTAATAGGAAGCTGGATGAGTAGGAAAGTCAGACAGTCACATCGATGCTCAAAGAAAACCACTTGGCATCAGTGTGTTGAGAGATGGGGCAGTCAGGAGGTGGTAGTTGTGTGAGCTGAGAGAAGGGGTGCTAGGGATGGCATGCTGTGACAATGGGCTGGATCTGTGGGTGAGGGAGAGTGAAGAGACCATCTGTCTAAGACACCAGGGAGATGGTAGTTCCTCTGCAGAAACAGAAGAGGGGAATGTTTAGGGGAAAAGATACTAAGTTTCATTTTAGACATGTTGAGTTCACCAAGTCTTTGGAACATCCACTTTGAGATACAGGACTGAAGCTTCAGAGAAGGACTGGGCTGGATACACAGATGTGAACTATCTGCCAGGGGTGATACCTAAACCCCCAGGAGCTGATGAGGCTGCTGAGAGAAGGGGGACAAAGGGAGAAGAGAGTCCAGGACAGAAGCCTGGGGAAGACCACAGCAATAGGAGACAAAGAGCCGTCAGGAGAGAGGAGTGTCATGGAAGGCCAGAGAACAAGCAGGGTTCCGGAAGAGAGGGCGGTCCCCAGGGTCCAACGCAGCAGAAAGGTCGACGACGAGGTTGACTAAGAAGAGACCATCAGATCTAGTAATTAGGGAATTGTTGGTGACTTTGGCGAGAGTAGCTTCAGTAGAGTGATGGGGTCAGAAGGCAGATCTGGAAGAAGAGGAGGCAACTTTCCCCAGGGCATTTGGCTAAGAAAGGGAGGAGAGATAGAGGACTGAGCTTTGAAGGGATGGAAGGGTCCAGCCAAAGTTTTTGAAGGATGATGCAGATGTAGACTTGTCTCACGGCAATTGTTAGGGCAGCTAGGTGGTGCAGTGCATACAGCGCTAGGCCTGCAGTCAGGATGACCCGAGTTCAAATCTGACCTCAGACACTAGCTGTGTAACCCTAGGCAAGTCACTTCTCTCTGTTTGCCTCAGTTTCCCCATTTGTAAAACGGGTCGGAGAAGGGAACAACAAAGCACTCCGGTATCTTTGCCAAGAAAACCCCAAATGGGGTCATGAAGAGTCAGGACTGAACAACTGAATGACAGCTGAAGGTAACAGGGAAGGAACTGACTGATAAGAGAATCTGAAGGTGAGAGAGGGGGTGAAATGAGTGAGAATACAATCTGTTAAGAGAAAACAAGGGGGGCTAGCTCTGGGAGGAAGGGCCCCCTCTTCTGGATGAAAGAGTGGGAGATCTCAGTGTTTTGGGGATGAAGAAAACGAGGGAAGAGGCAGCTCACACCCAATGGCCTCAATTTTTTCAACAGAGACAAGGTCTTCAGCTTTGAGAGGGAAGGCAGGAGAAAAGGGCACGGGAAGGAAAAGAAGATCCGGAAAGCTGCCACACGGATGGAGGTAGGGAATATGTCACAGCAAAAGGACGAGGTCAGACAACACGAATCTGCAACACGCCGGTCAGCACAGCTGCAGGAGCTCTGTGGCTGCGTGTTCGGCAGCTCACAGGCAGGGGCACGGGAGGGGGAGGGTAGGAGCGGTGTGGGGCTGAGGTCAGTGCAGAGCTGAAATGGCTGAAGAGGGAGGAGAGGGCAGCCACAGCAGGGGTAGCGGCCCAAGGAGGCCCTGAGGATTCAGGGGCTGAAGGTCTCCAAGAAAGGGAAGCTGAGGGAGAGGCAGAAGGACAGGAAGCTGCGCTCACACTGGGTCTCGTTCTCATTAGAAAAGCGAACGACTTGGGAGTAACGGCCAGATCTAGCGTGTGACCATCCCTACACATGGCTGACACGGAGCAAAGGAGCGAAGACGTCAGCGACACAGGGCCAACAGGTGCTGGAGGGGAGATGAATGCTCAGGCGGGGACCTGGAGAAAGCGCAAGGGAACGGCACCAAGGACGGAAAACTGACTGCTTTCTGCAGGGCTGAACTGATGGAGGCCGAGGACGAGGACTGTGAGAGGGTCCTCCTCCGTGAGGCCCAGGGAGAGGCAGCTCGTACCTGCTTCCTGTAGGGGGTGATCACACC
This sequence comes from Vombatus ursinus, assembly GCF_900497805.2. Lineage (NCBI taxonomy): Eukaryota > Metazoa > Chordata > Mammalia > Diprotodontia > Vombatidae > Vombatus > Vombatus ursinus. Next base: position 6,298,430 of record NW_020950172.1, on the reverse strand, counting down.
AATGTCCGTCACCGACACGACGCTGGAGATGTGTTTCGTGAGGAGGCAGCAATAGCGCATGACCTGAACTGCTTCGGCTGGATTGAACCAGGAAGGACTTCTTCCTTCGCGTGTTTCACTGCCCTAAATTAAAGGTAAGAGTGGAAAGAGAGAAGACTCATGAAGGACAGCGTAACCCATGCTCTGAAATACCTCGAGGACCCCGCCTATCTCTTTCTATGGGGTCTTTAGATAAGAGTCAAACACTCACATAGAAAAACATGCAACGTTTTCTCAAAGGTTTGCAGGATGGTCTCCTGGCTGAAGCGTGCCCCCTGCATCCTTGGTCTGTGGAGCTGCGGGCACTGACCAAGCCCAGGCCTTCTCGGTGCTGATAAGCCCCAGGCAGCGGTTCAGACTGTCCCTAGAACACGTCGGCCATGGCAGCCAGACCAGTTGTTTCCCAACCCGCTTCTGTTCTATCACTCCACCGCCTGCCCTGGCCCACCTTCCCTTTCTTCCACGCTTATCTGGTGACTATGCTCACTCCAGCAGCTTCATGGGGGGAATCTAACCGCAGGGATCCAGCCGTCACAGCCACCATCTGTTGCTGCAGAAGAGATCCTGAGCCTGAAGGGGCTGCGGGCCTGGACTTTGGAGAATGAGGAGCCCTTGAGGTCGGGGCTGAATGCAGTGGGTAGAGTTGGTGAGCCCTTTCTCCACCTCACCGATGGCTGCAAGGGCTGAGCTGGAAGTGGGTGTGAAGGGTACTGTTTTTTTCTGGGGGTCTCAGGCTCAGGATCCTGGGCCAGCCACCACGTCTGAGGTAAGGTGTGGTAGGGGAGGTGGCCTCCTGACTCTCCTTCAGGAGGCTTAGGCTGGCCGGCTTGCCCCAGCAGCGGCAGGTGGTGGTGGGAGGGGTGGAGGAGGCGAGGACCTTCTCCACAACAGTTGCTTCTGAGAGCTTCTTTGCCCAGGTGGTTCTCATGCCTTGGAATGTTCCCCTTCCTTGACACTATCCCTCAGGATCCCTGGCTTCATTCAAGACTCAGCCTTGCCAGCTTTTTGACATTAGACAAGTCAAAACTTCTTAGCCTCAGTTTCCCTATCCATAAATGGGTTTAAGAACAAGTGGCTTTTACTTCTTCCTCTCTCAAACAACCATAGACACACTTAACCTGTATATACATGACTTATTCCCTGCGAATAATGTAAGATCTCTGAGGGTAGGGACTATTTTTTCAGTTTGTCTTTCTGGAGAATTGTGCCTAGCCCTGTGTCTAGTACACAGTAGGTGCTTAATAAATCATTTCTGGAGTACAATCTAGTCTCGTCTTGTCTTTCAAAACTCACAGCACAGTAAAGTCTTAAGTCAGAATGGGTCCTGGAGGTCACTGAGTTGCATGTAGGAAACCCTTCCATGACATCCTAGAGTGGAGGGGCAGAGGATTACTGGCCTCTGCTGGAACACCTGCTATGACCACCACTACCACGGCAACCACAACCAGCACTTTGCGGGAGGGCTGACTTTGGTTTCCAAAGTCTGTACCTGCTACGTGCAGGGCATGAACATGTAAATACGAGGCTATGCACACAGAGTGAAGTTAACGTATCTGTTGAAGTAAATTTTGCTTAGCTGAATGTCATCACACACATAAAGACACTGCAGCAAAATCCAGCTTCCTTCCCCTATGCCCCCTTAGTACTCTCGCTGTAGGTTAGAAATCTCTTTTTTTTTTTTTTTTTTAAACTTACCCTCATGCCATGGAAAATCAGAGGGAAGCCTTTCTTGGGTAATTTTTCCCAACCCAACAAGGAGTTGACCACTTCAATATCAGCACAGAATTCTAGTTCTTTATAGTAAAAGAGTTTAGAAGGCAATGACAGCAATGTGGAATGAGACCTGTAGTTCTTCATGAGCTTCGTAACCTGTAAAAAAGAGACCCCAGCGTAGAGTTTGGTAAAGTTACACAGAAAAGTTTTCTGAAAAAGCAGTTTTAGGTCCACACTTCCTTCTGGTAAAATCTTAGTGGAAAAAACACTACTTTTAAACCATTTTTATGGTGGAATCTGTTAAACACAAAGTTATTCTCAATTTTACCACAACCAAAGACCCAGCAATACAGCCTTGTTCTGTTTGATATAAGATGGCAGAACCAGGTGCAAGGGGTGGAAACCGAGATTGGGGGAGACTCGGATCAGAAATGTGAAGGACAACTTCCTAATGCTCTGAGCTGCCCCAAAAGAGCCTGGCAGCCTCCGGAGGCGGGGGGCCCCATCCCACAGAGGCAGGAGGGTCCCTCCTCCGGGAGGATGCAGGTGCATTTCGTGTTCAGCAGGGATGGGAAGAGTTGGCCTCTTGAGGTCCCTTTGTGCTCTAAGGTTCTTCCCTCAGAAACAGATGTGTCATCAAATGAGGTTCCTGAGACTTGCTGAATTAGGAGGGGTCTGCATGAGGACACACAAAACCCACTGCCTGGGCTACAGACTAGCTTCAACTTGTATATCTGCTGAGTAAGAATGGAACCATTCTGATCTGGGCAGAGGCTGTGACGGCAGCAGCGTCCCATTTGTCTGAAGAGAGGAGAAAGAGGCCACCTCCAAGCCCCCTTGGTGCTACTTCCACCTGCCTGAAGGTGCTGGCAGGAGGCTGTAAACTATGGCTCGAGGTGCAGCTAAGAAAGATACAGAGTGGACCAATGTCCAGAGCAGCCAAAGCCTCCAGCCTCCTCACCAAACCTCCCCAGGGGCCTTCACTGGTGATGCAAGCAGCCACCAGCCAAGGGAGTCTGGCCCAAGAGCCAGCAGCAAGGAGAGAAGGCAGAGGGAATTTTCCAGTGACCTGCACAGAATGTACCATGCATTTGTGTTTCTGCATCTAGTGTCAAGTACCAATTATGTTCACATACAAACAGGGCAGCCTCCCTATTACAGAAGTTCAAAGAGATGGAAGATCACCTTTCTATGACATGAGTGAGAATAAGTATTTTTTTTTTTTGGAAAAAAAAATCAAACAAGAGTGTTAAAGGCAAAACGCTGAAGAAATATAATCTGACGCATCAGGGAATGCTAACCTGAGGGGGGAGGGAAGAGAGGGGACTGGGATAAGAAGACCCCAAGAAGGAAGGTAAAAAGGACTGTGACTCCTGGGAGCTACGTAAGAGAGATGAGGCAGAGGCTGGGCTCTATAGGAAGGGAGAAGCTTGTTTTTTTTTCTTTTTCTTTACAGTGATGTATAAAACTTCTTCTGGGAGGGGTTCAATTCAATGAAAACATTTCTTAGCATCGTTCCTTTCCAAGTCCCACCACTCTGAGAGGTAGGGGAGCCAGTGTTATAATTTCCATTTCATAGATGAGGAAAGTGCAGCTGAGGTCAGGTAAACAAAGCTGGAGGTCAGCAATGAGATTCGAGCAGCACTCTCTCAAGTCCTACATCCTGCTCTATCCTGACTCCTCTCTGCTGCCTCTGGATCCCTTCCCCCAGAGGATGGTAGGAAGCCACAGGGGCTGCCAGGAGAAAGGCTGCCCGGTGCTGGCCACAGGTGCAGATAGGTGGTGTGCTGTCTCCCTAGCACGTATGTAAGATGTGACATTATTGACGATGATAACAATCATAACTAGCATTTATATAGCACTTTAAGGTTTGCAAAGCACGTTCTAAAATGATCTCATTTGAGTCTCAAAACAAGCCTGGAGATGGGTGCTATCATAATCCCCTTTCAACAGACAAAGGGTTAAGTGACTTGCCCAGGGTCACACAGCTAGTGTCTGAGACCAGATCTGAACCTGGGTCTTCCTGGTGCTCTCTGTACTGCACCCCCTCGCTGCCTCAAGAAAAAAAAAAAGAGCAAATATAACAGTTGGTTAGTTTGGATGGTGGTGTTTGTACAGCAGGATGACAGTTTCTTAATAAAAAAACTAAAGATGCACATTTACAAATACTCCCTACAGGTTACATGTACAAACAAGCTCTAGACAGTACAAAGTGGAGATAATCAGCAGGGAGCAGGAAAGGGTTTCTGTGGAAGGTGGGATTTTAGCTGGGACTTGGATTTCCCAAATCTCTCAGGACTTTGCTTCTAAGACTGGTATAAGCAGTCTGAAATCTGTTATTGCGCTGCTAGTAGAAGGGTTAACCCTGCTAGCCCATTATGAGACAAATGCTCCTTCCACAAAGAACCGAGAAGCCTTGCTAGGGATGAAGATGTCCTGGGTGGCAAAGTAAAGCCCTCAGTGGAGCGGCTGGGGTCTTCATCACCGCTGCTGGGAAGGGCTAAAGGAGAGACGCATGATTTGGCTCACTCAGAAGGCATATTTGGGGATGGGATCTTGATCTCTGCGCCACAAAAGAAGTGATATGCTCTTGGCCAGAGAGGGAGCATGCCTAATGAAATCTGGTAAAAAAAAAAGATTTACATTAGAAAATCTAAACCAGACAGCTTTAAAGGGGAAATGGAGGGGGAGGGGAAAACTGCCTATTGGAACCACAGACGGTAGCAGGTGTGACAAAACAAAGAGGATCTGCTGAAAGGAAGCACAGCTCACAGGACAAAACAGCCAGGCAAAGAAAGGAGCAGTCACCAAACTCTTAGGGCTCAGATTCTATACACACACGCACCAAGTCTAGCTAATAAACAGGACCCACGAGAGTCTTAATGCAAGGGGACACACTTCTACTTACAACAGTCAAGCTTGCCGAAATAAGACACACAGAAGGGTATGCCTTCATTCAAAAGTTAAAAGAATCAATTAGAAGTATTGTGCAGTGGCATTATATATTAAAAGTATAAACCTGCATGAAAAAATCAGCAGCACATCGAAGGGTGGGGCAGTGAAACATTTTTTTCCAAGC
>NW_020950172.1:6207997-6293199 GCF_900497805.2 Vombatus ursinus | reverse complement strand
ACAACAACACTGGCACCGAGGACATTACACAGTATGATGGCCAGTGTTCTTGCTTACGTACATTTGGACTGGACGGCTGAAAATCCCCGAGGTCCCTTTTCAATGCTGCCATCCTGGGATTCTGAGGACTTCATCAGCTGAAGGCCCTCTGGGGCTATAACCAGAGCATGTGACAAACTCTCAACTTGACTACCTGATAATTTCATTTTCAAATCGTAGAGGAAACGCCAGGGAGATTCTGACCAGGAAAAAGGTACTGGCTGAAGAATTGGAAAATGAGGGGATGCCCATCAGGTGGAGAATGGCTGAACACGCTGTGGTATACGAATGTGATGGAATACTACTGTGCTATAAGAAACGATGAGCAGACGGACTTCAGAAAAACCTGCAAAGACTTGTATGGACTGGTGCTGAGTGAAGTGAGCAGAACCAGGAGAACGTCGTACACAGCAACAGCAACGTTGTGTGATGACTAATGTTGATAGACTTAGCCCTTCTCAGCAATACAAGGATCTAAGACATCTCCAAAGGCCTCATGATGCAAAATGCCGTCCACATCCAGAGAAAGAACCATGGAGTCTGACTGCAGATCAAAGCAGACTGTTTGCTCTTTCTCTCTTTTTTTTCTTCTTTCTCATGGTTCTTCCCATTCATTCTAATTCTTTATGACTAATGTGAAAATATGTTTAATAAGAATGTATATACACACACACACACCACATATATACATATATATATGTAGAGAGAGAGAGAAAGAGAAAGAGAGCTCATATCAGATTGCACGCCATCTGGGGAGGGGGAGACAATGAAAAACTCAAAAGCTTATAGGAGTGAATGTTCATATTATTATTATTATTTTTTTTGGTGACTTGCCTAGGGTCACACAGATAATATGTCCAGTGTCTGAGGCTGGATTTGAACTCAGGTCTTCCTGAGTCCAGGGCTGGTACTCTATCCACTGCGCCACCTTGCTGCCCCTAGCCAGATCTGTTCTTTTTTATTATTACTATTTTTTATTAATTTATTTTGATTTATCAACAATCACTTCCATATCCTTTTGAGTTTAAAATTTTTCTCCCCCTTCCTCCCCATCACCCTTCCCAAGACGGCGCACAATCTGATACAGGCTATACATATACATTCCTATTAAACATATTTTCACATTAGTGATGTTGTAAGTAGGAATTAGAACCAATAGGAGGAAACACTAGAAAGAGGAAACAAAACTCAACAGAAAAGAAAAAACATTGCAAATAGTATGCTTTGATCTGCATTCAAACTCCATAGTTCTTTCTCTGGATGTGGATAGCATGTTCCATCACGAGGCTTTTGGAAGTGTCTTAAAGCCTTGTATTGCTGAGAAGGGCTAAGTCTATCAACATTAGTCATCACACAACGTTGCTGTTGCTGTGTACAACGTTCTCCTGGTTCTGCTCACTTCACTCAGCATCAGATCATACAAGTCTTTCCAGGTTTTTCTGAAGTCTGCCTGCTCATCATTTCTTATAGCACAATAGTATTCCATTACATTCATATACCACAATTTGCTCAGCCATTCCCCAATTGATGAGCATCCTCTCAATTTCCAATTCTTTGCCACCACAAAAAGAGCTGCTATGAATACTTTTGTACACGTGGGTCCTTTTCCCATTTGTATGATCTCTCTGGTAGACAGCCCTAGAAGTGCTATTGCTGGGTCAAATTTTGACAGCCCTTTGGGCATAATTCCAAATTGCTCTCCAAAATGGTTGGATCATTTCACAACTCCACCAACAATGCATTAGTTTTCCAATTTTCCCACATCTTCTCCAACATCTGTCATTTTCTTGTTTTGTCATCTTGGCCAATCTGATAGGTGTGATGTGGTACCTCAGTTGTTTTGATTTGCATTTCTCTAATCAATAGTGATTTAGAGCATTTTTTCATATGACTATAGATGGTTTTAATTTCTTCACCTGAAAACTGCCTGTTCATATCCTTTGACCATTTATCAATTGGGGAATGACTTGTATTCTTATAAATTTGACTTAATCTCTACATATTTTAGAAATGAGGCCCTCATCAGACTAGTTGTAAAAACTCTTTCCCAATTTTCTACCTTCCTTCTAATCTTAGTTGCATTGGCTTTGTTTGTGTAACAACTTTTCAATTTTATGTAATCAAAGTTATCCATTTTGCTTTTCGTAATGTTCTCTAAATACTGTTTGGTCATGCATTCTTCTGTTCTCCATAGATCTGCCAGGTAAACTATTCCTTGCTCTTCCAGTTTGCTTATAGTATCAGCCTTTACATCTAAATCATGAACCCATTTTGACTTTATTTTGGTATATGGTGTGAGATTTTGGTCTATGCCTAGTTTCTGCCATACTCTTTTCCAGTTTTCCCAGGAGTTTTTGTCAAAGAGTGGGGTCTTATCCCAGAAGCTGGGGTCTTTGGGTTTATCAAATAATAGATTACTATAGTCATTGACTACTGTGTCTTGCATACTTAACCTATTCCACTGATCCACCACTCTATTTCTTAGCCAGTACCAAGCAGTTTTGATGATTGCTGCTTTACAATACAATTTAAGATCTGGAATGGCTAGGCCACCTTCCCCTGCATTTCTTTTCATTAGTTCCCTTGATATTCTGGACCTTTTGATCTTCCAAATGAATCTTGTTGTTATTTTTTCTAACTCCATAAAATAATTTTTTGGTAGTTTGATTGGTATGGCACTGAATAAGTAAATTAGCTTAGGTAGAACTGTCATTTTTATTAGCCAAGTCTGTTCTAAGGCACACCCTGGACTCCAGAAAAAACAGATTTCCAAGACTGCAGATGAAGAATAGGTAGGAGTCTATGGCTTAAAAGCTCAGAACAACTTGAGGATAGTGAAAATCCTAAGGACACAAAACAAGATTTTTTTAAAAAGGTGTGTTTGAGAGCAAGAAGATCAAAGGGATCTTTACGGTGGGAGGTACAGGTCAGCGATAACCGATAAGAGAAACAGATTGCTCAACTTTCCTTTTGCTTCTTTATTTACCTCACCAAGAAGAACAATGCTCAGATTGGCCAAAAGACTATGAAAATGGTTAGCAATGAGTTGAAGCCTGAGGTTAAGTGAGGGAAGGGTGAGAGTGTCTTGATGCAGACCTCCCAGGGGACTGAAAGAACTGGAAGATGTCATTGTCTCTGATTCATGAAGTCTTGAAGAAGAGAAGTCCTGAAGGAACAGAGATGGGTAGGGTCCTGATTTTCAAAAAAACAAACTGGAGTTGAGAAGAAGCAGGATGCAAGGCCTCTGAGAGCACTGCTTGGATTTCATCTCTGACTCTCACCAGCTGTGTGACCTAGGGCAAGTCACTTATCTGCCCTCCGCTGCAGTTTTCTCATCTATGAAATGGGAATAATTTCTTGGCTCCCCTGCCTCTCAGAGTGGTGGAAAGAAGAATATTTTTGCATGAACAAAACCCGCAATAAAAAACCTTTCTTTGCATCCGATATCCCTGTTAAGTCTGACGTGTAGGGGACCTGGCACAATTTCCCCCGCATTAAAAGGGGCACAATGTGGCAACATCCTGCTTGTTTTGGCTCCGGGGACCACTCCTCAGAAGGACCCTGATAAACTGGAGCACATGCTCGATGAAAAAAGGCTGTCCCACCCCTTGGGCATGCGTAACTGGGAGAGGCCTGAGGTGGACAGGATGGCTGATGAAGCGTCAGCATGCTGCCATGTGGATGGGCACTTGGTTTGGGTGGCTCTAGAGGTCAGAGCAACAGCAGATGTTTCAATAAAAAGAAATCTTCCTAATAATTAGCTCCACAGAGGTGGCCAGTCACCTTCAGGAGGTATACTGTCTTCACCCCTCAAGCTCCAGAGGAAAGAGATGCATTCATTACCAAATGTTACAGAGGGAATTCCTGTTCAAGCTACCTGAGGCCCCTTCAAGCTCTGAGATTCTGTATATGGAGGAAGAAGAGGGTGGAAGTAACCCTGTCCCCTAGAAGAAGCAAGCCCACTAGCAAAGGCAGAGATACAAGTCTGGTTTGGGAATGGACAAAAGAGTGAGTGCTGAAGAATGTTTTTTTTTTTTTTTTAAGGCAATTCGGAATAAGTGACTTGCCCAGAGTCACACAGTTAGTAAGTGTCTAGTGTTTGGTCTGAGGCCACATTTGAACTCGGGTCCTCCTGACTCAGGGCCTGTGCGCTATCCACTGCGCCACCTAGCTGCCCCTTAAAGAATGTTAAGACTGATTTCAATCAATCTTCTTACTTTGTGTAAGTGATTTCTAATGCCAACTGTGAGTGTTTACTGCTGGACAGGAAAGGAAGAGAACACCAGAGAGGTCTCTGTGAACAGGCCTCGCTCGTGCTTGGGAGATGGGCCTATAGGTGCCCTCCAAAGAAGGGTGTACCAGTGCTTGCCACAAGGCTCAGTGCTTCAGGGCTTGTTCAGAGGTGAGGAAACAACCCTCTTATTGCCCACTGAGGACAAAGAATGGCTAATACCATAAACCCTTAAAGAAGAGCTTAAAGAACCTGCCCTCTGCTGTTCTTCCTCTCTTCCCTCCTTCAGTCCTTGCCAGAACTATCCAAGCCTCTCCCTGGAAGGGCCTGGAAGTGGACCGGAGCCCACCGGCCACCTCGTCTACTAAGCAGCACCCACAGCAACTGGCATGGGCCATGTGGGCGGGCCTGGAGGTGGAGCTCAGAGCCCTCGCCGTGCCCCTTGCTCTGGGTGGTTTTGTACTTTTGCTCCTCAATTCCTGACCTGCCAGGCCAGCAGACCTGGGTCTGAACTGCTCTGACAGTGTAGACCCAAGGTGAAATGCAAATGGCATTTACAGGCCTGCAGCCCTGTAAACATCATCATGACTTGCTGTTTTCATAACACTCTCCTCACAGACCATCACCAGCTGCCCTGTTATTGCTGCTGCTTTGGGGAAGGTTTCTGTTAGTGTGAGCTTGTAGATCTCACGTGTGTTAAGAACTCCTTGTGTGGAGGAAATGAAGTCATCCCTTATCTGGTCCACACTGTACACTGACCAGCTTTCTCTACTCACTCCCCTTGGGAGAGCCCTGTTCAAGAGCCAAAGCCTGAGCTTTCCATAACTGATAAGCCAGAGAGGGACAGAAGACGTGCACTTCTGGGTTGTAGGGCTCCTCCGCTGGTCCTGGGCAAGAGGGGGCCACAGCCAGGGCCTCCATGGCGCCCTAGCCCTGCTGGACCCAACACCGGTCCCTGTTGTTTAAACTACGGCCAACAAGCTGAAAAAACCCCACTGTTTCTGGGTCTGGGGATGGCAGTGTTAAGAGCACACGGTGCTGGTCCCCTCATTTCCACCACCTCTCATCCATCGGCTACACAGAGCTCTGAACATCGTACTGCTCCAACCGGGTTCCAACTCGTGGAGGAGACAGGTGGATCCTACCCGTGCTCCTTCGTTTCCTCTCCTTCCCTCACCACCCCTCCCTCCATAGCTTCCTGTGGAATAAGAACTAAAATATCTACCTCATGAATTACCGAAAAATATTCTATTAATCAAAGCCCGTATCATTTGACAATAAAACCTATTTTTATCTTGTCGTTTACAGGAAGAGTTATATCTACATATATATCTCTATCTATATCTATATGTATTAACAAGCATCAGATTTAAACATCTTAATTTTTCTGTTTAAAATGTTTCTTGCAATAAAATTCATTGTCATTTCCACTTTGAATGTATAATTAAAATTCTATTAGAGCAAATTCCACAAAACCTCTCAAATACATTATATTGTACCACAGGTATTTTATCATCAGCTCAACATTCTACTTCCAGTCCTAATACTTGTACCAGGCCAAAGGACTTCTTTTAAAAAGGCTCAACTTCTCTGGTGAAGTAAATGGAAATCAGATGCTTCTAATACAGCAGGAAAAGAGAAACACAGGGCCAGGTTGGCCGTCGTTTGCTCCCAGCACTTTGCTTGCATCGGGCTGGTGTCTAAAAGTGGGCTGGCTTTCCTAGGGGCCACAGCTGACTGTCTGAAGCAGTGGAGAGTGTGGAGGAGAAAGAGTATTTTCTGTCTAATAATAGCTCCATCATCATCTGAAATGACGTTACAGGGAACAGTTATTTCTACAGAAAAGATGTGATCCCTGTTACACACGGGTCACTGGACGGCCAATGGTGTTTCATCAAAAGTATCGGCAGTACTACTGAAAACCAATGATATCAAGACAACATTATGCGGCTATAAGAAGTGAGGAGCAGGCAGACTTCAGAAAAACCTGGAAAGACGCGTGTGGTCTGGTGCAGAGTGAAGTGAGCAGAGCCGAGAGAACGCGGTACTCAAGAAGAGCCATGCTGTGCGATGGCTAATGCTGATAGACTTGGCCCTCCCCAGCCATGCAAGGATCTAAGACATCTCCAGAGGCCCCGTGATGGAAAACGCTGTCCACACCCAGAGAAAGAACTCTGGAAGCCGAATTGCCGTTTTTTTTCTCTTCTGTTGAGCTTTTTTTCCTCTTTCTGATGGTTCCTACTATTGGTTCTGATTCTTACATACAACATCACTAATGTGAAAATACGTTTAATAGGAATGTATATGTATAGCCTGTATCAGATTGTGCGCTGTCTTGGGAAGGGTGGTGGGGAGGAAGGGGGAGAAAAATTTTAAACTCAAAAGCATATGGAAGTGATTGCTGATAAATCAAAATAAATTAATAAAAAAAAAGACAACATTACATGAGGGAGGTTTGGACAAAGCCCGTGAGGCTAACATGGAAACAGGTTTTGCACATCTTCACATATATAATTGATATCATATTGTTTGCCTCTCAATGGGTGGGAGGAAGGGCTAGACAAGAAGGAGAGAATTTGGAACTCAAAATTTAAAAAAAAATGCAAAAAATTGAACAATAAATAGAAGAAAAATAAAATGAAAGAAAACAAAATCATAAACAATCATAAACATTATTTTGTTACGCTCACTGTAACCAGATGAAACTGCTGTTACTTTGGATGACTAGCCAGGACACTGAGGAGTCACAATAATGGTGGTGATTGTGTCATTTATTGCCAACTACGTGCCAGGAAATGGAGAGACAACCCTGAACGATGAGAACGCCCACTCGGAAGCAGCTCAGATTCTAATGGAGGGGAAAACAAGGACGAGGCTCATACCTTATACACACCTAAGGAGAGTCCATGCAAAGTGGTTAAAGACCAGGCACTCTGATGGAGGGCCCGCCCAGCGGAGAGCATTCGGAAAGGCTTTCTGAAAAGGTAGTCGATGACAACAACACCAGGCCATGTAACAGCTGGTGTTCCAAGTGGCGTCCCAGCTGATCCTCAGAATGACCTAAGAGGCAGGGGCTCCGACATCCTCATTGGACAGAAAAGGAAACTGAGACTTACATAAGGCCTGCCCAGGGCCACCGAGCTAGGAAGGGTCCAAGGCTGGATTCAAACTCAGGTCTCCATGACATGGCCTCTTTGTAAAAGGATTTGAGGAAAGATTTTCTCTTTCAGAAAACAAGAGAGGTGGCATTGGACTTACCAACAAAGGATTGTAGGATCCACAGGCGCCGAAGGCATTTTCATCTCTGAGATACAAGGGTCGAGACATGAGTCTTTCCAACATGGACATATTCAACCCATAGGCAAGAGCAAGCCTGGACTTGATGACCGGGCCGAGTTGCATGGGGTCTCCGGCCAGCACGATCTGCAGCACACAAACAAGCCCTCAGAACTGGCACCCTCTCCTCCTCTGTGGCTTCATAAGGCACAGCTCTCATGCCACACACACATGTGGACGGGGACAACAGGTATGTGCCTTACCCAGCACTGCCCCAGAGCAGAAACCTGTGCCAAGTCAATGGTCTTTAAAAAAAAGACCTCGAGAGATAAGAAGTTACAAATGACTTCTGCTGCTAGACTGGCATCCTGACGGGCCTGGAGAACTGAGGCTCACATGCCAAAGTGCCCACCAGCTCGTGACGAGCTGTGACAAGTACCCTAGGCCCACCCCAGAAGCTGCGGGGTAGGAGCCTCCCTGAACCTCAACGGGCATCGCGGGGACGTGGTGTTCAAGTGATGGGGACTTTCAAGGACCCCTCCCAGAGCCCCAGAGGCACACAACACAACAAGGTGGAGGGGAGACAGTGGCCATCGACAGGCCAGTGGAGCTCATCACAACTTTGGGCCGGCCTCATGTGGGTAAGAAGCAAGCTCATCCACAGCCCCAGAGACTCCTGAGGGCCTTCAGAGTCACCAATTAAGGAAGGAAATTTCTCTGTTCAGTGGTACTCTTCAATCAGCCTTTACAGACAGACACCTCACCACTCCCACCAATTAACTTCTTTAAAAAACGAATGATGTAGGGATATTCAAACTTTACAAATTATTTAAGGACAGCAATAGTTACTGAGGTAATTCCAGCACATTTAAAGAAGGCAAGTTATATTGGCAGTTGCCTATGACATTTAAAAGTTCTGGGTGACCAACAGAAAAGCCGTGTCTTGGGATACACTTCTTTCTAAACAACAACAAAACCCCCAAACCCACCTTACCTGGCCATTAAGTTCTGAGACCAAGCCCAGAGGAATGAGGCATTCTGGCTCACTCGCCTGTCCTGATTCATCCACAAAAACATGTGTGAAATGTCCGACTCTAAAACAAGAAACACGCTTGACATCAACCTCCTGAGGTCTCACGTTGTCACTGAAGCCTGAGTGATCACTGTTAGTGACAGACTGAAAGAAGCTTCTGGACTCAGGTAGACTCCGGCAGGGGGGTGTGGACTGCTGGGCTACACCAGCACCCAAAGCCTCTTTGGAGGGAACTTCGGGAAGCAGGGAGAAAACGTGACCAAAAAACTTTACAGTACCCCTCCGTGTCCCCGCCCCCCAAGAGATAGCTGGGGAAAGCCAAGATGGGTTCTGTGGCCGAGCAGCCGTCATCTTTCACAAATCTCTGAGAGGAGGCAGACGCATCGAGAACCTTACCAGCGATCAGGAAAAAGGAAGCAATCCTACTCTATTCCAAAATACAGAATTACAGATTATAGAATTCACAGCTGGAAATAATTTTTGAATTCATATAGTCTCATGATGCAAATCACAGCTTCAAAATCTCTGATCAAACCCCGTCATCGTGAGGAATCCTCAGAGCAATCAAAGCACATGTTTGGCAATGACCGAAGGGTGTCTCATTCTGCCCCGAGTCCGTCCTCTGTCAGAAGGGCAGTAGCACGTTTCCTCCTCAGTCTTCCGGCACTCTGCCTGTTGTATCAATCACAGTTAAGTCTTTCAAAATGACGTCTCTATACAGTGCTGTGGTCCCTGAACATACATAATGTCCTTCAGCTTCTGCCCACATCCCTCTGCATCCGTTCAAACTACTCTTTCCAAGTTTCTGAGTCCATCTTTTTCATCATTTCTTATGGCATAGTAACACTGCAACACATTAATAAGCTATAATTTGTTCAGTCATTCCCCAACAGACAAGTTTTCAGTTCCTTTTATCAAAGTATTGCTGTAAATTTGTCAGACATGTGTTTCTTTTCTCTGATCTCTTTGGGGCATGTGCCTAGCCCTGGTCTCACTGGGTCAAACAGAAGACAGTATAGTGACTTTCTAAGTAGAACTCTCTCTCTCTCTTTTTTTTTTTACTAGTACAAAAGTTTAAAAAAAAGCAAAAACAAAGAAGTCTCAAAAAAACAGTAACTAACAATTTTAACAGCCTCTCTGAAACAGCAAATGAACGAATGAATGGGAAAAAACCGTGGAGAATAAAAGCCAGAAATTCTAGGTTTTTCCTCAGCCCTCTCCTTGACAGCGCCAAGTAGTCTCAACAAGTGGGAGGAGCTGGACCAGGAACATAGACAATAGCACCTCTGGCACAGCCACAGACTCCTCACTTACCGCATCATCTGAAGTAACTGGATGACACACCTGGGGACCCTGTATTATCTGGTGTGTCCCACACAGAATGGTTCCGGCAACTCTGAGAGTTTCCATCTGGCTGTGCCCAGAAACCAGGTCGCCTCCTATCTGCCATGGCTTGCAAAGGCTCACTGATGCGGAGTCTGGGCCTTTCGGTCTTGGAGGATGTCCCAAGACCTTGAGAGTTGCCACGCTCTTCCCTGCTGACCCAGTGGGTTTCCACATGGAGATGGGAGATAGGTACTGTGTCTACGCAAGTGAAGTATGTGCTGGACATCCTTACAGACTGACGCAATCTCATTTTGTGCCAGTATTAAATCTGAACTAACAAGGTGCTGGCCTAAGGCCTGCTCCTAACATCTGGACAGGTTTGAACACTTTCTACTCTGAGTTACTTATTGTCCTTACAACTCCATCCTCCAGAGCTCTTCTATTTATTACTTCAATGATCTCGTTTCTTCTAGGAACTCCTGTAGATTTGTGGCCAAGCCTTTTTTCTTTGAGGCCCGGGTAGCCGTTGTGAAGCTGTCGCCTTCCGTAAGCTTTCTTTATTTTGGCTGCTCCGGTTTCTGGCCTCGGTTCCTGAAGCACTGCTGTTTTCAGGGCCCTGTGGAGTTCCACAGATTAAGCTCACTGCAGACCTGGCTCCCCTCCTCTGGGCTCAGGGCTCCCCTCTGCCTCAGAGCCTGCGTGTTGAGCTCTCACGTACAGCCACTCTAGGCTTCGTGGCATGGTGCCCGCTTCAGCTTTTCTGGCCAGGCCCCTTTCCTAGTGTCTGCAGGATGCTGGCTGTCTTCTTGGCAGTCCTGGGCTGGGTGAAGAAACCTACTTTAGTCATCCTCTGGATTTCTTCGTCATGATTCAGTCCACTACTCTTTGGTGATCTTTGTTGGAGAACACAGGAGAGGTGGGCTGTTCTACTGACATCCCCACACGTGGCCTTCCAACTGGAAGTCTCTTAGGGGAGGAATGCTGGGAGCAGGAAGGGCAACAGGGGCGTGAGGAAGCCAAAGATGAACGTTGCCAAGACGACAATCAATCCTGGGACTGCCCTTGCTAGGCCATATAGAAATCAGCAGCTCTCAATTTCTTGAGGGCAAGAGTGCGGGGGGGAGGGGTACAGTGCCACCTCCCATGGGATCTGCTGACTTCTGTCAGGGGCACAGGATGGGAGACGCTTCCCCAACATCTTACTGCCTTTCTCTCATGAGGATGGAGGGAGAGAGGGTCTCCTGGTGCTACAAAAGGCAAACATGCCCCCTAAGCTGCATGCTGCATTTTACATACCTCACTCCAATCTGGTAGAACAGTCCAGAGCTGCTGCACGTGGTGATGATGATTCTGTAGCGAGACGCCTTCCAGACGTCTTCCCCGTCTTTGCAATAGAGTCGTACAGTGTCACTGATGGTCTAAAACAAAAACGCACATGCACAAGCTGGTCTATAAACACATTAACCACCTTCTCTGAACACTGTTTGACCGGCTCTTTCTACCCAACCCCCCAATTAAAGTAGGAGAAAGGGGAATGGGCCAGACATAGAGGAGGAAGGAGCAGGATGGCTGGACGGAAGGTCCTTCACAGCCTGCCCACCCCTCCCCCACCTCTCCAGTCTTCTGACACCTCGCCCTATTCGATCCCCCGATCCCCGTCTCCTGGCTGTTCCACAAACAAGACCCTGCAACTCCCGACTCTGGGCATTTTCTCTGGCTGTCCCCATGCCTGGAACGCTCTCCCTCCTCTGTTCTGACCACTGACTGCTCCAGCTTCCTTTCAGTCTCAACTGAAACCCCACCTTCCACAGGAAGCCTTTCCCAACTCCTCCTCCTAGTGCCTTCCCTCTGTTAATTATTTCTATTTATTTTGTACAGAGTTTGCTTTGTATATATTTGTTTGCATACTGTCTCCCCCCTCAGAGTGAAAGCTCCTCAAGGACAGGGGTTGTCCTTGCCTCTTTTGTATCTCTGGTGCTTGGCACAGTGCCTGGCACACAGTAGGTGCTTAATAAATGTTTAACGATGGAGTGAGTGAATGGAAGATGCATGAAGGGGAGTGGTATGACACAAGACTGGAAAGAAGGTGAGAGCTGTTTGTGAATGAACTGAACAGGGAGTCCGGGAAGGAGACAAATGAGTGAAGTGCAGAAAAGGGGCGGGTTTGCAGGTTAATTGTGAATTCGGTTGAGGACGCAGTGAGTTTTGAGATGCCTTCATGACGTTTGCTCCTTTCCAGACTGCACTGCAGGCCTGTCTGCACAGGACTTGACGTGTCCAGCCCTACTCTGCCAGGTGTCCCCCACTTCTTGTCAGGCGCCCTCCCCGTTAGAATATAAGCTACCTGAGGGCAGGCATCACCTCTCCTTCTGCTTATATGTATGTTTCTAGTGCTCGGTAAAGTGCCCAGCACACAGTGAGTGCTTAATCAATGCGTGCTGACAGCCACCTGGGTGGAAGTATCAGTGTGTGACATCTTCAGAGACAGCTGGTGATGCAAGATTAGAACTCAGGGGAGAGACTAGGCAGAGAAAGGGAGGACTAAAGCCATCAAGCCCGCCTGTCCTAACCTTGGCTATCTATGCTCATCACCAGCCTCCCCGGCCACGTTCCTCCACCCCCACCCCGCGAGAGCAGCAGGGCCATCTCTGGCCTCCACCCCCTGGGCTGCCCACTAAGGTCAGGCTCTCGGCACCTCAGCTTGGCCTGTGTCTGGTCTACTTTCTGTCTCTCCCTGCTCTGATCCCTTATCCACAACTGCCAAAGTGGCATTTCTAAAGGCCAGCTCCGATGAGGTGACTGTCTCGAGCACGAAGCAAACATCTGGCCCAGGCTTAGTTCAGGTTACTCGCCTTCACCCACTGTCTAGTCAAGTCCAACAGGCCTGCTGGTGCTGACCTGCTATCTCCTGCCTTTGGGCCTTGGCAGGGTGGTCTTCCGTACTAGGAATACCCTCCCTCTACACTCTCTGCCTCTCAGACTCCTCTGTTTACCTTCAAGCCCAGCTCATGCGTCATTTTTCACACTAGGCCTTCCTTGGTTCCACCAGATATTAAGGGTCTCACTCTTCAAATTATACTGCATCCACCTGACAGAGGCATTTTATTTACTTGTCTGTCTGCGCTGCACCCCACCCCCATCCCAGTAGAAGGTAGATTTACTCAGGGCATCTCCAGCACCTAGGATAGTACTCTGTACATAACACATTCTTACTAAGCATATATTGAACAGAATCTAATTTGAGTTTAAATGAACTAAGTCAAAGTTTGATGAGATTTCTAAGAGTTTTAGAATGTTACAGAGTTATCTGAGGAAAAAAGAACGTGAACAGCTTCATGGTAAGCTCTTTGAGGGTAGTGACTGATAATTTTTGTCTTTTTAATCCCCAAAACCTAGCATGGTGCCCAGCACACAGTAGGTGCTTAAAAAGTGCTGACTGTTTGATGCTACAGAAACATGAAGCTGTTACTGGTTCCTCAGTCCTACGGAAGGGCAAGAACAGGTAGACCTTGAACTGAAGTTGGGCACACCTTGGAAACTGGCATGGGGGGCAGAGGTGGGATATTTGAGTTCAACAAATAATTGGCTTCTTTGTGCCTGAGAGGACTGATCATAGGAGATTGGGAAGAGTAAATGAGGAGGGAATCTAAAAGGGACATACTGGTTATGCAACATGCTGGGCATACAGGCCTTCAACAACCTTCCGTTATTCGGGATCATGCAACCTGTAAACACAAATAATGTAGCCGGGGGCCCCTCTACATGTTACACTGAGGTTCAAAGCAGACCAGTCTGTATTTAAATCTATGGCTCAAAACCCCCCATCTCATACTGCTTCTCATCCAGTAATAACCATAATAAGGAGAGCCAACATTTCTAGCACCTGTAGGTTTATACAGCACTTCCCATCCAGCATCTCACATTTGATCCCCACAAGCTTGTGGGGGAGGTGCTAGCAGGATCTTCATTTCAGATGAAGAAATGAGCTGAAGGTGGTCAAGTCTTTTGTCCAGGGACGGCTAGTGTATCTGACTCCATATCTAGTACTGTAGCCACTATACCACGTGATCCATGTAACACAAAGGAAAAGACATTTAAACAACCAGCCCAGCAAAGCGACGCCCTAAGAAACAATCTCGTGATTTCCACGCCACTGGTGGAAGAGGAAACCCTGCTCCCCAGACAACTCACTTGTCTAGCGCCGCACCCAGCAGAACACCTTGCGTCTACAAAGCCAGAGTGTGTGAAGCCAGGGCTGTGCACTGAACCCTGAACGGAGATGGGGACTGGTAGCATCTGGGCGGGGACCACATCCTCAATCAGATGGGGTCTGGCGCTCTGCATTGGAACAAGCTATTCTGCAAGCTCTTTCTGTTCTATTTTGGAAAGTGGGGTCTCTTAAGTGTGACCCAGAGCACTGGACATACGTGACAGGGAGGCAGCTGCTTGTATTCACTGAATGTCTGAATCATCTACAACATCTTCTCAAAGAAATCCAGTGACAGAAATTCTTTAACTTCTCAGGAAATAAATACCAACATTTTATCAACTTGAAAGCCAAGTTGTGTTTGTCTAAATAAAATCTACTACCCAAAGAAGGCTAAAAATCTATCTGGGGGAGCTCAAAGCCTAGGCTTATTACCGTCCACAAAACACCAAAAAGGCAGGAATTTGGATCAAAGGATTGTGTCAAAGGGAGAGACCCTGACACACCTTGATCTCCAAGATTCTGTTCTCTGTCTTTGCCCCTCCCTTTCATTTTTGGCAGAAGGCCCATTTGGGGAACAGGATCTTGCTACAGGAATTAAGCAAGGGTTAGAAGAATATTCTTACTGAAGTTTTAGAGACTTAGGGCAAAGAAGATGTTTCCGATGAACAGAAAGGTAAAGTTCAAAAACATGAAACGCCTATGTGTTATACTCATCTGGTTGGCTTTCTGTGACCCAAAAGAACTTGTGCCCTGTAGGTAAACACTCCTTCTGGGGAGGAAAAACCCAACTATATCCAAAGCACTGGGGAGCTGACAGACCTCCCTGTCCTTAAAGAGAAGTAGACAAGGGTTTGAAGCTAGTTTGATATGGGTAAAGGAAAGGCCTGCTTACCTAAAACCCCCAGAAGCTTAAGCCTTTGGGCTCTAAGCTAAGACCATTCCTCTTCTTATGAGGAAGAGGGAGCACCTCTGCTGAGAACTCCAAACTGAATCCAGAAGCTGGAAGGAGAGAGAGAGATGCTCAATATTATGTGCCTTGTAGAGCAATGACCAGCAGGGAGAAGGCCTAGTGGAGACGGTGGAGTGACGTCTCCAGAAGACAATGCCAACTCTCAAGCAAGAGAGACATGAACTGCCTCTTCACATGCGGGACCTGGCCATGTGTTTCCTACACATGCACATTCCCGAGGTGTGTCCATTCCTCCCTGACAGATGTCACTGGGGGCGAGTGAGCCCTAGGTTTATGGGAGGAAACATTTTATGGTTCTTTTCTTCCTATGCTATTTCAGCCTTCCTTTGCTTCGAATTGATTTTGCTCTCTGGGTAAGTAACAGAAATAAGTATACTAGGGATGCCTGTGAGCTATGCCTTTGGAGGAAATGAGGTCCCTCACAGGCCCAAGAGAATAACGGACTTGGATTCACAAAGATCAGAATTCGAATGTGGCCTCGGACACTTATTGGTGATGTCACTACAGGTGAGTCATCTCACCTCTATTGGCTTCTGTCTCCTTGTCTGCCAAAACAGGGGTAACAAGAGCGCCCACCTCCCAAGGGTGTCGTGAGGCTCAAAGGAGATAAAAGTGGCAAAGCACTCCGCAAACCTTCCAGTGCTCCACGCCCTTGGCTATTATTGTTGTTACAGTGTTTCTACTGGGGGGGCGCCCAGACAGCAGGCCACCAGAGGCTCTGGAGTCCAGGGGATGGGCCCACCTTTGGTGAAGCTAGGAAAAGGCCAACTGCGCTTCACTGCTCCAGGCTACGAGGTTCCTGTCCTAAACCTGCTGACTCAGCCCTGGGCCCGTCCAGCCTGAGAGCACAAGCTCCATGGAACGCTAGCTCACAGCCCTTCTGCTCAGCTCATCGGACTTTCACACTCCAAAGTTATTCCTCGATTCCGACATCTGAGTTCATGAGGGAAATATAAAGGCATCATCAAGGACTCAAGAAACAAACGCTCCACTTTAATTTATTAATTAAGCTCCTTGAGGACAATGCCTATCATCTGCTAAAATGAGCTGAATCCTTTCTCAGTTTCCTACTGATATCCATGTAATCCTCTTCACTTGTCTGTATTTTTAATTCACTATTACATACGAGGGGGGTAGTGAAGTGGCGCCATAGCGCACAGAGCGAGAGTCAGAAAAACTGATTCACCTTCCTGAGTTCAAATCTGGCTTCAGCTACTTACTAGCTGTGTGACCCTAAGCAAGTCACTTCACTCTATCTGCCTCAGTTTCCTCATCTGTCAAATGAGCTAGAGGAGGAAATGGCAAATCACTCCAGTATCTCTGCCAAGAAAACCCCAAATGGGGTCATGGAGAGTTGAACACAACTGAAACGACTCAACAACAAATTATATATGAGGCCCTAAGCTTGGTGTTGTAGGTATTCAGAGACAGATAAAACACAATTCTTGCCCTCAAAGGGCTTCCACTTCACTGGGTAGTGGCATGGGGTGGTAACTGTCCCAAGAGTCAGAAGAATCACCACTGGAGAGAGGTAAATATTAACTCTTAGGGGGACTAACAAGGAAATGGTTTCCTCTGGGGGCGAATTGGGGTTTGGGGAAGAACGAGAAGGTAGGAAGAAGCACTGGCCTCCAATGCTGGAAGATGCCACATTGGTGGGAGTTGGGTGCTTGGGCACAGGATAGGGGGGAAGTCAGTCATTCAGTTTGACCGGAGTAAGAGTTAAGCTGTAGGTGAGCAAGGACAGAGGGTGGAGCCACATCATAGA
Organism: Vombatus ursinus; assembly: GCF_900497805.2. Lineage (NCBI taxonomy): Eukaryota > Metazoa > Chordata > Mammalia > Diprotodontia > Vombatidae > Vombatus > Vombatus ursinus. The sequence continues at coordinate 6,276,346 of NW_020950172.1, read as the reverse complement.
AACCTGAGTGTGAAAAGGAGGTAGGACATGGTGCTCTTGGAATTAACTTGGCAGGCAATGGGGAATCACGGAAGGTTCTGGAGTTAGGGACTTTGGTGAAGTAGGAGATACTCCCCCAGGGCTCAAACCTCAGTTCATTCACACTTAGCTGGAAGGCCTCTTATGACCCACGCTTAAGATTTGTGGGCTCTGTGGTGGGGGAAAGTGGAGGGTTAAATCCAACACATGATGAAAAATCACCTCCTCAAATCTGCAGGTGGCGTTCACTCTCACCATGGCACCCGGGGCAAGCACTTTGCTCTCATGCAGCCGCATGCAAATGAGGTCAGTGGCGCTGTTGGATGGGGCACAGACCAGAATCCGACTGTCCGGTAAAGCAGAATGAATCTGTGTCACACACAAAAAGGCCAAAGAGAGATGGAAGTCACATTGTCCTTCAACATGTCATGAGATTTTTTTTAAACCCACAAAACCAATAACTTTTAAATATAAAATCTGGACATAATCGATTTAAAGCTGGGAAGAGCCGAGGAGTGGAGTTGGAAGGAAAGACCTCTCCTCGAGTCTTTTCTTACTACTTGGTTGTTCTAGCTCCCTGGGCAAGTCCCTTAATTTCCCCGCATCTATTTCCTTAACTTTAAAGTGAAAATGCTGCCCTGTCCAGCTCTGTCCACTTTCTGCCACAGCACAGAGCTATGGGATAAGGTACAAAAGTGACTTCCCTCTCTGGGAGAAAGCCTGATCTACTCAACGATCTCACAAAAAATTTATATATTTAACCCGACGTTTCTGCAGCCTGGGGACAATGGCCAGGGCTAATTTTAAGTAGCATTTCTTCTGTAGGTAAATTTCTGCTACCCTATGATTGAATAGTTTGCCATTTTGAAAATGAAGCATCTTCTAAAGGCTGGGAAATATGCCCCTTAAATTCTGTCAAACAACCCGAGAGTTAAGAATTTTAAAATAAGGCTGCTTGCAGAATGATACATCTATGTACTTAATGAACAGCATCCAGATAGCGCTATTAAGGCAGTGAGAGCTTGCTGACTCCGCATACCCCAGGGCTGGGCACTGGCCCTAATCTGTCTCTTCCTCCTACAATCTTAACTGGGATTTCGGCCAGCCCGTGCTTCTAAGGAGCATCCTGTGGTCTGTCTGCCAGTGATAATTACCTGTAAAACAGCTTCTATTATGGTAACTGTTTTTCCAGTTCCCGGAGGTCCAAAAAGAATATATGGGATTGGTCGGCAGTCACCACTTAAGATTCTTCTAACCGCCAGTTTCTGCTTTTCATTTAGAACTGGATTGAAAAATTCTCTTTCTTTTGATTTCGAGGCCTGTACTCCATTCACTGTGTACTCAAAGCACAAACACATAGTTTTATATAGAGGGCAAACAACTGAATCCAATTTTCACCCTCTATAACCTTATGTAGAAAAAGTATATATAGCATAGTCCATTTTAACAGTCAAGTATAAAAGTAAAACCTTGTTGAAAAACTTTTTCATTGATGACATAAGAAATCCCCAAGTCCCCAGTGACTATTTGGAACATAGGGTGCTGTGGCCCTGCCCTGCTCTGCTCAATTATTGGGAGTGAGACAAGAATACTATGTGACAGTAATGATGGTAACTCATTAATTCCCCAGATGGGGTTAAGAGAAGCCTTCGTGGGGTAGGTGAAAGACCCTGAAGGGAGAATAGTGATCTGTTAACAGACACTGGGATGGGTCCCACATGATAGCCTAGAGCCAGCAAAATATCACTGAGTCACTCACCAAGCATTTGCTAAGTACCCACTATGTGCCAGGCACTGTGCCGTGCTCTGGGTGACTCCCCAGGATTATCTAACAAGTCACAGATGGGGTAGGTTGGGACAAAGTATAAAAGACATGGTTCCCACAGTCAAAACAATACATCTGTCAAATAAAGTACTGCCATTTCATTTTTAACATCACGATATGCACATTCATCCAATGTTGTCTTATTGGGGAAGTGGCATAAAAGACGTCATCAGAGAGATGCCTGATTGGAAGAGGAGGTGACCAGTGCCAGCCCCCAGGTGCCACGGACACTCCCCACTGCACTAGATCAATGCCAGCAGGTTGGCCGGACCTCTTCTGGGAGGATGTGGCCAAGACGCATGTAGGACGAGGAGGCCCGTTTGACCGAAGATGGTCTGTGCTACGGACACTGGACGCTCAGCACGTCCAAATCAGGACTCCTCCTCCTCATCATCTTTCCCACTGTGCCCCTTCTCTCTGGAGGCCCCTACCAGTGCTCCTCACTCTCCCTCATCTTGACCCACCATAGCCCATCGACTTTGCACCCATAAGGTCTCATGTCTCTCCCTTTCTTCCCTTCACACTCCAGTCTGGGCCCTCATCTCCTCTTACCTGGACTGTGGCAACAGCCTCCCAGCTGGCCTCCGCACACCCTCTGACTCCCCACTCTATCACCCTCAGTGATAGCGTGACTTCCTAATGCACAGATTGAACCACGTCCCTCCCTTACCTCTAAGGTAAAATACAAACTTGGCCCTGGAAGCCTTTCTCCAACTGCCATGAGCTCATCCCTCCAGGTCTGGGGCCCATTTTTCACCCTCATATACCACCTACCCTTCAGCCACACTGAACTCCTCCACACCCAACCATCTCTGGGCCTTAATACATTCCCAGGCCCCACCGCCCAGACCATTCTCCTTCCTTACCTAACGCTCCCTCCTTCAAATGCAAAGCTGGATTTGTTGTCAAGAGAACCCAGATTCAAATCCTGGTTCTGCCACTGATACTTGGGTGACCCTGGGCAAATTACTTAATCTCAGTTTTGTCTCTGTTCAATGAAGGAATCACAGGTTCCTTCCAGTTCCAGATGTAGCATCCTGGGGGCCCTTTCAGATTCCCCCAGGTGGCAACACTCTCCTCTTGCCCCCTCCCTCCCCAGGTTGAAAATACCTTGTATTTAGTGTACGTCTACGTGTGCATCCACACACACAGAGCATGTATTATGTACTTATCTACAAAGATGTGCTTCCCCAGTAAAGTATAAACTCCTCAAAAGCAGATTCTCATATTTTTGCCCGGGACACTGTCTGACACATTCCACACACTTTAAAAAGGCTCACTTGTTGCCTGTTTTGATAGGGAGATCTCCTGTCTTTCTGGCATATAGTCAAGACATAATGGAGAACTTCTCAAGACTTCTCAAAACGGATGAATACTACCAACTGCTGGGTATTGGTTTGGGCACAAACACTGGCAGGAATGACCTCAAAAGCATGGCCAAAGACGGCAAGATCTTGGGCACAAAGCTGACGACCAGAGGGGCATGGGCTGTATCTTCTTCACTGCTGATCTCTCAAGGCCAGAACAGAAAAACTGATGTGGGAAGTGAAGAGCTTGTATTTCCAAACCAGGGCTTAAGGAGAGACACGCCAGGCTGCTGGCCAGAGATGGAGCAGATTTAAGGCTGCTGACAAAGCTTCAGCACTGTCCTTTTGCAAACAGACTCAAGGAGTGAGGGGGAGAACTGCCCACCTGTGCACAGCCCATGCGAAATGACCTCTGAAAGGAGCCGCCATGCAGGAAAAACAGCAATGGGACAGCCACACATTTACAACAGCTCAGACTCAAGGAAGGAGTTGGCGACTAACCTCTCAAGTGTTCACACCAAAAGGCCCAGATTTAGGGAATGAGTAAGATGAGTTAGCGAGCCTAATGCCAGGTGACACATTTTAGTTCACAAGTATCACTAAAACTTGGTGGGATGATGGGAAAATATCTCTAGATGGGGCTACCTTATTTAAAAGCAGCACAAGGGCTAAAAGGAGTTCTGGTGGGGCAGCATCAAAAAGCAGATGGGAGCGAATCGTGGTGAAAAACATTAGGAAGCACCAGAGACCACCCACACTAAAGGAGGGAAGAGAGGAGGAATTCCCCTTCTAAGAGGTCACAGGCTTGGGTGCAGAGGTGTGACATGGAGTGAGGGATGGCTTCCATTCTACAGACACCTGTTGGAACTCTCTCCTTTCCAAAAGCAGAGTCGCTAATAACTTGACTTCCCTTAATGATAATTTTCATCCTTCATCAAGCAGAGCAACCAACCAAGGGAAATTCTATTCCGGATCTGATTTTCGCTGACAGGAATTGGTTGTGGAATTGGCAGAAATGATGGAAACCTTGGGGGAAAGCAACTCCTGCCTCTTGCAGAGTTTGTGGCCTAACGTGAGCCCCACATTCTCAGAGAACACCTTTCAGAGGGTGTATGGGGAAGCGCATGTAGGACCCAGAGACTAAAATTTCCATGGAGGTCTGCTCAGGGCTGGGACATCCCAGACTGGGATGGGAAACTCTCAAGCACAAACTTTGGAAGACACACAGGGAAAGAATTCAGTGAGGATGAAAAATGGGAACTGTTTGAAGAGACTGCTGTGAATGTAGAGAGCACACTGAGATTTTTAAAACACAGACAGAGAAAGAGGAGAGGGCAGGAAATACAAGGTGAATACTAAAGCATGGGAAGGTATTATAAAAGTAATATCAGGAACCCAAAAGCCCCGAATGAGCTGAAGCTGATGAGGAAAGGAATTAAAGAAGATATTGTGGGGAAAAGAGAGAGGTGAATTAAAGAAAGACGGATGAGAACAGACAAATGGCACTAAGCAACATGACTCAACTGCTTTTCTCTTCTCTGCAGAGAATGACCTTTGATTGGAAAGACAGAACAAAAATGGCTAAAACAGGGAGTTTATGCCCATTCTAAATAAGCACACAGGAGGAGAGCACTGAGCTGCCCTGGATCTGCTCACCTGGCCCAAATAAACTACATCCTCAGGTACTAAAAGAGCGAGGATGACCGGGACCAGGGGATTATAGCAGGGCAAATACAGTCCCGATTAAAATAAATGACTGTCTACTGTGCAAAACATAAGCTGTGGGCTTGACTCTGATTTCTGGGAAAATTCTAGAATTCATCCTCCTAGGAGGAGACAAAGAGAATTGCTGTTCTGGACCCACTCAGGATACTGAGCTCAGTTCTGAGTGTCCCATTTTAGCAGGGACAGAAACAAGTATATCCAGAGTAGAGTGACCAGCATGGGAGGGTAAAGACTACGTCTTTTAAGGGTCGTTGGTACCTTAAAGAACAGAGGATTTCAGGTGGAGGTGAGAGCTTCTCAAACATGTGAAGGGTCAGCAGAACAATGGTGGGAAGTTACAGGAAGGCAGACTTGGGGGCAAAATTAGGAAGATTCCCCTAACTACCAGTACTGCTGGAGAACAGAACGCCCAGCTTCCCAAAGCAGAGCCCCTCCCCTCATCAGAGGGGCCAAGCATGGGCTGGACAGCCTGCAGAGCTCAGCTCCCTGAATGTCCCTGACAAACCTTACCCGCTCTGCAAATATTCTAAAATACACAAATTACTTGTCTGCGTGGCAAACGTCACCACGTCACGAATGGAACTGGCGTTTCTCTTCTTTGTTGCGTGTTCCTTTGGCTCCTTTGGTTTCTTCTTATTCTGGAAAAAAAGATTTTCAATCAAGTGCTTAATCGCTAACAAGTTTAGGAAAACACTAAAAACCCCCCAAGTTTGTGCTGCATGAAAACATGGCTTGTTCTACCCCAGGTCGTGTCCCTCTAATACATACTGCGAACACCTAGTGGAAAACCTCAGGAGAACACAGCTAGCACAGAGCCTGTCAGTGCTTCCCCTGGGCACGAAGTATTATCATAGAGAAGCTGAAAACAGGAACCTGAGGGGAAGAACAGGAGCTCTGTATTCACGAAACAGTGCTGCTCCAACATGCTGATGACTGGGGCAGCGCTGCCTTCATGCTGAGGGGCTGGAAGAGGAAGCCCACCTCCCCAGTCAGCCTTCCTGGGCCTGCTGGACCTGGCCACTCCTCTGAGAAATGCTCTGTTAGCCCACAAGCTCTTTCCTTCACAGGGCTCCCATAGGACCAGGCTTTATCTGCCTGGACAAGTGTTTGAATAGAGGTACACAGCACTTGACAAAACCGACGTAATCTGTTCCTTTCATTACAGTATCAGAGAGAGAGAGAGAGAGAGAGAGAGGAGACCCCCAAGATTTAACACACAGAGGACTGAAAGGAGCCATGTTCCTCCTACACTCCCCCTAAACCAATATAGCAGCGCCAAGGAGAAATGGTAAGAAATCACCAGAAAACAAAACCCAACCAAAACTTGAAATGAGCAAAGAAGAGTGCCAATGTTTCAATTTTTTCAATTGAAAAAGAGTATAGGATGGACTCAGTGAAAATGGTAGAACACAGGTGAATGGCACACTAAAAGAAATTTTAAAACTGCCATGACTAAGAAAATCATAAGGTGAATGCCCAAGAGAAGCTTGAAGACAGTAACACAAAGCCCTAAGGAAGACTTCTGGTACCCAGGGAGGCTACATCTGTGAGTACTAGTGTGTGTGTGTGTGGGGGGGGGGGGTTGCAGCTCAGGGCTCTGGGGAGGCTAGGGAGAGTTCATCTACATGGATTCTACATGCCCTGACACCGCTGATAATCAGTTGATGAATTAATCCATCAATGAGCACTGATGAATATACCAGGCCCTATGTCAGGGCTGGTGACCCAAAGAAAGACACAAGCCCTTGTCTCTAGGCGCGATCTGATCAGCACGCAGAGAGAGCCTCCCTTTAACGACAACAAGATTGAACCACCCACCACCGGCCGCTCTAAATCTGACGACCACAACCACAGCTCTGAGGCCATTAGTGAGTCTCAGGCTTTGAGAGCTGGACACAGACAAACCTGTCCTGGGAATAGAGTAATTTCATGCATGTAATCCATTCTCTTTTGTTTTCACATAGTACTGGCTAATAAACGAAACCCACAATCATTTCCCAAGTGTAAAGTAAGAGTCACTAGAAGATTACCTTACTTCCCTGCTTAGGAGCAGACTGCTCATCCTTAGCAGTATCCTGCAAATAGTTCCAAGTCCCAGAAACTTGTGGAGACTGTAAAATGATACTTTCTGGAAATAATACTGTGGTTTTTAAAATGAAAAAAGAGAGACAGGAAATTGTCATGTAAGCCCTTGCCAGCTCGGGCACGCTCATCCCAAGGAGCCACCCAAGGGACGCGATGCCATTCATCGTTCTCCCCTTCCCTCTGCCCTCCGTCCTTTCCAAGGTTTTCTACACGACTAAAAGCAAACCGGCATTCCCGTGGAATCAATACACCCACCAACACACAGCAATAAAAGTGGAAAGAAGGAGAAAACAGCAAATTGCTTTTTTTTAGGCCACTGGCACTTGCTGAATGTGGTTGAAATATCTTAGAAAACAAAGCTTAAAAATGTGGATGTCAAGTGGTCTAATTCCCCATATTTCTTTTCAAAATTGCACATTTTTCAGGAAACGTTTTAAAACTGCTCACATCTAAGACCCCCTAGGAACAGAGGAAGTAGTGCAGGAGAGAGAGGGGGATAGGACGTCCTAGACCCTGCAGTCTGACCTTTTTCACCCAGGTGTATTGCCTGCTCAACTGCAAAGTGACATCTTCTGCTGGTTGTCCTGTGAAGGAGGAGAGAACAGAAAATGTTAGGGGCACTTCCGTATAATTTCACTTTACCTGCATGTTCCTCTAATGAAGGAACTCTATTTAGAGTATAAGTACTCCAGGTGCCAGTGGCAGGAAAAGGCCCTCCATCTCTCCGTGGAGTGTGTCGTGGTCCATACGGATGTGGAGTTGTTTTTAAAAAACCTAACAGTTTACATTTAGTTGACGAAATAGACCTCCATGTGGGCAGAAAATCAGGCCCCAGAGGCATATCCAGTCGATCAGAGCCTCGTTGTCCCCAGCCTACAGAGGGAAAAAGGATGAGAAAAGTGACAGAAACTCCCTGGTGATTTCTGTAGGCAGAAGGACTAGAAGTCTGATGTCTCTCATCTGTGAACCACGTCCTAGGGCTGGGAGCACAAGATAGGAAGGGGGAGGCTAGGGGAGCTGAAGAGAGGCAATCTGAGGACAGCTGAGCCAGGCTCTTCAGTCATCAGATCGGAAAAGCTAGAGAAGGATATTGCAATGACGGCTATTTCCAGGAGCTGGGCCCTGGTTACAAAGCTAGAACCTGCCAGGAAGATCTGGCCAGACAGATGCACGTCGAGAGGAATGAAGGCTACACTCGGCCAGGGAAATCCTGGATATGCTGCACTTCCTAATATTGCTTATTGCCAATCACTTCAGTAGCCCCAGATATCTGAGCGGGGATGGGGTCTCAGAAGGGGACAGTGTGCCTCTTTGCAGGCTACTGGTCACTCATTCGCGTCAGTGCCGATCACTTTCATTAGACATCATCGCTCCTCCAGGACGTTGGCTATCTCTAGAAACTAGTAGTTTTTGGTTTTTAGAAGGAGAAAGAAGAAGGAAGACACAAAGGGCATTCTTCGAGGGACTGGAGTGGGCACTTTTGGAGAAGCCCTAACTAAATGGCCTGCCCTCGGATTAGGAACAGACCCCTGGAAAGAGGTCAATGGATGCTAGGTAGAAAAGGTGCAAGGAGGTTACCAACATACAGAAGTTCATGTAAACAATTCCCATGGAACCGGTTTTGCCATCAGTGAATCTCATGCTGACAGTCTTCAGAATGTGTATTTTAGGTGCTGATGTCCAGATTTAAATATGATCCCCTAAATCTTATTTACAATATTGGTGAACTGTTTAGCAAACCATTTCTTTGTGGATGACACAAATGCTGAAAGAACTTTAGGCCTGCCTTTGTTGTAAATATTAGGGATTTCCAATCTGGTAGAGTGTAGTTTTTTTGTCTTAGACCCATCCTGGAACAGATTCCAGGAAAGCTTCCCTGCCCAAAGTAGATCAGTACCAGCTCAGTAAGTCACAGCTCTCTAGAGGTGCGTGGGCGAGGGGGGAGGGGAGAGACTCTAGGCTATGTGGCTGGATCTGTGCCACATGGACAGGCTGAACCAGAGGCCAGGTCCTCCAGCCACACTGCTGGGGACCTATGTGCACTCTCTCTCTTCTGTCTCCCACACCTGCCCCTCCCCAGTAAAGAATGGCAGAATGACGGCTTCAATGTTTCTAAGAAACAATTGCCATTTTCTGAACCATTTAACACTTGCACAGGTTCTTTTTGAGAATTAATTTAACTAGATGCTATAAAATTATGGTTGGGGGCTCCTAAGGCTATGGCCACAAAAACCCCAAACCCTGGAAATACCTCAGGGAAAAACCTGGCCCAGTCACGAGCTGTGTGAAGCTTTAGAGGCTCCAAGGGGCTGCCTTGACTGCCACCGCATTAGATTAGCAGTGATTGGGATCAGAAACTTCCTTCCTTAATGTTAAAGACCAGTTTTTGTTTAAACTTTTCTCTAAGTTCAAGTTCAGGCAACTTCACTGGAAAAATGAGAAAAGAGCAAGAATGCCCTGGAAGCGAAAGGAAGGGGGGCAGAATGCTCATGGAGGACTTTACCGATTGAAGGTAAACTCGACGTCCATGGGCTCAAAGTTGTAAGTTTCTTCAAACTCTGGATTGAGTTTAAGGGTTATGTCTTCTTCATGAATCTTAAAAAGCAACAGACAACGTAACGAGAGTGAGTCTCACGTAGTAAAATTCTTATAGCATAACCAAGTCACACCAAAAGCTCTCAGATCTGAAGCTAAAACTTAGCTACTTAGGTGTTTATAGTAATTTACATCATTCAATGACCATCCCACTAGACTAACAATGAAGCAGGCAGCCAACCACTAATGAGCTCTGCCTGCTGGGTAACAGAGGCCAGCATTACGTTCTTTGTGGGCAGAAATCAAACCTATCTGCATAGAGTTCCTACTCCAAACAGAAGACAAGCAAAAACAGGGAAGGGAGGGCTGTGATCATGGAGACAAAAATGCTAGAAGTTTCCTCTGGTCTGAATGTCCAGCCTTACTCATCTAAGAAATGCTGTAAATCTTTAAAATGAAATAATAAAAAAGAGTGCCCATATTATTTATTTTAAGAAAAATACTACAGTACAGGTGGTGGAGATGGATCGTTTTTGTGTCCCTCAGAAATGGCAGCTGCTGGATGCTAAGGACTCTCTAAGTCCCTGAGCCCCGCCCGCCATTTGGGAAGTTGGCTGAGTGTGAGTGAGAAGCAGGCGTCCCAGGCAGGATACCCACTCCCCTAGGGCAGAGTTGGGTTTGTTTCGTTTTCCTATTTTCAGTGCCTAGACACACAGAGTGGGCATTCAATAAAGGGGGAATGAACCGATTAATAGTTCTAGACTGTCATTTCAAACCCATTCAAGAAAGGAATTTGGTCAGAGACTCTTCTTTGTATTTGAGCTCTGAAGAGAAGACTTAGAGGAAAAAATACCCCAACCACCCCCACACCCCCCAAAAAGGTCAATAAGAGTATCACTGGGCCAGCTTTCATTCCAGGAATGCCCTACACCTCATGTCCACCTCTCTTCCTTTAAAAAAACCTTCAAGCGCCATCTTGGGCAGGAAGCCTTTCCTGACCCTCCCCCCAGCCCCAGTGGCCTTGTTTTTAACTGCTTTCTGTCCACTTGTACTTGCTCACTTTACACTTATGCCCTATTGATTCAGACATGGGCACTGGTTGCTCTCCCATTAGAGAGCCAAGACTGCTTTGTCGGTGTTCTTAGAGCCCCAATGCCTGGCACACAGCAGCATTTAATAAATACCGCCCGAGTGATCGATTCCTATATATTCAGCCTGCCCAGTGCTAGACGGCAAGCTTCATGAGGGCCAGGACTAGGCTTTGTTATCTTCCCCTCCTTCCCCCCAGGTGAGCTGCCTGGGCTCTAGGCTCAGTAGTGTCTTAACAGCCAGAGACACATACTGAGGTACAATCAGTCAGCCTCTGGTGAACGACCACCCTCACTTGCCTTCTGCTTTCAGGTTTCATTTCTACACTGGGAGGAAGCACGTGAGAGTGTGAACTCTATGTTTTACAGATGAGAAAATGGACGTTGTGGGATGGCATGATGGTGCCGGTCATGGCTCCCTCACTCCAGTCCCCCAACTCTGGCCATCTCCAAGGTCTGTTCCAGCCTTAAGTTCTATGACCTGAGGATGGTTCAGCAGGTTGCCTTAGGGTCTGCTCCCACGGAAGGGGCAGGAGGAAGGAAGCAGCAGGACCTTCGGGCTCCAGAGGCTTCCATAGCTGAGTCCCAGCCACCCTCATGTTCACAGCTCGCTCCCACCTGATGCCTTCACTAATAGGAAAGCCTCCAGGTTGAGTGCACACGCGCGCACACACACACACACCCCCTTCATCTCTGCAACCCCAGACCCTGCGTCAGATACCTTCCTGGAACCCCCACCCAGGCCACGTAAAAAACTAAACAGAGAATGCTCAGTTCATCTTTCTTAAGTGGATGAAGGAGAATCCAAGGCAAGCATCTTCTTGGGGTTTACAAAAGAACTTAAGTAAAACCATGACCCTGGAACTGAACACATGCTACCGCTATGCACACTAAGACAGAGCGCCAAAGTGACGTGTGTCAGACAATGAGGGCAGAACTAGCCAGGATCTAAAAAATGAAATTTAATAGACAGACATGTAAAGTTTCCCGCATGGGCTCAGAAAGTCATCTCTACCAGCACAAGACAGGGAAGACACACTGAGAGACCGCTTGTCTGTGAACATCTGGGGGTTCTAATGGACTGCAGGAGTCCGGGATGGGAGGGCCCCCAAAGCTCATGGGATCTGGAGCTTACTAAGAGGTGCCCAACTCCCTAGATCACCCCACCTGGAAGTTTCTAGTTAGGAAGCTCAGAGAACATTCCCTCACTCACAGCCCTTTCTGAAGACCTTTGCAGACTAATTCAACACAACACTCACCTCAGTCACGTAGCCAATGTACTCGATAACATGCTCATTGTAGTCCTGGCTTTTTAAAATCACTTTGTCGCCTGGTTAAGAAAACAAGACTCTCACTTCTACATGTGAACGTTAAATACCACACTTCCAACCTCTCCCCACCCCCCATGAAGCATCTACTGTGTTCACAACAGTGAGACTTCACCCTCCACTCCATGGCCCAGAGATACTGGGGGGAGGAGTCCGGCCTGCACCCTGGATCCCAGGTGTCCTCCCCTACTTCTGCCCTTCCACCTCCAAAGCCACCCTCTCTGGCTCTCCATGGGCAACAGCCTGGTCTACTCCTCACTGCACAACACTTTGTTCCCCAACTTTCTAATCGATTTAGCATGCGATACTGGGTCTGAGAGGCGTCTGGAGGTGTTCAGTACATCCTGTACTAGACCATAAGCTCCATGAAGTCCAGGCCCATGTCTTCTCAACACTTTGTCTCTTCCTCCACACCAAGTACCATGCTTTGCATAGAGTAAGTGCTAAATAAATGTTTGCTGACTGATGAGCAAGGTTAAAATGGGATACGGAAGCAAGAGAGGACAGAACTGAGGGCACCAGAAAGAACCAAGGGCCAAATGACCAGAAGATGGGCTGAAAAAGGGTCCACGAAAGTGAGAAAGGGGATGAGATTAGAGCCCAGTTAGAGTTGAGAATGTTGGAGGGGCAGCAATTTTTGAAGACCTCCAGGAAGCCGAGGTGGAGGCTAATTGAGGAAAAGAAAGGAAGGAACTGTGAGCACGGTCCTGAAGGAAGATGGCAAGGAAGGAGGTAAAGCTTCCAGAACCCTGTGAGCCAGTGTTTACCAGTCACAGATATAAAGCTGTTTCAGAACAAATATACCACAGTGCAAATAGTAATGAAAATCAAATTATGGAATGGAATTGTTATCTTCATGCAAAAGAATGGAACCATTACATTTTCAGAGCTACAAGTAACATGTCTTTTTGTCTTTGATTTCTGCCCTTCTTTGTACAGTGAGGTGCTACAAGTACAACACCTACCTGCATACAAAGATGGGCGACTTTCTGCTAATCCTGGCACTTCCAAAACCAAACAATTCCCGTTCTTTTTCAAAATTACTCCACTCATATAGAACTCTCTGATTTCTAGTTCTGCATGAATTTCCTCCAGCCACAGCAGAGTGGAAAATTTATCTTTGTAGTTGGACATATTCAGCAGCTGAAATAAACACAGAATTTAGTTAGTGAAAGGTCCAGTAGCAACCCAGTTATTTGTTCCAGTCAGGGAATAAGGAATTCCAAAACAACTGAAGGCTAATCGTTAAAGACCAAAGTTTCACTTTATAAAAAATCAAGAAATCTCTCTGAAATGTAGCACAGCCCTCTCTTCTTGAACAAATCGGGTATAGGAAAACACAATCTAACTTGTTCTTGCTGACCTATTACCCTAACAGTAACGGCCCGGGGGCCACTGGGATGCACAGGGCTGGGGCGGTGTCCAGCCTGCTCTGCTCCCCAACACAGATGGGCTGGCCCCTTCCTCTCCAGATGCTGCCTCTTTACTACCACGGGGAGCGCCAGTGTGGGCCCTGCCTCTCATGCTCCTGGATGGGGCTGTTTGTATGCCTAAGGACACTATCATAAAAGCAGGACCCTGACACAGTCACCTGCCCCTGCTCTGTTTTCTTTTCCCCCCATGACCGCTGGTGCTCAGCTCTTTGGAGTTTCTGGTCATTCTGTGTGATGGGCATTACTGATGTCTGAAAGTCTGATAAATGGGCTTTTGATATTTTAAGTTAAAGAGAACCAGAAAAATGGTTTTCCAATAGATTCTTTTCACTATAGGGATTGCATGGCATGTGGAGGGAGTGCTAGGTGACCTGGTTACACGCCTCAGACAACTCGCGTCCAAAGGCAGAGGGACTGACAGCTGTTGTGGGAGAGGGAATTCCCCAGACCGATGAAATCAGAGATCCTTCACAGGGTCTGATTTTCTTTTTTTCTTTGCTTTCTTTCTTTTTTTTTTTACAGTCTGTTTTTCAATGAAGAAAAATCTATTTTCTTACTCTACCATGCCCTCCAATTGCAAAACAAAGGAAAACAAATACAGTCAATCCTTCCACACTGCGACTTTTTCCACTGCAGTTTTGATATAGCATGAATTGGCCCAAGAAATTAAATGGGAATTTTGGGGGAGTTTTGTGGAAGCCACAGACGATGCGCGAAAGCCAGCAGATGATGCGCGAAAGCCAGATGACAAAGTGAAGGTTTAGAAACTCAGAAATGCATAAAATATACATATAGTATTGTATAATATCAACTCAAATTTTACAATAAGGTACAAACACCCCAAAACAGAAAAAGAAAAAGAAAAAAAATTCAGATGTCTTTTCTGGTACAAAGGGAGGGCCAAAAATTTTTATATGGATTTTTCAGATGGCGGGGGTGCCATGCTCCTAACCTCTGCGATGTGGAAGGGAAAACTGTATGCAGTCAAGCAAAACAAATTCTTACACTGGCCACTTCATATATTCTCCTCTATGAACCTCTCAATCGGAATGCAAAATCCAACCAAGAGAATCATAATCATTCAAAATGCCATCCAACTATGCTATGCCAATGCCGTAAGACACCAGTCTTCTTAATTTCACTGGGAAGAAACTGGGAAAAGTTGGAAGCATTACAGCAAAGGAAGGGGCCACGCTGTGTGAGAAAACGATGACACAGTAACTCACACTTATAAGTGAACTGAAGAGCTGCATTTAAACATTTTAAATCATTGTTTGCCTGTGATGTCACTACTCAAATGCCCTCTTAAAAGGAGAACGTGCCCCAGAGCTGTTCCAGCAGCTCCTTCTTGAACAGTTCCTAAAGGCACCTGAAGGACTTTCGACCCTTTTCACCCAAAGCTCAGCCTCTCAGCAAAGGCCCCAGAAGGGCTGGCACAAAGGTTCAGCACCAAACCTTTCAAGCACAGATGGAACACTGTCAGATGGGGCTGCCTCGTGAGATGGAAGAAAACATACGTCAGGGGGTACTGGCAAGTAGTGCTTCATTTTTCTTACCTCCGCAAGCAGTGGCTGAAAAGTTAATATGTCTAGTTGTTGTTCCACGCATCTTTTTAGTCTATCTGGTATGGGATATTGTGGGAGGAAACTTGGCAACTGTCTTCTTAGGTTCCTTAAAAATAAATCAATAAAATTAATAAGTAAACATCCCTATTCTTATAATGTTAAGGGTATTTATTTTCAATGAAATTTACCCCTTTATAACCCCCAAATTTAGCCAAATTCCTCAAGAATATTTACTACAATGTGTAACAGATTGACTGTTAAGAAATGGCATGATTTACCTAAATTTCCTGCTAAAAAAACAAAAAGATAATCAATGGGCATAGGGATTTACATGTCCATAATAGGTCACATTTAAATAACTTTAAAGTTTACAAAGCACTTTCTTCAAAAACAATTTTGAAAGGCAGCTACAGCAGTATAACTAACCCCACTGTCAGATAAGTAAACTGAGACTCGGAGAGGGTTTCTGATTTGCTCAAAGTGATACAGCTAGTAAGTTTCAGTCAGAATCTGAAACTAGGTTTCCTGACTCTGAGTCCAGCCCCTGCTCCTACAGAAACAAGAATGAAAAACCAGGAGCAAATGGAAGACAAAAAACAGTGTTTCACAAAGCAAGGACCTTGGCACCTGTGGCACAGACGTCCTACCCCACACTGACTGGCCATGCACCATGACAGCCCCTCTCCTCAGGCGTGAGCCGCCTGGACAATGGGCTTGGAGGGAGAGTGGCCTCCTCCTCCATGGAGGCAGCTGGATGAGACGACATCAGCATTGGGACCTAAGGGAAGGGATCGACAGTTTGTCACTTATAGCTTAGGCCACTGGAGGCCGGTGCTCAGAGACTCACGGTGGGGCCTGCCTGCTTCACACGGTCCTGGATCCCTCCATCTATGACACAGCTCCCCCTAAGGGCAGGTGAGCAGCAAGACTTTTCCTAAACAAAGAACACCACATGCTGAGCACACACTTGTTCCAATACCTTTTCTGTGTTGTCACCACCACTGTTGTCTTGGGGGATGCCAGAGGAAGGATGGCTTTAGACTTTTTCCAAGAAAATGGCTCTGTGACAGCTATGAGTAATTCTTCTTCACTTACTACATTAACTTCAATGTAACGCCCAATAACGAAATCAGAAAAACAAAGCAAAAGGAGGTCCATGCAGCGGCCAGGATTTCTTGAAAAAGTAAGACAATAAAATCTGCTTATTGCTCAGTGAGTGTGTACAAATGTACGCTGATACAGGCATAACAGGAAAGGTCCTTCTCAGTTTTCAAGGATACTATTGCATAGTAACTAAAATATTCAAGACAGCAATTAATTCGTTCCCTAAAAGGAAACATTTCAAATATAGGTTGTCTCTGCAGTTAACATATTATTCAGTAACTAAAAATGTTTGCTGAATACATGAGGAAACAAAAGTCTTTTGTCTGGGGACTGTGTAATATGACCAGCGAGTCTGAATGCTTACTGTGGCAGAATGAAATCTAGGTTCATGGGGATACCGTTACTGTAATTCCAAAAGAGATGACTTCATTCCACCTCTTCCCCATACAAAATCACAGTATTTCAGAGTTGAAAAGGACTTCATTTTTATAAGTAATTTTTTAATTTATTTATTTTTAGTTTTCAACATTCACTTCCACAAGATTTTGAGTTCCAGATTTTCTCCCCATCTCTCCCCTCCCCCTCCCAAGACGGCGTGCATTCTGAATACCCCTTCCCCCAATCTGCCCTCTCTTCCATCTCCCCCCCTTCTCTTATACCCTCCCCCTTCTATTTTCCTGTAGGGCAGGATAGATTTCTCTACCCCATTGCCTGTATATTTTATTTCCCAGTTGCTTGTGAAAACAATTTTTAACATTTGTTTTTAAAACTCTGGGTTCCAAATTTTCTCCCTTCCTCCCTCCCCACCCACCCTCATTGAGAAGGCAAGCAACTCGACACAGGTTATACATGTGTAGTCATGGAAAACACTTCCATAGTAGTCATGTTGTGAAAAACTAACTATATTTCCATTCATCCTATCCCGCCACCCCCCCATTTATTCCATTCTCTCTTTTAACCCTGTCCCTCCTCAGAATTGTTTGCTTTTGATTACCCCCTCCTTTCTATCACCCCCCCCCATCCCCTTCCCTCTATTTTCCTGTAGGGTAAGATAGATTTCCATACCCAGCTGAGCGTGTATGTCATTCCCTCCTTAAGCCGAATCTGATGAAAATAAGATTCACTTATTCCCTCTCACCTTTCTGCACTTCCTCTCCACTGTAAAAGCCTTTTCTTGTCTGTTTTATGCGAGATAATTTACCCCATTCTACCTCTCCCTTCCTTCTCCCAGTATAATCCTCTTTCACCCCCTAATTTTATTCTCCAGATATCACCCCTTCATCTTCAACTCACCCTGTGCCCTCTATCAATATAAGTCCCTTATGATTAAAAAGGACTTTAAGCAGACATCGAGTCCAACCCCCATCTGTAATACAACTGACAAATGACTATCCAGCCTCTGTTGAGAAGGCCTCAGTGCAGGGGAACCCAAGCGCTTCCCCAGGGCAGGCCCCCTCCCCCACTTCGGCAAAGCCTTCACTGCTGGGAATCAAGCCTCAATATCTTCTTGTCTACTTCCCACCAATGCACTGGCTCTCGGGCTAAGCAAAACAGGCCTGATCTGCTTTCTGCTGACATCCTTGAGGCTTAAAAAGAAAGAGAATTTCTCCCTCGCCCCTTTCAGTTCACTCAGTCACTCTTCCTCCAATCTCATCATCCTTCTGCTTCTGCTCCTCTTTCCAACATCTCTATGAAATGGAGTGTCCAGGGCTCCCGATGCAGCCAGGCCAAGGCAGAGCCGAGCACGGCGGGATGAGCACCTCATGAGGCCGCTGCTTCTTCATGAGGGCCAAGGTCACCTTGGCTCTTTGGGCTGCGTTATCACACTGCTGACTCCCACCAACTGCTCAACCATGCACCCCCTCATCTTCTACTTGGGGACTCAATTTCCTGGACCTTAATGTAACATTTTGCACATTCCTTTTAAAACTCTGTTGTCCCAAGTTGTGTTCAATTCTTCATGACCCATTTGGGGTTTTCTTAGCAAAGATACTGAGGTGGTTTTGCCATTTCCTTCTCCAACTCATTACACAGATGAGGGAACTGAGGTAAAGAGGGTTAAGTGACTTGCCCAGGGTCACACAGCTAATATGTGTCTGAGGCCAGATCTGAGGCTAGGTCTCACACATTATCCACCACATCACCTGGCTGCCCCATTAAAACTCACAGGTAAGTAAATGAGTATGAGTAAATGAATGAAAAGTCATATATTAAATGTGTTCTATGTGTCAAACCCTGCAATAAGCGCTTGGGATACAATCAAGAAAAATGAGACAGTCCCTGCTCTCATGCTCACACTAAGTAAGGCCTAAAGGTGCTGAAGCATGGCGGATGAGCGGGTCCAAGGTTCCGAGGCTACATGAGTAGGTCAAAGCAGCAAGCAGACAGCAAAGCCTGGCTGTCCTTCGGTGCGGTCGACTGCCACCTCATCCAAGCCCCGTGAGCAGAGGGCAGGTCTTTTCTAACCCTCCCAACCCCTAACCATCTACCTGGCATCACACGCAATCACGATGAACGTCTTTTTGCCTGGAGGGATTGGTACTTGGTCGCTGTGCTCAGATCCTGTACCCAGCTTCTCTAACGTGTCCGTTTCCTTTTGTCCATGTGCTTCTGAAGATGCCTGCTCATCTGGGATAGTAAGGACTTGATCTAAAATTGGACGAACCATCATAAGACATTCTTAGAAGACTTTACATCCTTAATAGAGAAACATGGGTCTGGCCTACCAAAAACCTGTAGTATTCAAAGTGTTGTTAAGTCACTGAACTGCTCGGCTCAAAGACTTGGAGGAAGACTTCCAGCAACTCTGGACAGACTTCCTAGGTAGGGAAGATTCAGGAGAGGAGATGCAGAAGATGAGGCTGAGACAGGTTCATAGCTTTTTTAGGGTCTGTTCGTTGAAATGGGCACCCCACACATACAATTCTTCCTAAGAGAAGTGTGGGGGGAGGGGGGAGGAATTAGAACAGGAGGAAGACAATTTGGAATAGACCTCTGTCTGCCTTCACATTTTGCAAATAACTGACAAGAAACTGTTTGCGTCTGCCTGTGTTTACGGAGTGAATTTTAACTAGGATCAAACAAAATCTCCAAGATTCAAAGAGCTGATTCTATTTTCCTCTGGGGAGTTGGATTAAGACAAGTTCGAGGGATCTCAGAATGGGGGACCGCCTCCCAAACAGCATCCTCCCTAGCAAAGGATAGAAAAGGGCTATAGAATTCAGACTCCTCTGGTGTATTTTGTGCTGCAATATGTGCCTTAGAGAAATATGCTTAGTTAGGAACTTGATAAACACAACAAAACAAAACAAACAAAACCACGAACAAAGCAACAGTCAACATTCCATTAAATGATAAGAAGACAAAGACTGTACCTAGAGAACGTTCACTGGAGTCCACAGAACTGCTCTCCAATGACTGGCAGATTACCTCTTTATCACAGCTAGACAGTGAACTAGTATCCTCCTCTGAACAACTTTCTTTGACAGGCACAGAAGAAATGGAAGTTACTACTGCGCAACTTTGATCTGCATCAGGCATCTGAAATCGAAACTGTTTCGATTTTTCCCAGCCCGCTAGCCTGCAGCTGACTAAGCATTGGGGCACATTTCCTTTATTCCTGAAATAAAGAGAGTTAACTGTGAACACAGGATTGCAAACACAGAATTTCTATCACTAAACACACAGTGTTACTGTAAGCTGAGACTTGCCTCTGCTAAGTATCTGACTGAAGAAAGGTCAATGTGGAATGCCTTTGGCCTTGTTTAGATACAAAAAGAAGCAACTGTCAGGTGAGTATTATTATTATTATGGAATATGGTAAATAAAAATGCAAACACAGGTAATGGTGAATGTTGCTGGGAAATTCTTATATTCTATATAATTTTTAAATAACAAACTTACTCAATCCAGATGATCATATTTTTACTTTCTCCCTCCTTTAGGGTTCCAAAATTTGTCATTTTTGTAACTTCAAGACCTCCTTTGTTTTTCAAGAGTTGGGTTCCACATGACTCATCAACTTCAACTTCACTGATGATATGAGATTCTCTGAGGAAATCACCAACATACATAATAAAATTTTACTAGTTTTAAAAACAAAAACAAGCTCCTACCAGGCCCAATCTCTTAGATTTAGTTCTCTAACCTACAAAAACTCTTTTAAGATTGCCAGACAACAAGGCTTTCTAAAGGAGTCTCAATGCTCACCTGTCCAAATAAAAACACAAGGCCCTCCTCCACTTTCACCATTTTTATGAGAACTTAGACTGTATGAGAGAGTCTAAGAAATGTAACGACCTCAGACAATGAAGGGCTGAAAGATTGGGGCACAGCCTGCACATTTCAAAGGGACTGCGCATCCTGAAAACACAATGTGACTTCAATGTCATTTAGTGGCAATAGCTTGGGAAGCTATAAGGTTACATATGCTTACTCGTTAAATGTATTTTTTTCCAAAGGCAATTGGGGTTAAGTGACTTGCCCAGGGTCACACAGCTAGTGTCAAGTGTTTGGCCTCAGGCCGGATTTGAACTCAAGTCCTCCTGACTTCAGGGCTCTATCCTAGCTGCCCCACCATTAAATGTATTTTGAAGAACAAAATGACATGAAACACTTCCCACAAGAGGCTAAATGGTTTTCTTTTCAAAAAGTGAAGAAAAGAAAATTTCATCATTATCCATGTCTTTTTATCCTAGCCTCATCCTATCTCCTGCCAAAACCGATCTTGCTTTCATTTAGTGTTTTCCTGTAGTCACTTAACACAAAACGGCACATTAAAGAATGTTCAGTGATTGGAACGCCCAAGCCTGGGCAGGCAGGTGGGCAGCACCCTAATCTCCCATCTAGAAGAGACCTTCCAGCTATCAGCAGCATTTCAAATCCACTCCTACATCGACGCCCCTTGGCTGTCATGTTGGTCACTGTTTCATAGGCTACTTCAGGAGCTTCTGAAGTGATCTCCACATTTCTCTTCTCTTCTCTCTCCACCCCATCCCCTACCCAGTGACCAAACGGAAATTCCTCAAGCACAGGTCTGACCATGTCGCTCCCTGCCTTTCTCATGTTCAGCGTGGTCCTTTCCAGACTGACCTCACGTCTCTTCACCTTTACGTACCCTCAACATTGCAGCCACACCAGCCCACCTGCTGTTCCCTTGATGAGACATTCTGGCTCCTCACCATCTTTTGCACAGGCCATCTGGCTCACATGTAAGAAGTGTCCTCCTTTTCTTCCCAGAATCCACAGCCCCCTTCAAGGGCCTTCAAGTATTACCCTTTACAGAAGACCTTTCTTGATGCCCTTGGATAGACTTCTCATTTATTTACTTGTATGGATATTACATTTTATAGAACATAAGCTCCTCAAGAACAGGAACTCTTGTCTCTCCACCGCCTAGAACACCGCTTGGCAGCGTAATGACTGCTGACCCAACTGAATGGAAAGGGCTCCCAACTAGCAGGGAAGCCCTCAGGGAGAAACAGGGCCTGCTGCTTATTCTTACCTTTCCACCGGAGCCATGCAGAGGGCTCGCCAGATGTAGCACGACTGGTTACTCTCCACCACCACCACATTGACCAAATCAGACTTCTGGGGTTTATATCCTTCAGGAAGTCTCAGGGAATCCAGAGTGAAGAAGATGCTATCATCAATCACCCCATTTTTTCCACACAGACTGGAAATGCAAACCTGCAATTGTTAGAATGGAAAGAAAAGTCACACCAAATACTTGTAACATGACCAGCTATTAGACGTCCATTTGCTCATTTCTTTCAAAGTATCTAAGGCTAAAAGAGAGGGTGCCAGAGAAAGTGGGATGGGAAGAACTGGGTTTCAGGAAATTAGACTAGAATCATTATGGAATTCCTAGTATTTGAAGGACTCTCTGAGGTCCTCTCATCTGAATGCCTGTTCAATTTCATGATTTGCCTCTAAAACTATCAGAAGGACCTGTGCTTGAATAATCATAGTGACAGAAGACTTAGGATCAATCACAGCAGGCCACTACATTTTTGGGACAATGGAAATTATTGGTAGTTCTTCCATATTGGATTGGAAGGAGTTATTCTTTGACCAATATAATATATTGAACTGAAATCTGCTTCTTCTTAACTTCAAGGAGTCTCATAGTTGAATGGAAGCTCAGCAATTTTACAGTCTTTTTTTATTAATTAATTTATTTTGAATTATCAACCATCACTTCCATAAGCTTTTGAGTTTTAAATTTTTCTCCCCCTCTCTCCCCACCTCCCTTCCCAAGACGGCTTGCAATCTGATATAGGCTATACATATACATTTCTATTAAACATATTTTCACATTAGTGACGTTGTAAGTAAGAATTAGAATAGAAGGAACCACCAGAAAGAGGAAACAAAACACCAAAGAAGAAAAAAAAATGGCAAATAGTCTGCTTTGATCTGTATTCAAACTCCATGGTTCTTTCTCTGGATGTGGATGGCATTTTGCATCATGAGGCCTTTAGAGATGTCTTAGATCCTTGAATTGCTGAGAAGGGCTAAGTCTATCCATGTTAGTCATCGCACAACGTGACTGTTACTGTGTACAACGTTCTCCTGGTTCTGCTCACTTCACTCAGCATGAGTCCATACAAGTCTTTCCAGGTTTTTCTGAAGTCTGCCTGCTCATCATTTCTTATAGCACAAGAGTATTCCATTACATTCATATACCACAACTTGTTCAGCCGTTCCCCAATTGATGGGCATCCTCTCAATTGCCAATTCTTTGCCACCACAGAAAGAGCTGCTATAAATATTTTTGTACATGTGGGTCTTTTTCCCATTTGTATGATCTCTCTGAGAGATAGCCCTAGAAGTGCTATTGCTGGGTCAAAGGGTATGAACAGTTTTATTGCCCTTTGGGCATAATTCCAAATTGCTCTCCAAAATGGCTGGATCAGTTTACAACTCCACCAACAATGCAACAGTGTTCCAAGTTTCCCACATCTTCTCCAACATTTATCGTTTTCCTGTTTTGTCATGTTGGCCAATCTGATAGGTGTGGTGTGGTACCTCAGAGTTGTTTTGATTTGCATTTCTCTAATACTGATTTAGAGCATTTTTTCATATGACTATAGATGGCTTTAATTTCTTCATCTGAGAACTGCCTGTTCATATCCTTTGACCATTTATCAATTGGGGAATGACCTGTATTCTTATAAATTTGACTTAATTCTCTATATATTTTAGAAATGAGGCCCTTATCAGACAGACTGGTTGTAAAAATTCTTTCCCAATTTTCTATTTCCCTTCAGCAATTTTCCAGTCTTAAGCAGGAGAGTGTCAGCTTCTTGAGGGCACTGACTGTTTAGTTACCTGATCTACTCGTTTGTATCTTAGTGGCTTCACAGAAATTGCCTCACTGTTCCATGTTGCTGGCTTAATGAAATATTCAGCTTGTACCCAATCACCTTTACAAGGCTCAAAACCTACAAGTTAAGAAAAATACATGTATTTTAAAATTCCATCACTGTAAAACGGTTTAACGACAGCATTCGTTCTGAAATCTGTTTTTGTTTTTTGTTGTTGTTGTTGTTTGTTTTTTAGCGAGACAACTGGGGTTAAGTGACTTGCCCAGAGTCACACACCTGGTGAGTGTTATATGTCTGAGGCCGCATTTGAATTCGGGTTCTCCTGACTCCAGGGCTGGTGCTCTAATCACTGCGCCACCTAGCGGCCCCCATTCTGAAATTTATAAAAGGTTTTTATAAGCTATTGTGTTCATAATACCAGGAAGGTATGGTGGAGACGTTTTCCAAGCAGGTAAGCTGACCCTTACTCCCAAAGTAACTGGCTGGGAGAAGAAGGAGGAAGTTTGACCCAAATAAACAAGATACAGAGAATATCAGAGCTGAAAAGAGCCTCAAAGATTATCCAAACTGGTTTCTTCATTTTATAGACTGGAAACAGAAGTGCCAGAAGGTTAATGGATCTGTTTGTGGACACACGACTAATAATCTGACCCCAAGTTTCTTGATTCTCAGCACACACCACATAAAAAAGGTTAAATGTATGGAAGAGGAAGGCTGTACTGCAGTGGAGGGAGAGACAGAACACATTTTTGTTCCTCTATAATAGACTTACAGATTACTCTGCACTACAGTTAACTATGCTTCACGTATCCTTAGTAGTTTATGAGCTCCATGAGGCCAGGATGTGTCTGATATAAAATTTCTACCTCCTCCAGTATCTAGCACAGAACTCTGCCCACAGGAGGTGCTTAAAATTGTCTCCTGAATGCCGATCTGTTGGATCTCCATGGCACCAGAAAACAGGAGCTGCCTGAGAGGGGTAGTTTCCATATATCAAGAGGTCAAAAAATATTTCCTAAGCATTTACTGGCACTGTATTAAGTGCTTGCAATGCAAATAAAACAAAAAGACAGTCCCTGACCTCAAGGAACTCAAGATCTCTAATAGGAGAAGACAAAAAAGTCAAGGTGGAGGGGGAGAAGAGGTGAGAAGGCACCTGCATCGCATCTTCCAGACTAAGGAGGCTGCTGGGGAATGAATCAGAAAAAAGTCAGGAGTGGGAGCCATGAGAAAAGGGAAGGAGTGAACATACCTGGTATCAACCCGTACAAAAACTCAGACTAACTAGGTGATCAGTAAATAAAGTGAGGCATTTATTTAGCATCAAGAAATTGCATTTTGGGACAACACACCGTCTTATTCAGACAGGGATGTACAGGTAGGAAAGGGAGAAGGGGATTCTTATAGGGCATAGTTGTGGGAGACCACAGGAGGGCATGTAGTCTGGGTGCACAGAACAGCTAACTGCAGGAGCAGGAATGCTGTTTTAGGATTAAAGCAGGCTTGTACAACCTGTGGCCTTAGGCACAGGCTAAAGGATTTTGACAGCCCACAAAAAATGTAGAGGAAAACATTGTTTTCCCTTTCTAATTCCTCTGCACTACCCCCCTTCTCTTATGAAGGGTATTATGGGTTTGCAAAATCTCTATGCCCCAATACAGGGACAATTTTTGTAAAAGTTCCATGTAATGTTAAGAAACACATACTATTCTTGAGCAGTTGCATTCAGAAGACACCATAAGCCTCTCAACTTGCTTCTCCAGCACTTCTGTCTGATTCTATATGTTGCCTTGTGTCTTTGTTAGCTTTGTCTAAAACGGACAGACATTCAGGTTTCTTGCTATTACTGCATTACTATGCCTTCTTGTGATTTAGTTAATTTTTCCTTTAAGAATTTGGATGCAAAAGTATTTGGAGCTTAATAGTTTAATACTAATTTTTGGTTTTTGACCACTTCCTTTCAGCTTATTAATATCCTTGTTTATCGCTTTGTGGTGTGGATGTCTGCCTGTTTTTGCTTCATCTGACAGCATGATTCCAATTCTGGAACGCCCTGGTTTGCGTCTCTCTTAACCGATACTTATTACCACTTTAAAATGGGAATGTTAAACACATGGAAAATCAGTTTTTTTTTTAAATAAAAAAGTACAATCCATACCTTCACAAACATCCTGCATGGAGAAGTAGGTTGTCTGATTGATGTAGCCAGCATCCTCAACAAGAGAAGTAATACAGCCAATCAAAATCTTGGTACTGGAATCTGGAAGTTCACAGTAATTTTTGCTGTCATCCTCCCATTTATCAGAGACAGCTTCAACCTGCAAGGCAAACACACTGAGCCCTATATTCTGGGGGTTCAAAATGTAGTCAGGGTAGGGTGGGGAATAAGAGATTATTTTTGTTAAATGACTAATGAACACAAAATGTCCTGAAGTGGTTAAATTTCTTCAGACTACTGAACATGTGCTTGAGGTACAAGGGGCTGACAGGAAAAGTACAACTTTATTACTTGTTAGCTGATCTACCAAAAGTCCAAGTTCTGACAACAAATGCATTTATGAAGCATGCCTGTGGCACACGGTACTAGGAAGAGCAGCTAACATTTATGTAGTTATAACTGTAAGGTTCCAAAGCACTCCATCAGTTAACTCATTTGATCCTGACAAAAACCCTTTGAGGGAGGTACTGTTGTTCCTACTTTACAGATGAGAAAATTGAGGCTGACAGAGGTAACTGATTTGCTCAGGACTACAGAGCTTTAAGGGTCTAAGGCAGGATTCTAATTTGAGTTTTCCTAATACTAAGTGAACCTAGCTGCGTAAAGCACTGAAGGAAGCAATTCAGATGAACAGGGCATGCCCTGAAAATTTATGGAAATAAGATGGCATTTCCCCCCCACAAAGTACAACAAACTCTGGCTCCATTCAATTCAGTTTCAAGAAAATCTCTGTCTGGTTTTAAAATTCTTTGTGTATGTTCTGCCCCGCTACCAGGATGCCAGCTCTGTTCCTTATTTCTATCATCTCTGGCTCTCCCCCAGCAGCCAGGACAGCATTCTGCACAGAGCAGGCACTCAGAAAGTGTTGGCTACACGCAATGAAGGAGGATCTGACATTTCCCCCCAATCCTTCCCAAGTGATCAAAATGCCTCAGGTCCACATCCTTGACCTAAACCCTACTTTGGTGCCTCCCTAGGAAGTGGAGCTGATCCTAAACTCCCAAAAGGCACGGCACACCTTTGACATGGATGTAACGAGGGGCCAGAGAGCTGGTGTTTGGTAATGGTCTGGCCAAGTGCTGAGTGCCTCATGCAGTACAGGAGGTCAGTTCCCTAAAGCCAAACTCATGAGAACACCAACTCAAGTTTAAAGAGCTCAGATTGGCACTGGTGGATGATTCAGAAAGCTCGCAGTTCCCATAGCTTCTTTTGACAATAGAATTTACCTTAAGCAAGTTACAGGGCAGCAAGAGAAGTTATGTTTATTAACTCAGTTAATTTATTAACACAACCTATCAGTACTTCGCCCCTTACTCCACCTCCCAAATGCCACAACAGTCTTCCAGGCCATGTTACCTCAAAGCAGAGTTTGGGGATTGTCATGACCTCGTGGCCCATGGATTCTAAATACAATCTAAGCACAACACCTGGCATCACACAGACTTTCAACGGTGTAGCTAAAGAGTGGAGGAGAGTACCAAGAGAAGCATGGCAGAGAATGCCCACCTCTTCCTCAGACTGAAACCCTCTCAGTGTGCAAAGAAACGAAACCACTTCCAGTCATTCAACTCACTCTGATAGCCTTCAATCCACTGGATATCTTATCCTCTTCCACGATGGCGGTCACCTCCTGGCCAACGTTCAGTGGCACGCTGCTGGTGACAACATCGCTAGTGAAGCACACCAGATCATCAATCATCCCATAATCACTACAGTATCTGGTCACAACTCCCTGAACAGTTTTCAGCTTGGTGGTACCTACAAGATGAGGAAGCAGAATGTTTAAATCACAAATTAATCACAAACAATGAAAATCAGAAATGAAAGTAAGCCCCACTGTAGAAAGACCTGGCCTAATGAGAGTGAAATGAAGAGAGCAACCCTATGACCACGGGCAGGTCACCTGACATGGGATAGCAATGCTTTCAGTACTTACCTGTGAGGGCTGTTAAGAGGCTCAGATAAGATAATGGATGCGAAACGTTTTAAAGCATCATCTGTCAGCTACTGTCATTACTACCACCCATAATAAGCGGCTGAAATATCTAGATGACAAAGATTAGGGAATTTTGACTTCCAGCTAATGAGTAATAATAAATGCTCACTGAATGAATGAATCTAAGCCAGGCATTCACTGTATTGGACACACCCCAGTGTGTGTGTGTGTGTGTGTAATGACATACATGGCAGGGATTGTGACTGTAAGAACTAGACCTTGTCTCCTGATTCCTATGGAGCTGCCCCTGTTCCATGTATCTTGAAAAGCTTCTCACACCTCCAGTGTGACACAAAAAAACAACAATTCTATTTCAAAGTCATACAAAGGAGAAAGGACCAAGACACAGCAAGGTTAAGGGCAGGCAGGTGTAACATCAGAAAAAAGCCAACTAAGGTATAAACAGAAAAGGACAGAAACCGCGTGCGGGCTCTTGGTCCTGAAACAAGGTGAGCTGGATGTTTTTGAAATGA
Organism: Vombatus ursinus; assembly: GCF_900497805.2. Classification (NCBI taxonomy): domain Eukaryota; kingdom Metazoa; phylum Chordata; class Mammalia; order Diprotodontia; family Vombatidae; genus Vombatus; species Vombatus ursinus. The sequence continues at coordinate 6,248,318 of NW_020950172.1, read as the reverse complement.
GATTACATGATTTCATAGGAATGACAGACTCGGAAGCAGGAGACTCCGGATTAGAGTCCTGTGGCAGTGAAAAGGTCTCTTAATGACCTGGCAGAAGTGCTCATCATAAACAATGTCACCTGTGCTGGGATCTAAGAATCTCAAAGGAGAAAGAATGGTCGGCAGAGAACTTCTCTAGAGAGATCACTCAGACAGACTCTGGTGGGGAGGGGTGTCATATAGCTAGACCCAGGGTAGGTCTAATGACAACTGGATACCTTCCAGACATACACCAGGTATCTAGCATGGAAAATGGGCAGTTGTGCTGAGGGAACGTCCACTATCCAGGTATCAGTGAGGATGCTAGGAACTGACTTGCCTGGCTCGTAGAAGGTGGAGGAAGTGATGAAGGCAAATCATTCTGGGCCTGTGCTAACCAATGAAGTTACCAGGAATTCAAAGATAGCCATGACAGATCTCATTCTTAAGGAGTTTCTTCTAATTGAGGGAAAGAGAACACCTTTCTCCCCTCCACAGACCTGCCAATCTGGTGACACGGGCCTCTTGGCTGTTCTTCTATCTCCCATCGTTCCTGACTTTCTCCCATGCTTGGAATGCTCTCTCTAATTCCCTCTACTTTTGGCTTTCATCTAATCCCAGCTAATGGCCCCCTTTTCCGGGAAGCCTTTCCCAGTCCCCCTGTTGTGCCTTCCCTCTGAGATCATCTCCAATTTCTCCTTTGTACCACCTGTGGCTTACACACAATTGTTTGCTTCTTTTCATCTCCATTAGACTGAGAGCTCCTCATGGCAGGGACTTTTTTCTCCTTTCTTTGCATCTTCAGAATGTAAAGTACAGTGTCTGGCATACAGTAGGTGCTTAATGTTTGTTGATTTGACACAAATAACTGCTATATGGGAGAGTAAAAATAAACACCAAGAGGTCTAGGAAAAGTTCTGAGAAATCTCAAGGAAATATTCATTTCATTTGGGCGAGGCTCTGTGTGAAAGTTTCAAGGACACCAAAAAAACTGACCAGTTGTGCTAAATTTTGGTTAAGCATTTGGCACAATGTGAACAAAGGGCCAGAGCGTGTGCTAGGTTGTTGACTCAAAGAGGGAAGGAATCAGGGACTTCTCTTGTCTTATTTAAACTTGATATATTCCCCAACGAGCCAAAGTGCTTAAAATTGTTTGGTTGAATGACACAGCTCAGACAGCTTGGGGCTAGTAAAGGAGATAATGGGGGGGAGGAGTCGGGAAGAAATAAATATTTACTCAGTGCCTATTATGGGCCACACAGTGCTAAGAGCTTTATAAATATTATCTTATTTGACTAGCACAACAACCTTGTGAGAGAGAGGCTATTATTATCTCCATTTTACAGATGAGAAAACTGAGGTTGTACTTAGGCTTAGAATAAAAAGAATGAAACAATCTCTGCTCTCAAAGGAGCTTCTATTCTTCTGAAGAGACAATCAATACAAACTTAGGTACACATAGAATAAAGAGAATACATTCAAGGCAGGGAAGCTCTAGCAGCTAGGGGTCAGGAAAGGTTTTATGTAAAACGTGGTGTTTGAAGGAACAGTGATGTGAAAGTCAGTAACTCTATTAGGAGGAGGGAAGGAGAGATAGACAGTGAATGTCAAGGCATGGGGATGGGCAATGGGGTGGAGGTCAGTATGACTAGATCACAGATCGTGGAAACAGGAGTAAGGCATCATGATTTTGGAATGATAGGTTGAGAAGGGCTTTAAAAGCCAGGAGTTTATATTTTATCCAAGGGTTAGATTTGAACTTAAGGAAGATCATTTCGGTAGCTGTATGTAGGGTACACTGGAATGGGGAGAGATTTGAGGCAGGAGGCCTTTGGAATACTCTAGGTGAGAGGTGATGAGGCCTTGTGAGCACGGAGAAAAGGTCAGATGTAAGATATGTAAAACAACGTTTGCCAAGTTTGGATTGGGGTGGGAGTGGGAAGGCAGTAAGGAATCAAGAAACATTCATTAAGCGCTTACTATGTGCCAGAGTAGTGAGGGGCACCGAGCTGCGTTAGCAGGTGAAGGACCATGAGGGGACTGTTGGAGCCAGTGGGATCTGAGCTGAGCCTTAAAGGAAGTCAGGGAAACTAAGAGGTGGAGGTGAGAATAAAGAACATTCCAGAAAGGGAGGGGGCAGCTGGTGCTCAAGCATGGTGATGGAAGATGGGAGTGTCCTGTCTGAGGAGTGAAAGCAGATCAGTTCAGAGCCTATGGGGAAGAGGAAAATGTAAGATCAGAAAGGTAGGAAGACCCTAGGTTAGGGAGAATTTTAAAGGCCACATAAAGGGGTTTATAGTTGATCTTGGAGGTGGGAGAAACAGGTGAAAGACTTAACACTGATGAAAGACCAGAAAAATGGAGGTACCTCTAAGAGAAACAGAGAAGTTTAAAAGAGGGAATGGTAGGTAGGGGAATAATTAATTCCATTTTGAGAACATGATAGGCTTGAGATGTCTTCAGGACACCTACTTAGAAATGTTGATGACAGGTGCTCATGAGTTGGCCAAGCTAATATAATAAAAATGACAATTCTACCTAAACTAATTTACTTATTTAGTGCCACATCAATCAAACTACCAAAAAGTATTTTATAGAGCTAGAAAAAAATAACAAAATTCACTGGAAGAACAAAAGGTTCAGAATATTAAGGGAAATAATGAAAAGAAATGCAATGGAAGGTGGCCTAGACATACCAGATCTAGAACTGTATCATAAAGCAGCGGTAATCAAAACTACTTGGTACTGGCTAAGAAATAGAGTGGTGGGTCAGTATGCAAGACACAACAGTCAATGACTACGGAAATCTACTGTTGGATAAACCCAAAGACTCCAGCTTCTGGGATATGAACTAATTATTTAACAAAAACTGTTGGGAAAATTAGAAAATAGTATGGCAGAAGCTAGGCACAGAGCAACATCTTATGCCGTATACCAAGATGAAGTCAAAATGGGTACATGATTTAGACATAATGGGTGAGACTATAAGCAAATTAGGAGAGCGAGAAATAATTTACCTGTCAGATCTATGGAGAATGGAAGAATTTATGATCAAACAAGAGAGAGAGAACATTATTAAATGCAAAATGGATAATTTTGATTACATTAAAATGAAAAGTTTTTGCACAAAGCCAATGCAACCAAGATTAGAAGGGAAGCAGAAAGCTGGGAAACAATTTTTACAGCCAATGTCTTTGATAAAGGCCTCATTTCTAAAATATATGGAGAACTCAGTCAAATTTACAAGAATACAAGTCATTCCCTAATTGATAAATGGTCAAAGGGTACGAACAGGCAGTTCTCACATGAAGAAATTAAAACCATCTATAGTCATATGAAAAAATGCTCTAAATCACTGCTGATTACAGAAACGCAAATTAAAACAACTCTGAGTTACCTACATCACACCTATCAGATTGGCTAACATAACAAAACAGGAAAATGATAAATGTTGGAGAAGATGTGGGAAAATCGGAACACGTGCATTACTGGTAGAGTTGTGAACTGATCCAACCATTCTGGAGAGCCATCTGGAACTATGCCCAAAGGGCTATAAAAATGTGCATACTCTTTGACCCAGCAATACCACTTCCAGGTCTATATCCCAAAGAAATGGGAAAAGGACCCACATGAACAAAACTATTTACAGCAGCTCTTTATGAGAGAATGCCCATCAATTGGGGAATGGCTGAACAAGTTGGGGTATATGAATCTAGTGGAATACTAACGTTCCATAATAAATGATGAGCAGGCAGACTTTGGAAAAACCTGGAAAGACTCATATGAATGAATGCTGAGTGAAGTGAGCAGAACCAGGAGAACACTGCACACAGTAACAGCAACACTGTGCAATAACAACTCTGATAGACTTAACTGTTCTCAGCAATGCAAGGATCTAAGACATCTCCAAAAGTCTCAAGATGGAAAGTGCAATCCAATCCAGAGAAAGAACTATGAAGTCTGAATGCAGATCGAAGTATTGTTTTTCCTTTTGGTTCTAATTTTTCTTTATAACATGAATTATGTGGAAATATGTTTAAAATATGTTTAATATGATTGTACACGTAACCCCTACATCAGATTGCACACCGTCTTGGGGAAGGGGAAGCAGAGGGAGTTGGAGAAAGTTTAGAACCCAAAATCTTATAGAAGCAAATGTTGAAAACTAAAAACAAATAAATAAAATTTTTAAAAAAGAATAAAAAATGTTGGTGATATAGGGCGAGAGATTAGGGGAAAGACTGGAGGCTGGAGATATCTATGTCACGGGGCGGGGGGAGGAAGAGAATAAGCCTTTACTAAGCACCTACTGTTTGCCAGGCACCATGCTAAGCACTTTACAAATCTCTCAACAGATCCTCACAACAACCCTGAGAGCAAGGTGCTGTTATTCCCAATGTACAGTTGAAGAAACTGAGACAAACAGGTGAATTTGCCCAGGGTTACCCAGCGAGAAGTGTCAGATTTGATTCTCTTTCTCCCTACAGAAGAAAAAATAGCTTCTTATTCACTGACAAAAGTAATACCAAAAAAATAAAGCACTGCAAAGCTGCAGTGACGGCCTGAGGCTGTATTATGTAAACTGGTAATAAACACAGTCAGCACAATTGTGTGACCTTGGAAGCATGAGCACAGAAGGTAAGAGGTGGATGGACGCAGTGATCCAGGTTTACAGTTTGGCAAAGTACGAGCAGCAACAAAAGGGGCAAGGATGACAGAGTAGAGCCGAACCGGGTCAAGACCGGGGAGGGAGGAGGAGAGTAGGAATGATGGCCTGACAAAACACTGGGGGGTGGAGCTATTGTAAAGATGCACAGCTTTCTAGAACAGATAGTTAAAAGGATGGCTTGTGAGCACTTATGGGCGATCACTATGTACCAGCATGGATTTAATTAAATACAAATCTTTCTTCTTTTTTTAAACTTTCCCCACACCAATCCTGGAGGTAGACAGTGCAAGTATTATCAGGACACCCAAAGACCTTGAAATTATACCCAACAGCGTCCCAGGAGTCATTAATCATCTCTCCTAAGAGCTGACCAGACCATGCTTTCACATCCAGACGTGTGCATAGTGGCCATAATGACAGCTTCACCCCACCTGGATCAGCATCTTGACAGAAAATCATCAAAAATGCCTCCAGTGGGGGAACAGGGAAAGAACGAATCACCTCAACCTTCCAACTCCTAGCCAAGATGAGTGGTTGATTACCAATTCAATTAAGCCTACAAAATTTAGCCGTTCACCCCCATCACCGGGCTAGACCAGGATTTAGCAGTAAGCTCTGGCCATCTTCTTTGCTTTAGTCACATGTGTGCACTCTTCCCCTTTTTGTTGTGGGTCAATTCTCCCACTGTTCCTGGAAAAACAGAAAGGGCATGTCATGGATGCACCACGGTTCAATTCACCATCAACGTGACTCACAGAAGCTGCTTTCCCTGAGCATCTTTTTCATATGAAGGGCTGTCTGGCCATGTCTCCCCCATAACTATATTTGTGCAGTTAATTTTTAACGGCTAGCGGCACAACTTTCCATTTATTTCTATCGTTTTATCGCATTAGACCTGTCTAATCTAGCCTTCATCTACTATTTAAGTTCTCTCCCCAATTCACGTCACGTGGAAATGAGGTAAGCACAAAATCTCTATCCGCATCTACTGGTCCTCTTTGAGAATGAAGGGCAGACAAACAATACCACCACCTCCATCTAGGTTTCCGATCGAAACGTTGAGAAGTGGGTCTGTGCTACCGCAGACGGACATTCCATCCAGTAACAAAGACCTCTGGCATACTGTAGGTCAGCCAGTTCTGAGCCTACTTAAGGTGCACTCATTCGACCCATATCTATCCCTTGCGTTTATTAAAACAAATCAACTGCAAAAACACAGGATGGGGGGCAGGGATACACGGTTAGATGGCAATTCATGTGAAAAAGACCTAAGGCTTTCATTAGCCTACAGCATATCAGTAAGGCAAGGTGACAGCCCTCCAAATACAGTGAAATATTCGGCTGGATTAACAAATGTAGTGTCTAGAATAAAACAGATTACAATTTCCCTGTACTGTCTTTCTTAGATCTCATAGGGAGTTCATTTAAGCCACCTAAAATGGACTAGGTTTCCTCTGAAGGTACTGAGCATCCTATCACTGGAAGAGCTCTTTTTAGAGAGGTTTACAGACAAGAATTGTGAAAATAAAGATAATGGTAATGGCTGGCAACATTATCTCATTTTATTCTCCCAACTACCCTGGAGGGAGCTGCTATTATCTGCATTTTACAGGTGAGGAAACTGAGGCAGGCAGGTTAAGCGATTTGTTCAGAGTCACACAGTTAGCGTCTGCGGGTCACCCTGCCGCTCTCGGCTGCTCTACCTAGCTGCCTCCAGCCACACGCCGGTGTGGGCTGATCTGCGCACGACTTAGGTCACCAAGGTTTACCAGGGAGAAGCCCCAACTTAACACAACAGGGAGCGGCACAACAGACAACATTCTCAGTGTTCGTAGGCCGTGCACCATCAGAGCGGGGGAGGAGAACGGGGGGGGGGGGGGGGGGAGGGGGGGGGGGGGGGGGGGGGCGGGGAGGGGGGGCGGAGAACGGGGGGGGGGGGCGGGGATCGCGGCCCGGCTGCCTGCGGTCAGCTCTGGGGAAGGCGCCCGCGTGCCTCGACGTCCCCCACCCCAGGACGGAGCCGGCTCCACGAGGCGACCCTCCCCCAACGCCACGCACGTGGAAGCTCAATAAAGCGCTTTAATCCGCGCTACGTCAAGCGGCCCCCTGTCCCTGTCCCAGTCCCGAGGAAGCCGCCCGAGGCCTCCCCACCCCCCGCCTCGGGCAGGCCCCGCTGCGCAGAGCGCCCCCCTCCCCCACTGGAGGAGGCCTCGGCCCCGGACTAGGCCGGCCCCCACCAGGGGAAACTGAGGCCCGGAAAGCGAGGCTCGCATGCGCGCGGCCTCTCCAGGGCCCTCCCCCACCTTCCTCGAGCTCCTGCGGCTGCGCCTCGGCCTCCTCCTCCAGGCCCTCGGCTCGCCTCCACAGGAAGGAGAAGGCCTTCGACACGAGCCGAAGCATGGCCGGGCCTCGCCTCACCGCACGCCGAGCTCCGGCTCGCCCGCGTCGCCTTCGTCCTCAGCGAGCGCGCGCCGCCGAGGAGGGAGCCAGCCACGCAGCGCACGCGCCCGCCCGCCCACGTGACCTCGCGCAGCACGAGGCCTGCGTCCTCCCGGCCAATGGGAGCGCAGCCCGCACTCACGCCGCACGCCTCGGCCGTTAGCTCCGCCCCCGCGCTCCAGGCGTCTCACGTGACCCCTCCGCCCTCGCGCCTCCAGACCCGCCCCCTAGGTCTGGCCTGTGGGGGAGCATGGCCGCCTCTGAAAGGCCTCTGAGCGAGCAGCCTGACCAAAGCGGGTCAGAAATCTCTTCTCTCACGGCCACGCAAACCGAGATCAGCGGGGCTCACGCCCTCTGGCCGTTGGGGCAGAATCGAGGCCTCAGGCGCTTTACAAGGAGGCCCTGCACCTTGGCCGAGGAAAGCTCTGCAAGAACCGTTCTCGTGCAAAACATGCCCAGTCTCACCTGACTGATTAATGAAGGCACCCATTTTATCCGTGCCCCTCTCTCCTTTGACCATGCACTTCCTCAGAGGCTGCCTTCCTTGTTCCCCTCACTCGCTTATGACGTCACCGCTCCCGGCTAGGTCTCGAGGCCACGTGGAGCTTGTCTGGAAGCATGGCGCCAGGCGCTGCCCCGTCCGGGACCGGCCGCTCCGGCGGCGGTCAGGTAGTTGGGCCTTCCTCCAGCGTCTTTGGGTTTTTCCGATGCTGGCCTGTTGGACCTGTTTGCTCCTGAGCTGTCCTATTGAGCAACTTATTTTTCCCAAACAAGGACCAAATCGCTTTGCTGGGTACGGCCTTGGAGTGTGGTTGGAGATCTGGTACTTCGAGGTCCTCCTCCTCGCCTCTTCCCACCCCCACCCCATTATCACTTGAGATTCTTGACCTTTTGTTCTTCCAGATAAATTTTATTATTTTTTTTTAGTACTCCAAAGTAATCCTTTGGTAGTTTAGCATTGCATAACTAAATTAAGGTAGGTAGTATTTTTTTTTTATTGTAGTGTACCCATCTACCCCAAAACAATAAAGTTTCTTGAATTATTTAGGTCTATACATTTTTACTTCCTTAAAGAGTGATTTGTAGTTGTATTCATCCAGTTCCTTGGTGGGTAATTTTTTGGTTGTGGTTCCGTGGTGTCCAACTCTTTGTGACTCCATTTGGGGTTTTCTTGCCAGAGATACTGGAGTGGTTTGCCATTTCCTTCTCTAGCTCATTTGACAGATGAGGAGACTGAGGCAAACAGGGTGAAGTGTCTTGTCCAGGGTCACATAGCCAGTACGTGTCTCAGACCGAATTTGAACTCAGGTCATCCTGACTGCAAGCCTGATGTTCTGTGCAACATGGTGCCACCTTAAATATGGTGTGTCTGCATAAGTATCCTTTAAAATTTTTCTTTTTATTAATTCGTCCCTCTTACTTCTCCTGCCCCAAGTTGAACAAATTAAAAAACAAAACCAAACCAAAATGAGTCCTCAGTTCATAGCTGCCTGGTCCAATAAGATTTCCATATTAGCCTTGTCTGAAAATGAGTGTTGCTTTCTGCACCTTAAGTTTGTCACGTCTCTGTTGCCTTTGTTCTCTTGGATTGGTGGTTTATAATTTTATCAAATTTATATTTTGAATTTTTTTTCTATATGATGTTATTATTTCTAGTTCTGTTCACTCTGTATCACTTTATAGATATCTCACCATGTCTCTCTAAAACGATCCAATTTGTTATTTCTTGTGGCACAATAATATTCTTTTACATTCCTATACTACAATGAGTTTAGCCATTCCCCGATAGGAGGCTAGCCCCTTAGTTTTTGGCTGCCACGAAGAGCCAATTCAGACTTTGTCTCAGAAGCAAGTCCTTGGTGTTTCCATGTGGGTGCCGCCATCTTGGGTAATCTGGGCATGTGCCAAAGCCCCATTACTATGTGCCCAATAGTTTCTATTGTTATTGCTTTGTGGTGTAGCTTGAGATCTGCTCCTGCTAGACTCCTTCCGGCCTGCTTTTTTCGTTATTTTCACTCCTATCTGGGTTTTCATGATGCTACTTCCTCCTGGATCCCTTCCTACCTGTCATTTTACTCCTTATTACTTTCCTTTGCTGTTCTCTGTCATGCCCTGAGTTCGTGTTCTCCAAGACACTTGGCTCTCCTCCCGTGCCCTCCCTTGCCTTCTCTTCTCCTTCCTTCCTTTCCCCTCTTTCTCCCCTCGAGTTTCTTGACCTTTTGTTCCTTCAGATGAATTTTGGAATTGTTTGGTCACGCTGGGCCAGAGCCAGGCTTCCTGTTGTTGGCCAATTCTTGCTTATACATAATAGATATTTAATAAATGTGTTCTAGTCACTTAATTGGATAAAGATGACCAACTCTTGCTTTTTTCTTTGTTCCATTTGGTTGTGTTTAAACAATAAGAAATGTAATACGCGTTCCGTTTGGTTTTTATACTATTAAATTAGTTAACTGAGAATTTGGAGAATACTTTGGGCTAGTTTATGCTTTTTTGGAGAAGGGAGGAAACAGTGGAAACGGGTAGCTGCGTTGTTGTTTCTGCTGTGTTGCTAATCCTGTAATTTACAGGTATATAATTTCTTCTCATCTGCATATTTCCTTCTTACATTTGTAGCTAGGTCTTGGGAGAGTTCTGAGTCAGTCACTGGTTCAGATTTTTGAGTCTTTCTAGCTTGGCCCGTCCTTTCCTCCCCGAACCTCGGTCAACTCGGGCCACACCAAAGGCTTTGAATAGGACAATTGAAAATACCGGATGGAATGTCACACATTTTACCTGAAAACCCAGCACAAAAGCAGCATACTTGCTGCTAAAGAAAATTCAGTGTTTTCTGAAGACACTGACAATGACTCCGTTTGCTATCCTAGTCATCACAGGGGCATTTCAGTCCACTTGACGCCTCCATAAGAGTCCCACAGCACCCCTACACCATCCCTTCCTACATCCTTATCCTCCTTATCCTACGTTACTCAGAGATCTTTCTCCATAACCTTCTTCTTTACTCTTGTGTCATGTGAAGAAAGAGGTGTCCCTTCTCCTTGCCACTCCAATCTCTCTGGGTATATCTGATTTGATCAGTCATCCTGCATTTATTAAGCACCTACTATATGCCCAATGCTGTGCCAAGCACTGGGGGTGTAAAGAAAGGCAACAGTGAGGCTTCTCCCTCCAGGATCCCCCATTCGATGGGGAAGACATCATGCCAACAATTATGTCCATATGAGATATCAAAGTGTAAGTGGGGGGTAACGTCAGAAGCGCTAGCAGAGGGCCTAGGTCAGTCCCTTCAGGGCCTCTTGGAGGAGGTGAGATTGGAGCTGAGTCTGGAAGGAAGCCAGGGAAGCTAGGAGGCTGGGGTCTTCTCCGGAGATTGTCTCCTCCACCATCCCCGCTCTCTCACTAATCCTTCAATCTCTCCCTATCTGGGGGCTGCTTCCCTGTTGCTTACAAACACTCCAGTCTCTCCTCCATCTTTATAAAAGTGTTCTCTTTCTCTTACCTCACCCTGTAATCTCTCCTCCGCTCTGTGGGCGAACTTCTTGAGATGCGGCCCACATTCAGTGCCTCCCCGTCCTGTCCTCTCCTTCTCCTCTGATCCCTCTTCAGTCTGTCTCCCACCTTTGCTTCCTTGGCTCCTTGTTACCTGTAGGATCAAATATAACATCTTCTGTTTGTGTTTTAAAGCCCTGGCTCCTTTCTTCCTTTCTGGTCTTACACATCCACGTACTCTACAGTCCGGCCACGTTGGTCTTCCGGCTGTTCTTCTTGCCAGACCCTCCATCCCCTGTGCCTTTTCATTGACTGCCCCTCATATTAGGCTAACCCTAACCTCCTCACCTTCGCCTCTTGCCTTCTGTGGCTTCTTTTCAGACTCAGCTCGAATCCCAGTTTCTGCATCCCTGTCCCCTTTCTTCCCCCTTGCTAATACCTCACCCTCTTAGCTTTACTTCTGTCCACTCCCTCCATATTTTAGAGTGTTTTTTAGTGTCTTGTCTCTCTCATGAGAATGTAGCCCAGTAGTAAGTGCTTGATAAATGACTGTTGACTAACTGACAATAACTAAGTTAACAGAAAATGGTCATTGCCCTTTTAAAGCACATGGAATGTTATGGAAGGGGCTTTGGCTGAAGGGATGGAAGTTTGTTGCACCCTTGCATGTACATCTTATGAAGCAGAAGATGTACATGGAATAAGTGTACACTAACAGAAACAAGCGCATTTGAAAATGTCTCTTAATAGAGTTACCATCCTTTCATGTTAGATTTGTAACCTAGATTGAGGCAAAATTACTGGCTGAGCTATCCAGTGGTACATCCAGTGACGGCACTGGTCATGTAATACTGTACTCTATGAAAGAAATAAGGAAACATTTCTCAGTGACTGAACTGATGAACTGTAGAGATGACTGCTTTGGGCAGCTTGGGAATTTTTGTTTGTTTTGGCTTTGAGTTATAGTAATCGAGTACTGTCTTTGTAATTCCATGCAAATAGTGGAAACATTTGAATAGAATTTTCTCTAAATTAAAGGAAGTAGAAGATGGTTTTATGAGTTAGAATTAATTTGGATTATTAAGGTATTTTTTAAAAAGACATTTATTAAGTGAAGAATGGCCCAGAGAAAATTGGGAGGTTTGTATGAGGTCTAACTGGAACAGCTGAATTCATAGATTAGACTTTGTGAAGGAGGTTATTGAACCTTTTTTGGTTAAAGGAAGAAAGCAGTTGAACATAATACAATGTGGAAGTGGATGGCTTTGCGGAAATCGGACTTGGAGATAGCATAAGGTGCTGGTGTCTTTGTATGTTATGGTTTGAGTGATTTCCTGGTTGTAATGGTTCTTAACAAGTTCACTCTTAAAAGACTGTCGTCACTATTCAGCTGCCATCATTTTCAGGCTGAGTGCATTCCTGTACTTTTTTCTTGCTTACTGAGCAGAAAGAAAAGGTCCAAAGGAACTGTGCTCACGTGTCTCGGTACTGCCTACTCGAATTTTAATTGTGTTATTTGATTAGGGCTGTCTTCTGTTGAAGTGCCTTCCCAGCTTAAGTCAAGTGTGTAAATGTTTGGCTTTTTAAAGAACATCTTTTTCATCATCATTATTACTAGTTAAAACAGAAGTCCTGGAAATGGTGTAATAATTTTTTTTTTTTTGTAAAAGCAAGTTCATCATTGTTTCAAGGAAAAAACCAAGATTTAATAGTGTGAGTAGGAAGCATCATTAATTTCTGTTTTGAAGAATTCTTATTTTCAAGTGATCGTTCTCCTTTCTCATTAAGAACTAAAGCATAAGAGTTATATATGAGAGAATCTATTTAAAATGTTATTTTAGGAGGTTCCAAAGCACAAATAAATTAACAGTAAGAACTTTCTTAGTTTGCAGGTCGACCAGAGTTTTCGAAAAGAAATATGAAGCATCTATTAAACTGTTATATATCCAGAGAAATGATTTGGTGGTAGGGCAAAACTTTTCTGTGTATAAAATCTTACCAAAGTTATCTTTGAGGTTGTTCTCCTTATTAAAATTCAGGAGACGGTCCCATGTTCCCTGGCTTAACTACAGTTTTTGCTGGGCTTTTGTTCCATTTCTGAATAGATGTTTTTGAAACTCAAAGTGGAGGAACAAACTTCTCAAAGAAAGGCTAAATTGTTAAGCAGTGAGAGTATTACAAAGTGACCAGACAACGCCGCTCACCAAACTGTTTAGACCTGACAGCAAACTTTGGGCTTGAAGGTAAGTGGAGAAATTTTAAACTGCTAAAAAATGTTGTCAGCCCATTGTTGCACAGAAGCCGTAAATGGCTTGGCAAGAGATTGAGGGAAATCAGATTTTTTACTTGGAAAGTGAAGTTGTTCATTTAAAAACCTTAAATGCGTTGCTCTTGGGAAGGAGAAGGGAGCCATTTGTTTGGTGACTCTCCATATACCTTCCCCATTTGTAAGGCTCCAATCCTCAAGCAGGCTTCAAGCACATGAAACTGGTCCAGCTCTGCTTGTTCTCCAGTGATTAGCTCCAGCTTGTCCCCTGGGGCACCTCCTGTGGTGGTCAAGGTCACCTGAGTTGTCTCTAGCTTCGTTCTGCAATCCAGACCTGTGGCTTCCTGAGGGAAAAAAGGAAGGTTTAAGAGCACAGCTTCCCCTTGGGCCCTCATGTGGAAACTCTGCCTCTCACATGCCCTTGTGTGATACGAATTGTGTTTATTTGTGTGCATGTCTTAGAAGCCTGCTCGACTGTGTAATCGAAACTTTTTGCTTTAGCCCTGAATAATCTCCGTGCTCTGCTGAGACTGCCCACTTGACAAATGTTTTCCCATGGTTTTCCATATTCTTTATCACAAATGTTAGTTTCATTAATCTAAAAAAGGTTTTTCAAGTATCATGACAAGGGAAGATCCCTACAGAGAAGAATTCAGTTATGACAGGATGCCCACCCTGGAGCGGGGAAGACAGGAAGCTGGACATTACGCTCCAGAGAGGAAATCCAGTGACCTCCAGCTCGCCAAAAGGTTCCATCCTTGCTTCAGTTACCGAGCGTGGATCTTCTCCTTGGTGATGGGGGTAAGTACCTTAAGCATAAGACGAAGGAAAATGGCACATTTACGATAACTGGGGAGGCTTTACTAAAGAAATCATTCTTTAAATGTCAAGTGTAACTACAGAAAAAGAATTTTTGCTAATATGTAGGAAGCCCTTTCTTTATCCGTTAGACTGTTCTCTAATATCAGAACTGGCAAGGCCAATAAGTCTGCCTCTGGGCATTAGCTTTTAAATTTCTGTTTTGACTATTGTCTAAAATAAGTTTTTTTTTTAACTTGTACTCTGTGAACTTAAAAAAATTTGGATAACTATTTAAATATAATTGGTTTTCATTAAATGTAATTGTTTTTCATATTTCATTCTACTCATTTAAAAACACTATTCTGAAAAGGAGGACCATAGGTTTTACCAGATAGCTAAAGGCATCCACGACACAAAAAAGATTAAGAATCCGATTGAAATGTTATACTACTAATTTTTTAGACTATGTTTTTGCAGGCATCTAACAAATTGTTTGCTAAAATGACCACAAAAATAAATGGGCCTTGGAGAATATGTTAAACTGATTGAGTTCTAAGCTCTTAAAGAGCAGGGATCTACCATCTAAGAATTAGAGCTCATTGGAAATCCCTGATAATAATCACATGGCGTCAGGGAATTTCAGCAGGCGACCGATCTGCATCCTTTCCCAATAAGAGCACAGACCACATTGTACAGTGGCAAGGGGGAGGACCTCCTCGGGCTGCCCCGGTCTGAGATAGTGTCCCAACTGTTACGCACACTGTGAGTCCAGGATGCCTCATCTTGTTAAAAGCTAAAATCAAATACTTATTCTTTGCAGTTCACAAAACCAAGTAAGCATACAAGAAATGGAAATAATTTTCAAATGATGTTTTTATCTAAGTCTGTACCAGTTATACTTAGGAGGTCATTGTATGCGTGCCTGGCATTGCTCTGGAGGGCACAGAACCCCAGGAAGCAGGGGCGGTGCCTTTGAGGGGCTTTGACTTCGGACAAGACCAAAAATGCCTTCGATTTATGGAATCTATATTGATTTTTTTAGTATTTGGGACTTTTTTTTTTAACATTACCATTAGCTTTCTTTATTGATGGCAGAAAACAAAATTTGGTTGCCTTAGAGACCATAACCTACTTTATAGCAGATAATTCCATATAAAAATTCAAATGTATAAAGCTAGCACAAAATACTTATACGTATGGTCCTAGGGTGTAGTCAGTCATTAGCCAAGATCCAGCCAGCTTGGATCCAGTCATTTCTCTCCAGTGAGAGAGGGCTTGGTAGAGGGAGGAGGCTCTGCTATATATCCTGGCCACATCAAGAACTATATGGTAAGGAACCCCATCATCCTGTCAATTCCATAGCAGTTAGTGCCTAGGAGAAGCAATTATCCACGTGGGAAAAATATGCTTCCTTTACTTAGCGAATAACAGCTTCGCTGTGCAGACTCTGTTTTCCATATACTTTAAACAGAGACTCCATATTCGTTAGAATTTCTTTAAGATACAATACGACCCTTCCTACTCTTACTTGATTGTGTTTGTTTTGATTTTGGAGGCAATGGGGGTTAAGTGACCTGCCCAGGGTCACACAGCCAATAGGTGTCTGAGGCCGAATTTGAACTCAGGTCCTCCTGACTCCAGGGCTTCACCACCACGCTGCCCCTCTCGTCTTACTTTTTTGGCTTTAGCAGTTACTAAGTTATACAAAATTTTCACTCTTAAGGCATCTTGTTCCAAAAAATTCTTTTTACCCTTTTAAATTACCTCAGGCTCTTTCTCAAAATTTCTGAACTCAAAATGTTTTTGTCAGTTTTGCAGGTACCTATACACGTGCCAAACCAATTCACTCTCTTAGTTCAGATCTCTACAATGGTTCTCAGAAGCTCCAGAAACCTGGTCATTGGCTACTCGAGTCTATTGATGGCCTCCTTCAATATTAACCAAACACTAGTCAAGTGTTGTGCTTTCAAAAAATTACTCCTTTCCTGACTATCTAGTTAGCTGGGCTTTTGGGGTTTATTTTATTTTTCCCAGTCTCAGCCTTAATCTTAATTTGTATTTCTGTTTTGCAGAGTTGCCTTCTTGTCACTTCTGGCTTTTCACTTTACCTGGGAAATGTTTTCCCTTCTGAAATGGATTATTTACGCTGTGCAGCAGGTTCAGTAAGCAAAATTCTTAATTGTGTACTTTTTATGCTGCCAAAACACAATCCCTTGGGCTTTTGTATTACTTCACTCTTGAATTTCCAGACTGGTGTTTTTTTATTTCTTCTAAAGTACATTCCCTCTGCTTTTGCTTCATTTTATTGTTGACTGAAATGATCATAGGATCATAGATTAGATCTGGAAGAGACCTTGGGGGTCATTGAGCCCCACTCTCTCCCTTTAAAGGTGAATTCTAGAAACAGCCTCTTAACTTGCTAGACTGACTGGTTCTATAATCTTTAAATTACACGGAATGTGCTTCCTCACTAAAATCCAGGTACTGTTCCTTTCAGCTTGGAATCATAGTTATAATCTCAAAAGAATCACAAGGATGTGAGTTTGAGAACTATGCACAGTTCAGTTGAGAAGGCCGGCCTTCATTTCAGGAAGGGACATGAGGATCATGGGAGCTCATGGATTAGCTCTGGTCGTGCTTTAGAATTGGCTTAAATCGGTCCTGCCAAGTGGGG
Organism: Vombatus ursinus; assembly: GCF_900497805.2. Lineage (NCBI taxonomy): Eukaryota > Metazoa > Chordata > Mammalia > Diprotodontia > Vombatidae > Vombatus > Vombatus ursinus. The sequence continues at coordinate 6,231,962 of NW_020950172.1, read as the reverse complement.
AAGAGGAGTGTAGTATTACCAGCTCCATTTTACCAAGGGAGGGAGCTGAAGGTCAGAGAAAGCCATGGTTTGTCCACAGTCACCAAGGCTTGGCAGCCCAAAGCTCAGGCCTCTGATTCCAAGATCAGTCCTCTTCCCAGACAGTAGGGAGAAAATTTGAGAATCATCAGACTAGTCAATCAGCAAACATTTGTTAAGCACCGACTGTGTGCCAACCTCTGTGCTATGTGCTGGGCATACAAAGAGAGGCAAAAGACAGTGATTGCCCTTAAGGAACTCACAGTCTAACAGAAGAGAATAACACCCAGTCAGCCAGGAGGCTTGGGAAAGTCCTGTGGTCCTGCTGCTGGGAGGTGCCCTGGGCCCCCTCAAGGAGATGACCAGAGAGAAGCAGAGGCCCCAGGGGCTGGAGGTGCTGAGAAGGGAGGTGATCAGATCAGTCCAGAAGATGCTGGTTATGAAGACAAGCAGCTAGATGGGAAATGCTGTGACCAAAAGGAGATCTAAAAGATCTCTTAGAGCCAGAGGACAAAGGAGAAATGGAATCCACTGCTCACCTTCTGAAAGAAACCCCCAAATGATAACTCCCCAGAACAGTGTAGCCAAAGTATAGAGAAAATACTGCAGCCAGTCAGAAAGAACAAATTCTAGGGCTGAGGAGCTACGGTCAGCATCGCATATGATTTAGCAGCCACTGCCTCCGAGGTGTGGCCCGCTTGGAATGGGATAGTCAGAAGGCAAAAGATACAGGTTGACAACCAAGAATTAATTGCCTGGCAAAACCACGTGTGATTCCACCTTTAATGAAATAAAAGGCTTCCAAGTATTCCCTATGAAAGGACCGAGCTATGTAGAAACTTTGAAGCTCAAGCATAGGAATCAAGAGAAACATGAGGGGCAGCGGGGTGGCACAGCGGATGGAGTACCGGCCCTGAAGTCAGGAGGACCTGAGTTCAAATCCAGCCTCAGACCAAGCACTTGACACTTACCCTGGGCAAGTCACTTAACCCCAAATGCCTAAAAGAAAAAAAAAAAGAGAAACACGAAAAGGTCAACATGAGTGAAATGGTAAAGGACTAAACAGGGGCGACTGCTTACATTTTCATATGGGGAGGTGACACGTATCTCCTCCAAACCCAATCGTTAGTGGTAGTAGAGGAAATCTAGGAGTAGTTCTGTTATATCTTATTGTTGATTTTTTCTTTTTTTGAGGCAGTCAGGGTTCAGTGATTTGCCCAGGGTCGCACAGCTAGTCAGTGTCTGAGGTTGGATTTGAATTCAGGTCTTCCTCAGACCCAGCACTTTATCCACTGCACCACCTAACTGCCCTTCTATCTTGTGATCTTAATAGATGAATGAAAAGGGAAAGAGGAATATATTGGGAGAGGGAGAAGGGAGAGGGGGAAAAGATTCAGAAAATCATCTCACTTCATCAGGGTATGAAATTAGACCTCCTTACAACCAGGGAGGAAGTGGGAGGCTGATGCTTGAACCTTATTCTCACCTGAACTGATGAAAGGAAGGAAGAATGCTCAAAACCAAAGACACCCACCCACCCACACCCACCCACACCCCCACACCCACCCACACCCACCCCCACACCCACCCACACCCCCACACCCACACCCACACACCCACACCCACACCCACACACCCACACACACACACACACACACACAGAGACACACATGGTTGGGCACCAAAATTCATGCCACTTAACAGGGAAATGGGAGGGTAGACGGGGAACTAGAGAACGGGGAGATTAAGGGAGGCATCATTCTTGAGAAAAACAAATACCTGAGCTAGCCCTTACCTGCATTCTGACTGGGAAATCTCTTTTAGCTCCTCTCGTGCCCAGCTCACAATAGATCACTCCCAAGGCATGCAGTGAAATGCTGAGGGTGTTTGAAGAGAACGGTTTCAGCCCCCAACCTGCCCCTTCTATTCTGTGCCCATTTTAGGGATTGAGCTGGTAAAAAAGAAAAAGACCAAAAGACGGGAAATCTTTGCCGTATTTTCCCTAGGAAGAAAATCACTGCCTTTCTCTACCAGTAAGGAAAATTTGAGAAATCCTGCTCTGGACTTTTCAAATGAAGTATTTTGATTTCCTTACTTGTTCCCTCGTGCCTCACTGCTGCAGTATAGACGCCAAATGAGGTTGCAGGATAGTATCAGGTTCTTTTTTGTGTCTGTCCCTTCCAATGTAGTGAAGCCCCTTGAGGGCATAAATAATCATTTTCCTTCTTTAAACATGGAATCCACAGTGTCTGTCATTTTTAGGCATATAGATAAATAGTTTTTGAATTGAATCACAGTGGGTGAATTTTAAGAATGTTTCTTATTTCTCTGGCTATGTTGTAATCTCCTTGAGAGAAGGAGATGCCTTTGTGCCATGCACAGGGAGGAATTCAGGAGATACTCGGTGAATTAGCTGAATTAAATGGAAACATGTGGCAACATCTGCCTGAGTAGGCACTCACAAACAGGTATGTTTGTGAAATTTCATGTGGCTAATATTCCTCTAGACCAGGGTTGGGGAACCTGTGGCCTTGAGGCCGCATGTGGCCTCCAGGTCCTCAAGTGTGGCCCTTTGACTCAATCCAAACTTCACAGAACAAATCCCCTTCATAAAAGACTTTGTTCCGTAAAACTTGGGCTCAGTTTAAAGGCCACACCCGAGGACCTAGAAGGCCACATGTGGCCTCGAGGCCCAGGTCCTCAGCACCTGCTCTAGAACACACTGAGTTGTACTAAATCGCCTTCACTTTGTATGTCTAAAGGCATGCCAGAGTGCAGAATGGTTTTCCTAATTTGTACAATTTTCATCTCCATCCCGGAAAAGCCTAAACATTTAATTTGATGTTCTTATTAGTGAAGCATCTGCTTCATCTTTTCCTTTGATTTTTCAGTGCATTCCTTCAGCCATTGTGAGTTTTGCTATAGCACGAAACAAGGTGAACGCGGTGAGTATCTGTAGCTATGACGCTAGCTTTTGAGCTATGACACTTGCTGGTTGATTTGGCTTGGATTTGATTTGAGAACATCCTCTCCTAAAAGTATTGGGTGGCCTGTGTACCGGGACTCTGATTTTAGAGCTAGAAGGAGCCTGAGAAATCTCTTGGTCTGGCTTCCTCCTCTTCTTACGGATGAGGAAACTGAAGCACAGATGTTTTCCAGAGGTCCCAGAGCTTATTCATTGCACAACTTGGACTATAACTGAGGCACTAAGATGGTTTCCTGGGGCCTTCCCTGCCTCCATCTACCTTTCCCTCTCAGCTCCTCTTCCTCCTCCCAGCCTCTCCCTATCCCCCCATCACACTTGCATTTGTAGATTAGACTGTTCCCTCCCTGAACCTCCAGGCCTCTTCAAAAGGGAAATCGATCCAGCATGGGTATTTCATAAAAGGAAAAACTGGATAAATAGATAGATAAACAAATCCAACAAACATTTATTAAGTGTCATCTATTTGCACGACAGTCAGCAGAAAGACAGAAACAGCATCCGCTGCCCTCCAGGAGCTTATGTTCTAATGATTATTGTTATGGGTGAAATTTAACAAAGGTAAACTGAGGCAATTCTCTGCACAAGTTAGCATTTATTAGCAGGGGCAGGCTGCTTGTCAATAAATGGGTCAGTGGCTTGTCTTGATTTATGCCAAAGACTCCGAGCAGACAGACAGCTGCCCTTTTGTAGGTCTGGGGGAGTAGAGAAAAAAGGGCAGAGCAGAGTAGATGCCATCACAGGGTGTCGGGAAATGTGATTGGTTATAGAGCTGAGATGCAGAGAACATGATTGGCTAGAAGTTTGGTCATGGGGGTAGCAAGCCCCACTCCTCCTCTCTTGAGACCGAGAAGGGCTCATTGAGTCCAGGTGCAGGATAGCCGGCCAGACTTTTCCATAGCAAACCAGAACCTTTGAAGGGTGGCATGGTGGTATAAAGATATTAGACCCTGACTCCTTTGTTTACATGAATCCCCCAAGGTCAGCTACATTCCCAGAGGCAAGAATAGATCAGTGATGAGCAGGAGAGCTGGATTTTTAAACTTGCCCTGTTATAGACCAGCTGAATTTTGATCCAAATTTGGAGACAAAGACCCATGACTCAAGCAATTGACAAGCCAAAATCAATTATTTGTAAATCAGATCAATATAAAAAGATACAGAATTAATATCGATCATTTCACTATATATATATATATATGTATTTGTTTATCTATCTATTTATCCAATTTTTCCTCCATAATTAAGGTGAACTTTGGTTATGGGATTACAGCTCTCTTAGGATTTAAAAAAATTATATGATAACCTTTGGAATTTTTGGAAAGAGATGGAGGCATCCTACAAAAAGGACTGAGAATTATGGCTCCAATTTGTTTTTCTCATGATCTTTCATTCTTTAGCCAATTAAAGAAGAGCACTGTTATTGTTCACTGTTTTTCAGATCCCAAACTTTCAGATTTTGTTTGTTTCGACATTTGCCGTCACAACAACATGTTTAGTTTGGTTTGGATGTAAACTTGTCCTGAATCCATCAGCAATAAATGTGAGTTGCTTTAAAAGTGAGGAGTTACAAATACTTTTCCTAATACTACTCTTACACAGGATATGCTGCTAATGCCACGTAAGCCCCTGTGGCACAGCGTGTAGGTAGTGCTATCCCACGTTAGGGTTTGGGGACGTTTTTGCTTATCTTTTGCTTGTCTCACCTCAGCATAGACAAACATTCAGTAGCTCAGGTATTCAGTAAATAGATGTTGAATTTAGTTTTTGAAATATTATTTTTACAGTATTTTTCAACAAACCAACAAATGTTAAGTGCCTACTGTGTGCCACACATTATGCTAGGTGCCATTATAAAATCACAGTTGTAAAAAGTGAGAGTCCCTGTCAACAAGGAGCTGACTGTGTGCTGGGGAAACAACGTGTCCACAACCAGGTCTAGGCCAGGTCATTTGGGCTGGCTGGAGACGCCCTGAGCTGTGGGAGCCGGGAGAGCTTCACGTTGGGCACTGTTGATTTTTAGTAGAGAGCACAGTCATGTGTCTCTTGTTGTGGATGCTGGTTTGAATGTCTTTGTTGGTAGTTACTAATTTGGCACCAGAGGGTATTAGATCCAAGAGGCAGGCTGTCAGAGGGATGCAGAAGAAGCCCCCCAGCAGGACCGAGCCTCCTTCCGACTGCAGCCAGCTCAACCCTGAACTTCTGGAAGTGGGGCTGGGGGCTTGGGGGGCTAGGGCCACTTCCTGCTGGATTCAGGGGCTGTGGTTTGACTTTAGAACGGTCTTAACAACATCTGGTACTTTTGCAGTCCCACGGGACCCCGTAATTTTGGAGGCTGTTATTAGAAACCACCTGAAGTTGAGGACAGTAAGTAGCTCCTAGATTCAGTTCACTTCAGCAATGAACATTTTGTAAGCTAGGTAGCACAGTGGGTAGTGTGCCAGTCTCGACTCACCAAGACCTGAGTTCTAATCGATCCCCTTATCCTCATTAGCTGTGTGACCTTGGGCAAGTCAATTAACCCCTGCCTGCCTCAGTTTCCTCAGTTGTAAAAACTGTAAAATAGGGATCATCGTTCTACCTCCCTAACAGGGCTGTTGCTTAAGATCAAGTGAGATAATATTTATAAAGCGCTTAGCACAAAGCCTGCAGTACGATAGGCCCTCAGTAAATGCCTGCCCTTTTCCCCTTCCCCTCAAATGCCCTCGCTGTGCCACATACGAGGCATGGGCAGAGAAAAAGCAAACAATCCTGCTCCCCAAGCAGCTTACAGTCTGCTGGGGCACAGCGTGTGCCCAGAGAGGTAACTGTGAGGTCATTTGGGCAGGGGGAGAGCGCTGACGGGAGAGGAAATCAGACCTTTCGGGACTTTGGGGAGGTGATGAGGAAGAGTAGCAGATAACAGGCACCATCTACCACCTGCTGCCTCTTCCTTTTGCTTGTTCTGTGGATCGGGTGACTACCCTGTGAATGCAAGCGAGGCACGTCCTCGCCAGTGGAGGCTGTCACAGGATCATGGCATCTCTGAGTCGGAAGGGACCCCGGAGGTCAGCTTGTCCACCCTGTGCTTGAGCAGGGATCCGTTCTCCAGTGGTGCCTGCAAGGGGCTGCCCTCCCAATCTAACGGTCAGGAGGGCTTCCGTACAGCTTTGCGCTGGCGCCCCGTTGTTCTTGCCACTTCCTGGCCAGATCCACGCCGTGCTGCCTGCACTCCCGCCGGCGTCCTTAGCTCTGCGCTGCCTCCTTCCCCCAACCTTGGATTCCGCTCCTGAGATGCTTGCTGCACTCTGATCAGGCCAGAACTAAGTCACTTCTGCCACAGCATCTCTTGTCAGCTCCCCACTCCACTCCACCCCAGCTCCCCTTTGTGCCTTGTCTCTCCCCATATCAGAGTACAAGAGTACAGAGATTTCTTTGAAATCAGGGGCTGCCATGCAGGAAGGGCTTGATCGGTGCTGGCCTCTGCTCCTGGCCCTTAGTGACCTTCTCAGCCTAGAAGACTCCTCGGCCAGGCAACCCCTTCCTCCGATTGGGCAGGAAGTCCTGGACCCTGCATTTTTAGGAAGGTTCTTGGGCCAGTCACAGCCGTGGGGGCTCCTTCATTCCTCTCAGGGCTCTTCTCTCCACCGTGCCCCTGCAGGCATCTCCTCCTGGCCTTGCATGTGTCGTCACCCCGTGAGAATGGGCGCTCCCAGCAGGCAGGAGCTGGCTTCCTTCTGCTTGTACCTGTGTTCCTCACGCTTAGCACCACAGTCCCTGCAACGTTGGAAGCCTTTAGCAATCCTCCTCTGCTCATTCATTCTTGAACCAAGCAAGCTAGCTCATCTTCTCACGTGTTCTGTGACATTTGCCAGGTTCCCTCTCAGCCTTCTTTTCCCAGGTTTATCATTCCTGCACACAGCAGATGGCATGATGTCCAGCCCTTTCATCATCCAAGTCACTCAGCTCTGAGCTTTCTCTGGCCCGTCAATGCCCGTCTTAAACCCCGGAACAAAAAATCCTTGAGATGTGTCTAATCAGAGCAGTGCTTTAGAAGAACGTGATATCTCTGCCCTCACTCTGGAGGCCAGGCCTCCTTCTGTGCAGTTTAGGGTCATAACAACTTCTTTGCCGTGTTATGCTCTCTCAGTCCATTAAATCCCCTGTTCATCTAGTCATGCCTCCTGTGGCCTGAAGTGCCTTCTCCTACAGGAAGCCTATCCAGATCTGCCCAGTCACTACTGTCCTTCAGATTCTGAAATTACATTGTATGTGTAATCCAGTGAAGCTGTTAGAGAGAAGGAATCTTTACTTCCAGAGATAATCATAAATATACAAACACACTCTCCTAACACATAGGAGGCACAATCTTCCGTGCCCTCTGTACCACTTCATTCTCCAGGGAGGGGAAGGGGATTAGGTTCCCTTAGAGCACAGTCCCAGTCTATCTCCAACCCCGCCCTGGGGCTCAAGCCCCTGGCCCCTTGGCTTTTGGGGGTCTCCATGCTTGGGAGCTGGCTGCTGCACAGCTGCAATGCTGCTCCTGGCTCTGAGGTTGCCAGGGCAGAGATAGCCGGCTCCACGTTAGGCAGTGAGACAGGCCCCAGAGGTAACTTACATACTTACATAATACATGCATGCATACACAGGTATGTATTATATTAGATTTTAAAAAAAGTTTTGTTTTTCTTTTATTTATCTAGTATACTTCCTTTCCCCCTAAGTAATTAGTATTGTTCATTAGTCTATCCCTTCCCCAGGGTCCATTTTTAGCCCTGCAGTTAACCCTTGAGTAAATTAAAAACAAGGACAAAAGCAAAAACTGTCCCTAAAATAAATCCCTCAGTCCATATTTTACATAGTTGAGCGAAGCAAATTTCCACATTATGCACGTCCAAAACCATTTGTTTCTTTTTGCATCTTAATTCAGCGCCTCAGTAGGGAGGCGAGGGCTGGGAGGGTGTCGTCTAGTGGTAAACAGAGTTTTAGAGTCTTTCAAAGTTGTTTTTCTTTCAAATGTTAGTATTGTAGAAATTGTTTTGGTTCCATTTCAGCATTGCTTTGTAAAGGTCTTCCCAATTTCCTCTAAAATTGTCCGTTTCATGATTTCTTCCGGCACAGCTACATTCATGTGGCACAATTTGTTTGGTCATTCCCAGGATTGTGCAAGGACCAACTCATGCTGGCCTATGAGAGCCAATGATTAAATTTTCATTGTGAGCTTTTATCCCTAGAAATTAGTCAATGCTATAAATCGGGGCTTGATTTACTGTGTTATTGATTGATTGATTTATAGAATAAAAGTGATGGAGAAATTATTGATGGTGAAGATTAAACTTAAAACTGTGTCATGCATGCTTTTTTTTTTCAGGAGAGCTGATTGTTAAACTTTTACCAGCACACCCTTGCCCATTCCTCAACAAGTAGATATTCCCTTAGTTTCCAATTTCTGGCTGCCGTGAAAATAACTGGTACAGATTTTTTGTGCGTGATGTAACTTTTTCTTTTTTCTTTGGAATGTAGTTTTGTTAGTGGGGGATAGCTGGGTCGAAGAGTATGCACAGTTCGGTAACCTTGGGGGTGCAGTTCCAAATGGCCTTCCCAAATGGCTGCAGACTACCTTGTAGTTCCAGCAGCAGTGCCTCAATGCGCCTGTTTTCTCCCAGCCTCTCCCACACCGGTCATGTCCCTCCTTTGTCCTCTTTGACGATCTGGTACGTGTGAAGTAGGACTTCAAGGTCATTTAAAAGCCCATTTCTCTAATTATTGGTGATGTAGAGCGTCCCTTCCCACGGTTTATAGATAACTTTGATTTCTTCCTTTGAAAACTGCCTGCTCATAGACCATTTACATATTGGGGAACAGCTTTTATTAGTTTTATTTATTTGTATTAGTTCTTTATGTATCTTAGAAAATGAGAACTTTATTAGAGAAATGTCAAAGATTTTCCCTGGTTACCTGTTTTTCTTCTCATTTTTATTGTTAGATTTGTTTGTGCCAAAACTTTTAAATTTCATGTCACCAAAATTGTCCGTTTTATCTTGTAAGAGCCTCTCTGTGGCTTGTTTACCTAGGAAATCTTCACCTCTGTATAGATGGAAAAAGTGATTTCTTTCTTGCTTCTCTAATTTCTTGAGGATGTGACTTTTTGTATCAAAATCACGTATCCATTTGTAGCTTATCTTGTTCTATGGTATGAGGTGTAGATCTAAGCCTAATTTCTGTCAGACTGTTAACCAGTTTTCCAAGCAATTTTAGTCAAATCGTAGTCCTCATCTCCCAGTAAATGGAGTCTTTGGATTTATAAAACAAGGTACATTCTGTGTCTGTTTGCTTCTGTATATTGTGTACCAAATCTTTTCCACTAATCAAACTTTTTTTTAAAAACCAATACTAAATTGTTTTTAATGATTACTGCTTTTTAGTAGAATCTGAGATCTGGCACTACTAGGCCCTTCTCATTTTTCTCATTATTTCTCTTGAGATTCTTGATGTTTTCTTCCTCTAGGTGAATTTTGTTTTCTTTTGTTTTGTTTTTCCTTGCTTTATTAAATTTATTTAGGGAGTTTGATTGGTATGGCACTGAATAAATTAATTTAGGTAGTTTTGTCATTTTTATTATATTGGCTTGAACTACTTGAGCAATTAATTAGCCTGTAGTGTATAATAGGCTATAAACTAAGATGATATGAGTCTCTTGCAAATTGTTCTTTTTAAGCACAAAAGGAGAGGAGCGGGGCCAGGAGCTGTCTGGGTGAAGCAGCAGCAGAAGGCATTCCTTTCCTCTCCAGGGCCCCACTGCCCTTTTGGAGAAAGAAGAGGAGAGTTCGGCATCCCTTGGTGTCCTCCCCACAGGGTGGGAATGGTGCCCTGCCCTTTTGAGCCAGCTGCACCATAGGACGGGATCAGTTGGAGATGTGTGCACGTGCATGTGGGTGTGGGTGTGATGTCTGTGTCTGTGTGGGTAAAGCATATTGCACTATTACTCATTAGTGTTTTCATTCATTTCCAGATCTTTACCTCTTTCTGTTTGATTTCTGCGCACATGTTATCACAGTCTAACTCGAATTCTCGCTCTTTGTCCGTGTGTCTCAGTCCCCTATTCCTCTGAGCATTTCTTGTTGGGCAGGGATTGGCTTATGCTCTGTCTTTGTGTCCTCAGTGCCTTGGGTAGCCTGCTCTGCCTACCTACTCAGCTTTTTTGTTTGCTGAACTGAACATTCCTCACAGGTGCCCATCCAGCCTCAGCTTATAAACTCTTTTAATAGAGGAAAATCAACAGTAGTCAGCAAACATTACATGCCCACTACCAGCACTTAGCGCAAGACCTGGCACATAGTAGGTACTTAATACTTGTTTCTTTAAAGAAAATGTATTTAGATACTCTTAAAAGAACCCATAATTTCTTTTCTTTCTTTCTTTTTCTTTTTAGTGAGGCAGTTGGGGTTAAGTGACTTGCCCAGGGTCACACAGCTAGTACGTGTCAAGTGTTTGGTCTGAGGCCGGATTTGAACTCAGGTCCTCCTGACTTCAGGGCCAGTGCTCTATCCACTGTGCCACCTAGCTGCCCCAGAACCCATAATTTTATAAGAGTGTTAACCTTAGAGGAGATATATACGTAATTATTTTAGAGAAATTTGGTTTTTTCAAAAGAGTAATGTTACTTCATTATCAATTTCTTGGTAGATAAATTTCAATTTGATTCTGCTAATTCTATTAGAAATCTTGATGGCAACTACAGTGATTATTTCTGCAAGATCTAATGAAGAATGTTGTAAAAGAAAGAAGGTAAGTTTGTTCATACAAATTGTGTCATTCATACTATTTTCATTTTTAAGGTTTCCCAAATGATTAATTAACATCCTCCACCTTTTTGTGGAAATCTGACTTTATTTTTTCATATGATCTTTACATATCATTTTATAAGTGGAGCTCAGACATAATATTTTGTTTTTATTTAAGTAAAAACTTAGAAACATGTGTGGTTTTTGTACATGATTTTCCCCTAAGCTTCCCATAGAAGATCCACCCCAAATCCTGGAGACCTTCAGAACTGGTCCTTTCAAAATGCTGGGTTACACACATAAAGTATTTGGGCTGTTCATACCTTGTCTGATCATTCTTGTTCATGACTGGCCCTCCTCCTTTCTCAGTTGTACATGTTCTTAGCAGTGTCTTTAAAACTGTCCAGTATTTGATGAAAACGAATAGTGATAATGTATAAAGTCATCCACTGAAATCCTATCTGTGGCCTGGAAGGATTCAGGACTCTTGAAGCCTGTGTTTGCAAAATGCAAACCCTGGCAGGTCGTCCCAGGCTAGAAAGGATTTGCACAGAGACCAGTCACCCAAGGAAGGACCAGTTAGACTGGGTGGGAAACAGCTCATGGGCCATCAGGTGATCAATCGTGTAGGTCAGATAGTCGTGAAGAGCCATCTGCTCATGAATAGGAAGGTTTTTGCCTGTATGTGTGGAGAAACCCTACTTATCTTCTTAAAAACAATCCATGAAATGTGGCAAGGTGGGAGTTTGAGTGAAATAGGTCCTGGGGTCTCAGTGTGCTGAAGACTCGCTGTAGGCAGCAGGAAGACATGGCAGCCCAAAAGCAATGCCACTTTTGGCCCTGTTGACAAACATGTAGTGTTTAGAATGGCGGAGGTAACAGACTGATGGTCCTCTTCCCTGGTCAGACAAAATCTGGAGCTTCGTGTCCAGTTTTGGGCAACGAATTTTAGGAAATACATTGAAAAGCTAGAGCATGGCCGCGGGAAGGCAACCAAGATGTCGAGGGGACTCAAAATTATGGCGTCAATTCAAAATCAGGAGCTGGTTAGCCTGGAAATAAGAGTGTTGAGGAGGAACTAGGTAACTTCACGGAGTTGGCACCAATGAGAGGGATTTGTGGGAAGATTATAGTTAAGTATGGGAAAGGAATTTTTTTAACCATTCAATTTAACAAACTTTTATGAAGTGCCTTTTGTGTGAATGAAAAGAAAAAGTTTTAAATGTTTGCTATCTGTTGGGCATGATGCTGAGCTCTGGGCGTGCAAATAGAAAACCGATATATAGTCTCTGCTCCCATGGAGCTCACATTCTACTGGGGGAGTCCACATGGGTGGGAGGATTCGACTGCGGGGCGGATGGAGAGCCCTGCCCATTGCAGTAAGAATGGCAAGAACCAGCACATAGCACGGTGTCTGGCACGTAGTAGGAGGAGGAGTTTAACAAATGGTTATTGACTGACTGACCCAGGGTCTTTAGAAAGGCCTGGGAGTTGGTGACTCTTCTTCAAGCAGCGCTAGCTGCCGTGTCTGTCTTTGTGTGGCAGGTGCAGTAGGGAGGGCAGGTCCCTATGCCAAGCTTTGCTGTAAATAAAGGAGCTTAGAGCATGCTGATTGGAAGAGAAGTGGTTAGATCTACTTGTAACAGCATGAACTGCCTCAAGAGGTAATGAGTTTCCCGTCATAGTAAGTCTAAAAGCAAAAGTTGGATGACTGATGAGGTGGGTAGAGAAGCGATTCCTATCTTTCTTAGAGGTTGGACCCACCCTTTCACTGCTAAGAATTTGGTTCTTTAAGCTCCTGGAAGAACTCTGCCTTCAGTTATCAGCAGCCTCAGTAAGCCAAAGTAACCCAAAAAGGCTTTCCTTAATGGAGGGATCATAAGGAATTAGGAACATTTCTCAGGCTCTTTTGTTCCTGGGCCTAATGTTTCTCTACCGACTTTGACACGTTCTATTTCTCAACAGCTCCATGAAGTAAGGAAGCTTTGTTCTGCGCATTCTAGGTAACAAAACTCTGTCCTGGCTCTCTCAGCAAGGACTGGAGATCCAGAATGAGCCTGGCCTCCATCTACCTGTGCCAATGCCGATGTAATAAACAATGTGGTTTCTTGACCTTATTTATTTTCTTTTTAGAATGCCATATGTAATAGTTCCAGCATTTTGAACAGTGTAACCTTTCCTACTCGAGTCCTGAAATCCTATTCAGTAAGAAAAACTTTCTCTTAAGGGTATTAAATGGGAGGGAGGGTCAATGCTGAAAATCCTTTGTTAAAAGAAAATGGTGCCGTGATGTGTAAATCTTGCATTTGTGATGTAGCTGATCCCAAGCCAAGCCACTGGTTTGTGAAACTTGCCTCATCCAATTCATTATAAGCCTTCAAAACCATTGTAATTAATAGAACACTAAATTCTTTAAGCCGTATGTCTGCAACTTTCCCTCTGTACAGAACTTGAATGTAACTAAGATGTTAGGAAACCATGCCAGCCTCACATCTCACAGCTAGAGAAAGTGCCAATGGTGGTGTGCTGGAGCCAGCTCACCCCAGCTCAGGGCACCGTACCTTGGAATCAGCAAATGCTACAAACCAGGGCTTAACTTGATGGTTGGTTGATTCTTTAGACTTAAAAAGATGGAGAAAATATTAACAGTGTGGATTAAACTTGAAAGGGTGTCTTTTGTATACCCCCGCCCCGAGAGTCAGTTTTTTGTTTGTTTTTGTTTTTAAATAATATTTTAATTTTTCCCCAATTACATGTTAAAACAATTTTTAACATTTAAAAAAAAGTTTTGAGTTCCAAATTCTGTCCCTCCTTCCGTCCCTTCCCTCCCCCTTCCCTGAGATGGTAAGCAGTCTGCTATAGGTTATCCATGTGCAATCATGTAAAACATTTCCATATTAGTCATTATGTACAAGAAGAATTGAACAAGGAAGAAAGAAAAGAAAGATAGATAGGGGCAGGTAGGTGGCGCAGTGGATAGAACACAGGCCCTGGAGTCAGGAGGACCTGAGTTCAAATCCAGCCTCAGACACATAACACTTATTAGCTGTATGACCCTGGGCAAGTCACTTAACCCTATTGCCTAGCCAAAAAAAAAGATAGTATGCTTCAGTCTGTATTCAGACAATATCAGTTATTTGTCTGCAGACAGGTAGTTGGCCTCATCATGAGTCCTTTGGAATTGTCTTGGGTCATTGTGTTGCTGAGAAGAGCTGAGTCGTTCATAATTCTTCATTGGACAGTGTTTGAGTTACAGTATACAACATTCTCCTGGTTCGGCTCCCTTCACTTTGCGTCAGTTCATATAAGATTTTCCAGGTTTTTCTGAAATCATCCTGCTCATCATTTCTTATAGCACAATCATATACCACAACTTGTTCAGCCATTCCCCAACTGATGGGCACCCCCATAGTTTCTAATTCTTAGCCACCACAAAAAGAGCTACTATAAATATGTTTGTACATGTGGGTCCTTTTCCCTTTTTAAAAAAATCTTTTTGGGATGTAGACCTAGCAGTCTTATTGCTGGATCAAAGAGTACGCACAGTTTTATAGTCCTTTGGGCTATATTGCCAGAAAGCCAGTTGTTAAACATCTGCCAGCACAGCTCTGGTTGCTGTTGTTCACTCGTTTTTAATTGTGTCCAGCTTTCTATTACTTACCTCATTTGGGGTTTTCTTGGCAAAGACACTGGAGTGGTTTGCCATTTCCTTCTCCAGCTCGTTTTACAGATGAGGAAACTGAGGCAAATAGGGTTAAGTGACTTGCCCAGGGTCACACACTAGTAAGTGTCTGAGGCTGGATTTGAACTCAGAAAGATGAGTCTTCCCTGACTGCAGGCCTATACCACCTAACTGCCAACAGCACTGCTTAGTAAGTATCCAGAGTGTACCTGCACCTACTTCTTTATATGCACAGTGTTTTAGATTTCTCAAATGGCTTTTCACAGCAGTCCTATGAGATAATGGGGTCATGCAAGGGGAAATATTTTGTAGAGGAGAAAATTGAGCTTGAAAGAGGTATAGTGTGTTGCCTGGGATCATCTGTTCTCTGGGGACATGCTAGAATCGGTGCTTGGGGGCAGGTTTTCCATCTGTAAAGCAGTGCAGCCCTCTGCCCCTCTGAAGAGACTATATGTTGTGTACAGAGATGAATCAGTCGGCGCCTGCTATGTGTCAGGCACTGCGCGCGGCCCTGGGGATGCAAAGAAAGGCAAAAACTCAATCCCTGACCTCCAAGAGCTCTCAGACAACGTGAGAACACCTGAGTTCCAGCAGGACACGGACAGGATCCATTGGAAATGACCTCCAATGGAGGGCGCTAGTATGAAAGGCTCCCAGCCGAAGGGGAGACTTTGGCTGGGACTCGCAGGAAGGCGGGGGTAGAGTCGGGGCAGGAAGAGCCTGGGGGACAGCCAGGTAAAACGCTGAGAGCCGGGAGATGGAGAATCTTTTTCGTAGGACAGCAGGAGGCTGGGGTCACTGGGTTTGTCAGGTGTAAGACCGTGTTACTAATCATCTGGATTTTACGATATATTTGATTCCATTCTGTGATTGATTTATTCTGTAACCACCTAAGCCATGTTTCTATGGTCACAAGTTCAGCTTTCCTCCCTCAGCTCAGTTGTCCCATACATCACCTCAATCCAAAGGAATACATTTCTGTACACATCTTACTGCCCACACACAACTAAGAGAGCACTGTTATCATCCTAAGGAGCCTGGCATATCCATGTACAATTTAGGGAGATGTTATCTCTCCAACAAGCCTTAAAAGAGGCAGGTGGGAGCCAGGAAGTCTTTATCTCTGCAACATTGGCTCTCCTTCAAGAAAGTCTGGTCTGTCATCATAGTCATCACCTGGAGGGGAAGGGCTGTCCCCTTCTTGGCAATCTTTCGGTGGAGACTGAATGGCCACTTGTCAGATGTGTTACTGAGGATGGTGCTAGATGGCTCTGGATGGATGGTCCTTTTCAGCTTAAATTCTTCAGCCATGCCCTCGCATTGTTTTTCTAGTACGGGGCTGGGTGAGGTGTTTTTTTTTTATTTGGTAAATTAACAGGCGCTTGTTAAGCATCTATTAAGACCCAGTACTAAATAAATAAAAATTGAGAATAGAAAGGCATAGAGCATGGCCATCCTTGCCTTTAAAGAGCTTGCATTTTATTGGCGGACGGATATGTGCACAGACACATGGAGAACAGAATCATGGGGCCCTTGGAGAGGAAGGCACCAGCAGTGGCATGGGCCCAAGCAAGGTGTTCCGCAGAAGGCGATGCTTGGGCTCAGTCCTGAAGGTAGTACCAGTGATTCCAGGAGGTAAAAGTGAAGAGGACAGCACATTTAGGCTGTATGGGACAGACAGGAGAAGGAGGAGCATTTGGGGAATGGAATTGGGAATAGGCAGCAGGGCTGGGCATCCCTGTGTGTGGCGTCTGTAACAGTCAGAAGGAGCCGTTTCATGAGGGACTTTAACTGCTGAGAGAGGATTTTAGGTTTGATCCTAGTCATAAGTGGTTACCGCTGGAGTTCATTGAGGAGGACTGGGGGCGACGTGGTCAGACGTGCACTTTAGGAAACTCACCTGGCATCTGTGTGGTGAAAGGACCGGAGTGGGGAAAGGCATGGCACATAGTCCAACCAGCGGGCACTTGTCCAGGCCTGTGTGTGGAGAGGAAGGGGACATGGGCAAAGATGCAGAGACAGAAATGACAAGATCCGGCTGCTGATTGGCTGTGCAGAATGAGTGAGCAGGACGCATTGAGAATGACACCAAGGTCATGGATAGTAATGGGGAAGGAAGTTCAGAAGAGTGGTGGGGTTGGGGGAAGTTTAATTCTCTTTTGGACGTAAGTGTGAGATCCCTACAGGACAGCCAACCAGAAATGACTATGAGGCAATTGGTGAGGCAGCACGGTTGTTCAAGAGAGCCTTGGTCTGAAAAATAGGCCTGGGGTCACTAAGTGAGAGTGCTGAGAGAAAAGATGAAAGGGGCCCAGACAGAGCCTTGCTCACCCTTAGGGAGCGGGATTTGTGCGATAAATCAGTGGAGGATCAGAGAGAGAGGTAAGGTCAGGAAGGCCGAGGGTTGAGAAGAGACCATTGAATTTGTCAATAAGGCGATCATTTGGAGAGAACAATTTTAGTTGAGCGATAAGATTGAAAGCCTGATAGCAGAGTGTTTATGAGTGAGTGAGGGGAAAGGAAGACATGTGTAGATGGCTTGTCTGTGAAAGAGAGGGTTGAGATTAGGGTTAGGGTTAGCTCGGTAAAGGTTGAAAGCTAGTGGGGATGGCAGGATCCAATGTGTGGTTTAGTTTTTTCCAAGGATGGGGCCGACTTGGGGGTGTTGCAATTGAAATTAAGGTAAACTGAGGCACAGTTAAATTTGAAGTAAACTGAGGCACAAAGTTCAGAGCATGTTCAATTTATTGCTAAGGCTAGCAATTACCAATGAAATGGTTCTCTTGGCTGCTCAGCCAGCTGAAAGACCACGAGGTGGGGCTTGCTAGCCTTCATAGAGTTTTGGGAAGTACAGGAGAACAAAGGGCAGGAAGTATCGCAGTCTGAAGTACCATGGACGATAGAAAGCAATGTGATTGAGTGGAAGTCTGGAATGCAGGGCTGGCAACAACCCCTCCTTCCATCTTGTTGTTATGGAAAGCTCCACCTCCGTGGCTAGTTAGTGTTACTATGATGACAGACCAGACTTTCTTGAAGGAGAGCCAATGTTGCAGAGATAAAGACTTCCTGGCTCCCACCTGCCTCTTTTAAGGCTTGTTGGCGAGATAACATCTCCCTAAATTGTACATGGATATGCCAGGCTCCTTAGGATGATAACAGTGCTCTCTTAGTTGTGTGTGGGCAGTAAGATGTGTACAGAAATGTATTCCTTTGGATTGAGGTGATGTATGGGACAACTGAGCTGAGGGAGGAAAGCTGAACTTGTGACCATAGAAACATGGCTTAGGTGGTTACAGAATAAATCAATCACAGAATGGAATCAAATATATCATAAAATCAGTGTTTGGTTTTCTCAGGTGTGTCTGTCACCAGCAAGCAGTAGATGGAGACATGACGGTCGGAGAGAGTGAGGGGGAAGAGATGGGTTGTGCTTGAGAGGAGAAGGTTCTCCTCATCACGGACTGGAGTAAAGGAGGAAGAGAGTTGGGAAGGACAGTGTTAAGGGGTATGGGAGAAGACAGGAAGAGGAGGCTCACAGAGAATAGTAGATGTTTTCAATAACGAAAGAAGTGAAATTTTCCCCCGAGGGAGGGCATAGCTGCCGTGTAGACGTGAATTGTTTCATTAAAAGTTTGCCAGTGGAAAGGAAAGTGTAACCAGAGTGGGAATGTTGGTTTGGCCCAGTGCTGAAGGGTAGAGGGACTGGAGGTAACAGTGAGGACAAAGAATTGGATGGGGAGGAGGAAAGCCTAGGGATGGGGAGGATGGAGCCTGTGCTGTGTCCGGCAGGAGTCCAGCCTCCCCTTGATTGTTGCCAAGTTACAGTCTGATCGAGGAATAAAGAGAGCCAGACCTGCTCTTTCTGCTGTTGCAGCTACTGGTGTTGCTGCTTCAGTGACTGTTGTTGGCTTCTCTTGTGACAAAAGTGACCCAGTTTTCCTTTCTCTATTTCTGCCTCCTGTTACCATGGGCGAGGAGACTGGGGAGAGCTGGCTGTGGAATACAGAGTGGGAAGAAGCAGCAGCAAAGGAAGGCATGGGGGAGGACTTTGTTCTGGCAGCAAGGGTGGTCAGAAACTGGGCTAGTAATAGTAGAGGAGGCAAAGGGGGAAATTTTTTAGCGAAAAATGTTTTCTCACTTTTGTTACCACGTGCTCCAACTTTTAAGCTCTGGTCAGTCCAGAGTTTTGTGTAGGATAGACAAAGGGCTTGTGTCTGAGATTCTGGCCTGTAGGGCTAACAGGTACTCAGGATTTTTTGATAACTCTCAAGGTGGGATCAGAGCATCTGACTTGCAGTTCAGAAGTTTGTAACTCCAAGGAGTTCCTAAAGTTGTGCACGATTAAAAGCAGAATTCTGATGGTATCAGGCTCAAAAATACATCATAGGAATTCTAAGTATTAGTCAGAGCAAAGCCAATGAAACAAAAACTCAACAGTCAGTTAAGTCTGTGTGTAACTTAGCTCCTCTCTTCTCCTGTCCTTTCCTTTCCTTTCCTGTCCTGTCTTCTCCTCTCCTCTGCTCTCCTCGCTTTTGTTCATTTCCCTGCTCTGTGCAGATGACCCCAGAATATCTTTTCTTCTACCTCCAGGCCAGCTCACCTCCTGGACCCACCACGTTTGCCTTCTCCTGCCATAGGAAGAACTCTCTTCCTGACCTCCCCAGCCAACCTTGTTCTACCTTACCCCAAATTCCTTTAGAGTTATATATTTTGTATTTAATTGTCAGTAGACTAAGAAGCTCCATGAGGGCAAGACTTTGACTTTTGTCTTTGTATCCTGAACACCAGGCATAGTGCCTTGCACATAGTAGATGCATAATAAATGCTCACTGAATTTTACTATAGCTCTTAACATTTTATTTTTCTGTTTCTTTTCAGGTTATTGAAATAATTGTTGGAATTTCTGCAGTGTTTGGTGGTATAATTGCTTTGAACATGGATGTATTAGTTTCAGGCCCATACCTTTCAGTGACATTCTTTTGGATTTTGGTGGCAGTAAGTACTGAGGAATTAAATAATCCATTTTACCATACATGTCTGGGATTAAGCTATGGAGTACTTAATAATTGCTTGTTGACTGATAGGTTAATATGGAGACATTACAATTTGCATAATGCTTTGCATTACTTTTCACAGAAACCTTAACAACGAAGTAAATTCAGCATATTTATTAATCACCTACTATGTGCAAGTCACTGTAATCACTACCAAACATAACGATAAAGAAAAAAAGACACTACCCTGCGATTGTAGATTTTATAGCTTGTTAGGAGGGCTATGAAATACGTACAAGTAATGTACGAGAGTAAAGAATTGTATACAACATAGTAGAGTCATCTTTAAAGTAAACATGCCTTCTCTGACACTCAAAAGGGATAAACAGCTCAGAAACTCGTGGGTAGGGAGGGAAATTGATGGCCGGGAGGAGACCGAGATGAGCTTATCTGATAGTCTGAAATCATCCATGGCTTTGGAGAGTCAAGTAGAGACAAGATAAAGAGAAAGGGTCTCTACACTGTTTCCTTTGGAGGGTATTCTGTGCGAGAGGGAGATTCTATCAGCTAATCCTTGACATCTGAGCAGCATCTAGGGGAATAAATAACCAAAGACAAAAAGTGAGAGCAGATTTTGGTGTTTACAGGTCTCGTCTGGTTGTGTGCTTCTATCCCTTTAGAAACTTTCTTATGGATTACATTTTTTTCAATCAGCAGAAATTCACCTTCTCACTCTCTCCTCCAACTCCCCCCCCCACCCCTCACCCCACGTTGAGAACTAAAGAAAAACAAAAGCCATTACAAACATGTATAGTCAAGCAAAACAAATGTACACATTGGCCATGCCACACACACCCTTCCAATTTTGTTTTATATTCTGTACCCTGAGTCCTTCCCCTCTCCATTAGGAGGTGGATCATGTTTTATCATGAGTCCTCTGGAATCATGGTTGATAATATCACAGTGATAAGAGTTACTAAGTCTTTCAAAGCTATTTGTCTTTACAAAGTTGTTGTTATTGTATACATTGTTCCCCTGGTTCTGCTCTCTTCACTCTGCATTAGTCCATATAAGTCTTCCCAGCTTTCTCTGAAACAATGCCCTTCATCATTTCTTAAAATTGTTTATTAATTTGTTTTGGCTTATCAACAATCACTTCCATAAGCTTTTGAGTTTTAAATTTTTCTCACCAAGACAGCACACAATCTGATATAGTCAGCAAATGTTTATTGAGAATTTATGATCTGCTCAGCTTGGAGCCATGTAAGAGAAAAGAAGTATCTGAGACAGGGAGGTTAGAGGCTCTTGGGGAGACAGAGCATGCTCCCAAAGATTAAGGAACAAAATGGTAGCTAATAAGATAAGAAGTTGTTTTTTGGAGACAATTAGAAGAAAATGTCAGTTGACCAAAGCGTGTATAATCAATGCATGCAAGTAAAGTTTGAGAAAGGTCTGCCTGACGTGAGTCAGAGTCTTCAGTTCTGCTTTGTTTGCCCTTTGACCCTCTGGAGATGGAGCTGGGCTGCAGCGTCAGGCAGAGCTCCATGTTGTCTGGGGGGTGTTCTCAAGGAGCTGCTTTCTCATGGAGTGCATTTTATCTCCCTCCTTTTAGAGACCTGCCTCATGATTTTCTCTCTTTCATGCACTTCTTTTTATCATGAACACGCTTGAAGCCATTTTCCCCAAGTTTTTATCTCTAGTGTGAGAAAGTGTCTCATCTTAGGGGGAAAAATACTTGTTTTTTTTTTCTTTGGTCCAAAGAATAAAATGACAAAACTGTTTTCAGTACTATATTGTGTGAAATTTAAGTAATTTCAAGTGGTTTTTAACTATTTAATTGATAATGTATTATGAAATCTGGGTCCAATAAATGAACAGCTACAAAAACAAACCAAACAAAAAAAAGAAAGAAAGAAAGAAAGAAAAAACCAGCCCTGCTGGGCCTGGAAGGGTCAGACAAACGTGGAGAGTGTTGCAGTTGGGATGAACAACATACACAGTCACTGGGGGTCTTTGTTGGTCTCTTTAGAAAAATCACATTTTGCTTTCTTGATGGCATTGTCTCCCTTTGTGTCTTCATATACAGAGAGTGGAAGTATTATCTGCATTTTACAGATGAAGACACTGGGTCAGAGAGGGGTTAAGGGATTTACCCACCTGTGTTAAAACCACTAGGAAATGGCTGCTCTGGACCCCAGAACTGTGGCTCTAATTGTGTGATATTTATCTGACTCTTGGAGAGGCACAGAGCACCTGTGACACTTCGCTTGCTTCACCGCTCTGGGCCTCACTTTATTTCTGCAGTTTAGTGAGTTGAGCCCAGGGCCCTCCGAGGGCCCTTCCTGTTCTCCATCCGTGATCTTCTAGTTCTTGGAAAGCAAAGAGCGAGCACTGGCTCAGGGTGCGAGGAGCGAGGTCCTGTGCCAGGCTCGACGCTCGTTACCCTGGTGACTTTGGCCAAGTCACTTTACTGCCTGGGTCTTCAGTGTCCTCCTGTCTGAAATGGGGCATCTGAGGTCCCTTCGAGTTCTGGAATTAGGATTCTGTGATCATCTCATTTGATCCTCACGGTGACCTCGGGAGCTGCCTGCACCCCACACAATACCTTACATTAGAAAACAAGCCACAGTTTGACTTACTGACCCATTCTGATTTACTGGACCTAGAAGAAAAGGGAGGCTAGCATTGGAATAAAGTCACAATTTCCTTCTACTTCTGAAAAGTAGTCAGGGACAGTCTCACAGTCACAAAAAGTTTGAGTGGATTTAATCTGTGAGGTTTTTCCTATAGTTTATTCATTTATTTTTTTTGCAAGGCAATTGGGGTCAAGTGATTTGTGCAAGGTCACACAGCTAATAAGTGTCAAGTATCTGGTCTGAGACTAGATTTGAACTCAGGTCCTCCTGACTCCAGGGCCAGTGCTCTATCCACTGCACCACCTAGCTGCCCTTTTCCTATAGTTTAAACAAAGAGTTAGGTAGACTTCGTAACATTTGGAATTTCTAACATCTGAATATGTGTGTGTGTTGTGTGTATGTACATATATGTTAATCTTTCCAAAGTTTCCCTCTCATTTTTCATTCATTGATGAATTCAACCATATGATACTTTGTAGAGTCACATAGAAAATTTCATACTGACTTTACAATAAATATATTTCACAAAATTTGATACAATTACAAAAGGGTAGAGTTGATTTCTTGAAACAAGTGCTCTTTTTTAACCTCCAAAATTGCATTTTGAAATGACATATTCACACTTGTTGATGAACCCTATCTTTCTTGCAGAGTTGATGCATGGGATACTCAGACAAAAAGTGACCTGCCTCTTTATGTTTACTATGCAAACATTTCTCTTAAATATTTAACTTCTACATTGGAAAACTTGTACAGATTCATGCTGTGGTATATTCTCATTTGGTATTCACCATGGAAAATACCACTCGTTGGGAATTAGGAATTTTGATCTCTAATGGGAACAGCATAAAGACGTGTTATCAGAAAATGTGTCTTTCCTTTTTTTCTCAGTGTTTTCCAAGTGCCATTGCTAGTCATGTAGCAGCTGAATATCCAAGTAAATGCTTGGTAAGTAAAGACTGACTTTGTCTCCTTTTTTGGATCACCCGCTAGTAAGTAGAGTCAATCAGTAAGTGTTTGTTAAATCCTGGTTGGCTCTCATTTCAGGCTGAATTGCATGGCAGGGTTCTGACAGAGTTGACGAGAAAAAATGGCACATCTTAGCAGCAGCCATTGTCCATGATTGGGCAGAACAGAAATGGCTGTGGTATTCCACTGGCCACCATTACAATGTCATTTATGAAATGGGAGCCTCTGGAGGGCTACTCTCCAGTCTCTGTGCCCGGCCTTTGTCTCTTCTCTGAACTCCATTGTGTGTTTTTAGCTGCCTACTGGTTATCTGAAACTGAAGACGCCCCATAAGGCATTTGTCATAGGATATGTTTTTATGCTTCTTCCCTCCCCATCCCTCCTCCAGACTCCTCCAGTTCCATGGGAGACGATGTCCTCCTTCTGATCATCTCGGTTTTTTCCAGTGTCCAAGTTCCCCTTCCCTTTGCCCTCTGCCTTCGCCGCCCCCTGCCCCAATCCTCTCAGTGGCAGAGTCTTGTCTGTCTTGTCTGTTGCCTCTCCACAACATTTCTCATATTTCTTATCTCCGTTTTCTTTCCTCACAAAGCCTCTACCCTTGTTTAGGGTCATGTCACTTCTGACTTAGGCTACTATAACAGCCTCCTCCTTTTCCAGTCTACCCTCTACACGGCTGCCATGTTGCGACTCCTGAAGCATAGGCCTGCTTCTGGTTAAGATGACAGAGCACTGGGCCCTAGAAAGGACACGGCTAAGAAAACCAAGAGGAGCAGGGCTGCTCCAGAAGCACCCAGGCAGCTGAGCCCTGTTTGGGGCCTTTCCCCTTTCCAGTCTTCTCACACCTTATGCTCCCCCTTCCCAACACACATACACATTCTCTCTCTCTCTCTCTCTCTCTCTCTCTCTCTCTCTCTCTCTCT
>NW_020950172.1:6207155-6207597 GCF_900497805.2 Vombatus ursinus | reverse complement strand
AAGGGAGAGAATTTGGAACTCAAAGTTTTAAAAATGAATGTTAAAAATTGTCCTTACATGTAACTGGGGAAAAATAAAATAATAGATAAATAAATAAATAAAAATTAATAAAAGTTTAGAGAAATAATTTACATAGAAATTCCAGTAGGGAAGAAAACTACCAATACATGGTAATAGCCTAGAATAAAGCTAGGAATCCTGTGAGGCTGTAGTAAGGATTAAGAACTTTCAAAGCATAGGTGTAGCCTGTGTTAAAGACCTGGAGGTGGGATGTATAATATTGGCTCTGAAAAACAGTTAGTAAGCCACTGTGATTGAAAGACTATATTCCTGAAGCAAAGTAAGGTGGGATATTAAAAAAATAAAAAGTTGGCTGGAGCCAGACACTGAAGCATTTTAAAAGTCAAATGGAGGAGTTCGTAACCTTTTTTTTTTTTTTTTT
>NW_020950172.1:6181227-6207055 GCF_900497805.2 Vombatus ursinus | reverse complement strand
ACCTTCTGGCATACCTGACTTCCTTCAGGTCTCAGCTAAAATCCCACTTTTCAGAATAAGGAGCCTTTCCTGATTCCCTTTTGCTACTGGCTTCCCTCTGAGATTAGGTCCACTTCATCTTGTGTGTTGTTGTTTGCATGTTGTCTTTCCTGTTATTCTGTTTTTGCCTCTCTTTGTGTCCTCAGTGCTTCGTTCAGTGCCTGGGCACATAGTTGGAACTCAATAAATCTCTGTCTGTTGGCTTATCTTACGTGGGTCCCAGTGTGATGTGTAGGCTATCCATGTTTTGTCTTTTACTTTTTTTTGTGAGGGATTTGGGGTGAAGTGACTTGCCCAGAGTCACATAGCTGGTGAGTTGTTCTATGTCTGAGGCCACATTTGAACTCAGGTCCTCCTGACTCCAGGGCCAGTGCTCTATGTACTGTGCCACCTGGCTGCCCCTATCTTTTATTTTTGTCATATGACTGGCCCACTTCTTCCCTAAATGTGGGTATCTTTCATATTTCTGCATGTAATTTATCGTTCCTAATATGTTATGGCCTGTTTGTGGTCATTATGCACATCTCTACTAATTCCTCTCTGACTAGGGTTTTACCTATACGGTAATGATTTTACCTATACGGAATCCCCAGAAGAACATTGGCATTTTGAGAGGTTCCCAGAGCCTGAGATCATTAAAAGTGATCTTTCTCTTTCCCAACTGGAATCTAGCCTTCTCTCTTTCTCCTGTTCAATTCTGGGCCTAGTTCATGGGCCATTGGGAGTGTTCATCCAAGTTACACGTCCTGATGGACCAGCTGTGTGAGTTGTCAGGATGCACAGATGTTCCCAGACACAGAACTTCTGGAAGTAACAGAAGGGGTGGGGAGGGCTCAGACTGTCCCCAGCCATGTAGTTCTGACCTTTGATGGAACCAGCTTGTGCCGCATATATGGGAGAACCTTGTCGGGGTAGAATCTTTAAGGCAGTATTCCAGTAAGATGTCAGCTCCGTTTTTATTCACAGTTCCTTGTAAAGAAGCAGATGGCTTAGTAAATGTTTTCTGTGTTGAATTCAATGAAATTTGTCTTTGTTTTTGATGTTGGAAGCCTGTTTTAGTATTTCTCCACCTCTGACACCTGGCATGGCCGTGGCCTGGTTCTCAAATGCAATGCCAGTAGAGATACTACTGGGTTCTACCAAGCGAGAAAGGCTTGATTGAGCAAGGCCAGCTAGCTCAGTTAAACCGAAAGGGGGAAATCACTGACAGGCAGCCCCCAACGCCCCAAGCCCCCTCCTCAGGCAAGAATAGCCGCTGGTCTGCCTTATTAGAGGATGGTCCAACCTGCTAGTGAGAAATGAAGGCAGAGCAGGTGCAAGCAGGGCCGGGACTGCCGTGATCACCGCTGCTGCTGCTTGTTCATTCCTTCATCAGGAGGGTGTCTGTCTGTCCTTCGGTGTGCGGAGAGAGTCCTGAACTTAAAATGCAACGTCTTTGTCTTGCTTTGACTAGGTCGAAGTTCTGATTGCAGTATGCAGCATCACTTCTCCATTATTGTTCACGGCTTCTGGATATTTATCTTTCAGCATAATGAAAATTGTTGCCATCTTTAAAGATTATCCACCAGCAATCAAAGTATGTATGTCGTTGATTTACTTTTCAGGGAATAACAAAAGATGCTGTTCTGCTGTGCATGTTGCTTACAAAAATGAAATGGATGGGTTCTCTAAATCTGTCATATTCCTCATTTCTTACAGCACAATCATGTTCCATTTCATTCACATACTATTGTTCAACCAATGCCCGCTTGATGGGCACCCACTTTGTTTCCACTTATTGGCATCAACAAAAATGCCGCTATGAACATCCTTGTACCAATGAGGACTGTTTCTCTCTCTTTGGGGTGACACTAGTAGTGGTATTACCGAATCAGAGGGGCACATGGTTTCGTGACTCTGGGAATATAATTCTCAGTTGCTTTTCAGGCTGGCCGAACCAATGCCTGGCTCCACCAGCCTTACTGTCTCCCCCGGCCCCCACTGCCCCTCCAGCAGTTGACATTTTCCACTTTTTTCATCTTTGCCGGTCTTATGGGTAGGAGAGATAGAACCTCAGAGCTTTAAAAGTTTCCTTTTTCTTTTTATTAGTAATTTGAAACATTTTGTCTTATGGTGGATGGGTAGCATACATTTCTTCTTTGAAAAACAAAACCGTTTTTAAACAGATTCATTAAATCAACAGACATTTATTAAATGCCTGCTGTTTGGAGGGATCTGCTGGGTGCTATCAGAGATACAAAGTGACAGTACAATACAGATATAACAACAGTAACAGCAACAACTTACGTCTTAGAGGGCACTCTAAAGTTGGCCAAGTGCTTTACAGATATTGTCTCACTTGACCACAGGGAGCTTACAGGGTGTAAGACAGATAGTTGTAATATAGCGTATTCCATTAAAAGTGTATTAGAGAGTCACAAAATATGCTGTGAGTTTGGAAGGGGACCAGGGAATTGATCCACTAGAGTGGTGGAGGACGGGGTAGGGTGGGAAGCAGAGATGTCTTCACAGAGTGGGTGTTATTTTCAATGTAAACTTCGGTAGGACGTAATCTCTGTCCCCCCTAGTCTTGTATGGATGAAACATGCGCTAGGCTGTGCTGGACTAGGGTGGCCATGGACCAGTGGCTCTGACAGCCCTCCTATGCTTTACGTCTATGATCTCGGGAGCCCACTTCTTCTCACTTTTGTCTGTTGATTGGTCAGCTGGGTAGCTCTTGGCTAATTGTTTCTCGTGGCTTTGCTGGACCACAGGATTGTCTCATTCTGGACATGACATTAGAGTTTATAGAGTCGAGTGCCTTCATTTTAAAATTGAGGGAAACAAACGCGAAGGCCCAAAGCCCTACTCCTGCATAGTGCCTGAGAAACTGGGTTTTATAGGCCCCAGTCTGTTTTTTGCCTGAGCATAATTTTGTAGCTTCCTCAGCTTCATCACTCAGTCTTTTCTTGGCCGTGTACATTTCAGCAATCCTACGACGTCCTTCTGTTGCTCCTAATGCTGCTGCTGCTGATCCAGGCTTTCCTTACCATTGGCACCGTCATACAATGTGTTAGTTACAAAATTAAGATGAAGTTGCAAGACTCATCTTGGGGGGGCTCCCCGATAAACAAGCAAGACTACCAAACCGTGGAGGTGAGTGTTTTCTGTTTGGTGACTTTGGGTTTCTGTGTAATGGAATCAGGAAAGCATTTCTAACCCTGTGATTTGGCCTGGAAAGCGTTCTTCCCTTTGCTTCCTCGGTGAAGTAGAGCTGTAACTTTTTAATCCGTCAATCATTAAACACTTATTAAGCGCTGACTGTTTAACAGGCACTGGGCTAAGTGTTGGTCCCTGCCGCCCACGAGATTACGTTCTCATAGGAGAAACCACATTGGCAAGCCGGGACCCACAAGTGAAATGCAAACTACATGTAGGGGCTGTAGAGGGGGTGGTGCCTGGGGCAGATGACGCTTGCTTGCTTCTTCCAGGAAGCCAGGGAGGAGAAGATGGAGAGTGGAGAGGAGGGAGAGCATTCCACCAGCTGGGAGTAGCCGGAGCAAAGACATGGAGATCAGGGCTGGAGAGTCATGCCTGACATACCTCAAGTCGGCCAGTTTGGGCTTGACTAGAGCGTATGAGGGGGGTAGAATGTAAAATTGGAGAGGCAGGAAGGGGCCAGGTTGGGAAGAACTTTTCCCAACAAAAGAATTTTATATTTGAATATTTGGTCCTGGAAATATTAGAGAGCCACTGGAATTTGTTAGGCAGGGGTGTGACATAGAGGAGTGCTTTAGAAGAATCACTTTGAGAACTGGAGGGTTGATTGGAGCGGGGAGACAGAGCAGTTAGAAAGAAATCTATTGTAATAATGCAAACCAGAAGTGGCAAAGGCCTGAGCTGAGGGGTGGTCACATGAGTGGAGAAAAGGGGAGTTATTCACAAGATAGCATAAAAAAAGAAATGACAAGATTTGGCAATTATAAATGTGAGGAGATGAACCAGAGTCTAGGATGACCCTGAGGTTGTGAGCCTGGGTAGCTGGAAAGGATGACAGTGTCCTTCACAGCAATGGGGATGTTCAGAAGAGGAGAGGGTGGGGGGAAAGATCACGAGTTCTTTTTACAGGATGGCTCTTCAGACTGTTCAGTGTGCATTTGGTGATGTGGGACTGGAGCTCGAGGAGAGTGATGAGGCCAGATAAATGGATCTGGGAATCATGTACAGTGAGATAATATTGAACCCATCAGGGTTAATGATATCACTAAGGGAGAACAGAGATAGAGGAGAGAAGAGGGTCCAGAACAGAGGCTGAGGGGGCAACCCCAGGCATGGCACAGATGAAGAAACAGCAGAGGAGACGTGGGGTGTGGCTGCATGGGAAGGAGGAGTGATGACAACCCAGGGAGGAGACCAGAGCATCTAGAAGCGGGTCAACATTGACAGATACTGTGGTTGAGGTCCTCATAAAGGATGAGTGTTGAAAAGACGTTATTGGATTTAGCAAGTAGAAGATCCTGGGTAAGTTTGGAAAGAGCAGTTCAGCTGAGTGACCATTTCTGAAGCCAGATTATAGAAGGCATCAAAGAGCGTGAGAGCAGAGGGGGATGGGCACCAAATGAAGGAGACGCTACTTTCTCAGGGAATTCACCTGAGAAGGGGAAGGGAGATGTGGGGTCATAGCTGTTAATAAGCTGATTTTCTGAAATCCAACCATATGAGGTGATACTTGAGACCCTGCCTGACCCTTTCTACACTTGCTTATTGTTTGAAGTAGTTGCAAAACTTAGGGGTTCAGGATGGAGGGGCACTGAGGATGCAGGATGGAGGGGCACTGAGGATGTAGGATGGAGGGGCACTGGGGATGCAGGATGGAGGGGCACTCAGGGATGGGACTGGATTGTACTTTTGAGAGAGATAGAAAAGATGAGTGACAATAGTGTATAAAGTTGCTAGGAGATTACAGTAGGATTTTGGTTCATGAGAATGTTAGGAAACTCCATGGATAGACTCGCTTCCATAGTCATTCAAGTGCCTGATTTTTTTCCTTTGCCTTTTCACTAGAGGAAAAGAACTAATTTTAACTAAGTTAAAATATCAAACATTGATCACATGGTTACATTCAAAGTTGGGTATTAGATGTAATTTAAGGAATGAAACTTAGTTTAATATTTCAGTTTTAAGTACAGTAAATATTCGATGAAATAACTGCTAAAATATTTTGCTCTCTAGGTATCCAATAACACACTGAAGGAGTTTGACAAAGACAAAGCCTGGAAAGCTGTTGTGGTACAGATGGCGCAGTGACCTGAACGGCGTGGAGGGGGCAGCTGGGTGGAGGCTTCCCTATGTCCCGGTGTTGGATTTTGTCATTTTCAGCAGTGTTTGGGCTATGTCTTGCTACCTGTCTAATATACCGTATTCATCTTCGTACTTACTTGATTGTGTAAAGTGAGGCTCACCATGTCCGGGATAAGATGGGATGATGAGGATGGAGCTATATAGTATAGAATATATTATGGCAGTTTAGTCTTGAATAAGGCATCCATTTGATCATTCTGTTGTTTTGGAATATTAGAGAATTCATTCTTCTCAGTTGTCTTGAAAGTATGATTATTAGAACCTGAGAGTTGTCTTACTGGATCAGACCCATTGTTAATTCAACACGGTATTCTATTCCATAGTTACCATGGAATACGTTGAGGAAGGTCATTGTTGTCTTTCTCAATGGGTTTTGGGATATAAGGATGTTCCCCAAATATAATCAGTTTTCCTTCGTATTCCATTATAAGTCCATCATCCATGAATTTATCCAAACCTTTTAAAAATCAGCCCTTTGTAGCACCTCTTCAAATGATGGCATTCAGTAACTGTGCTGCGTTCTCTGTAAGGTAGGACTTCCTTCTGTTTCTTTTCAAGCTTCAGAGTATACCCTTCCAGTCTCAGTTCTAGTCTGCCGAGATTTGGTGAGGAAGTCTACTTTTATTGAAGCTGGTAATTTAATAGATTTTAGTCATTTCCCCTCTGAGTGCTTAGTTTAACAAACTGAAGAGTTCCCAGTCTTTTTAGTCTGTCCTCATTCCCTAGGTCATTGTAGCTCTCTCTCTCTCTCTGTCTCTCTGTCTCTGCCTCTCTGTCTCTCTCTCTTCCCCCCCCCCATCCCTAGAACTACTTATGGCATTCCAGATATGGATACTGCATAATTGGGCGCAAGAGGACATTAACATTTTCTGTTTTGTTTCCAGTTTTCTTCTTGGTCCTAGTATACTGGGCCCAGGTCTGGGGGGAATGGTTCTTGATATCTTGGTCTTATTCTTGTACATCACAGCTCAGATCCCATTTCACACATGTAATCTGCATTATTTTTTCCCACATTGGAGCCCATATACCATTTTCCAGGTCCTCATGAACAGATTCGCAAAGTTGTTGTTATAGTTTATCCCTTTCAGCTTGGTAAATCGTTATCCAGAAGAATCCCTCGAAGCTGGAGACCTTGCTAGGTGAGCCTTTTTCCTCTGGTCTGTGGATAGTCATGTAACAAATGGTCCTGCCCCCATCTGTGAGGAACTTCATAAAGTAGAGAGCTCCTTGCAGGGACAGGTCACTTTATAATGACCCTTTGTTTCTTGAGTTTAAGCCAGTTCCCTATCTGTGAAGAAAAAAGGTTCCCCATCTCCTCATGATTCATTTTTTTTTTTTTGGCAGACAGCCAGTCTTTGGTGTGGAACCATGTCACAATCTTTTGGAAAGTCCAAAAAGTTCTATTCCTAGATTTCCCTTTGCTCTCAATGAATAATACGTTTATCAAGCAGAGTTTCCCCTTACTATCTTTGCCTTTTCCCACTAGATCTCATTTAGTTAAGCCTTTCCCAGTCAGTCTTTACTGTAAACCTTCCTGCCTCGTCTGGGATACAGAGGTTTAAAGACCCTCTTGAACTTTCTGAAGGCCTTCTTAAGCTTACGGCTGGTAATCACTTGAACAGTCCTGCCAACACGTTGCTCTTTCATAGTGATAGTACAGTATCACCATCCTTCAGTCCTTTCCCAACCCAGGAGGGTGATTCTCCCTCGGCTAGTCTCATTTCTATCTTCCCATCCTTCCCCTTAAGCAGTTCAACAACCAGAAGGAAAAATGGAGGTAACCGTATCTCCTTTTTTTGCTATCTGGCAGGGATGTTGTCTGGGCTGGTGAAATAATGCCAACGAGGCCCATAAGCAAGGGTAGGGCATCAGGCTTGGTGATGGCTTTCTGGTCCCACTTACATACGTCATTTGGTGCTGATATTTGCATGGTGTGGGCCAGATGGTTTGTCATCAGTCACATTTGCAGGGTTTAAGCTACCAAGAACTGCATTTGGACTTTTGGGACACGTGTGGATGGGTTCCCTGGATTGGTGTTTCCCAGTCCAGGAATCGAGGCTCTGCCAAGGCTTATGCTCTGTTTGCTTCTTAGTTCAGTTATTTTCTAAGGTGACTTCCAAAAGGTTCTAAAGGGCACGTGCATTATTAATGATCCTTGGAAAGCAAGCTACTCAGTAAAGTACTTTGTGTTCAGTAGGCATATGGAGACTCGCCTTTAGGATCTATTTTCATTTTGGAGTCCCTTGAAAATGAATCCTGAGTAAACTGTTAAGGTCTTCCAAGACCTGAGGTGTGCCCTCTCTTTGTTAAGTTTCTGGCCCTGAGTTGCAACCCAAAGTCATGATTCAAGGCTCAACAGATTTGTCCAATGTTAGTCATCGGTATCAGAAGTCGTGACTAATTCTTTTTCCTTTGGCTGCTTAATGGAATTTGTTATGGAATTGAGGCATCATCGACCCTACTTAAAGCTGTTTTCTTACCCTTGCTGCCTTGTGTCAGGCTCTGAGCTCCTAGGGAGGTGGGTGTTACCAGGAGGTGTGTCAGAATGGAGATAATGTTACTTACTTGTAGGGAGTTGCCCCACAGAAGAGTTGATAACTAGCTTAGGACCTGGGGATCATGTCTTTAGTAGTAATTTCATCATTTCTCTGCTTGCATGTGAGCTAGAAAGCTCAATAAAGTAGTGTAATCGCCATCTCCAAGATAATCGTTTCTTTTAATTCCTATTTCTGTTATGGTGTATCTTTATGTTGTTTTCATAATAAATGCTGCTCATTGAAAAGAATCCATGGTTTTGGATGAGAGTGTTCCCTCTGCCATCATGGATTGCAGCTTCCTAGACAGTTTTCACGAGGGACTGGGACCTGGATCCATCCGGTGGCAGTCTGACAGCCTTCTGACACATACCTGGAACAGAATTATCCCTTTCCATGTCCTGACCTGAGGACCGTTCTCTCAGTCGCCAGCTCCCTGACCCGGGTGTCATCCTGGATGCCTCATCTTGGTTGGTTGTCAGGCTCTGTTGATTCTTTCCTTCCAGAAGTCATCGCCATCCATCCTTTTGTCTACATGCCCACCCAGGCTCAGCCTGAGTCACTGCCATAGGGTGAGGTCCTCAGCATTCTGCCTCCTGATTCACTCCTCTCTCTCTCTCTCTCTCTCTCTCTCTCTCTCTCCCCTGACTCAGTGTCTCCACCACCAGCTGTTCCCTATTTCCCAAGTCCAAATTCCAAACTTGGTGCATTCAGTCTGAGTGAGCTTTTCAGCTCTTATTTTCCATTATACTTCTAGGCACACAATTTTCACTCTGTTTTCAATCAAGTATTTCTTAAACCCTTCCTGAGTATTGTTATGCCAGGTGCTGGAGATACAAATACAAAAATAAGTGAGCTTAAAGCCTACTTGGGATAAAACCTGGTTACCGATAACTGAAGGATACAAAACAAATACAAAGTGATTTGGGGTGGAGGGAATTAGGCCTCTTCAAAGTAGGCTCTTGAATTGAACCTTTCTGAAGGGGAAAAGGAGATGGTTTGGAGGGATAACATTCTGGGGCTGGGGGACAGCTTGGGTAAATGTTTCAAGATAGGGTATGACAGGGTGCATTTGGCCACAGCAAGTTGGATTGTGTGGTGTGGGTAATGGGCTTGAAAGATGGGCCCTGGAGCAAGATCATGAAGAGCTTTAAATGCCAAGCAGGAGGGTTAGATGGCTTGGTGGGATAGAGTGGCCCGGCCTGCGGTCAAGAAGACTTGTGTTCCTGTGTTCAAATCAGGCCTCAAACTTACTGGCTATGTGACCCTGGGCAAGTTACTTCACTTTGCCTCAGTTTCCTCATCTGTAAGATGAGCTTGGAAAGGAGATGGCAAACCACTCCAGCATCTCTGCCAAGAAAACTCCAAACGGGGTCATGGGGAGTAGGACCCCAGTGAGTCAGTCATACTTTATCCTGGAAGCAGTGGGAAGAGAAGTAGAGCTTCGTCCTCAAGGAAGTGACATGGACTTTTGCACTATAGTCCAGGAAATGAATTGACTAACCACCAGGCGTTTATTAAGCCCAGGCACTTTTGTGCCAGTTCCTGTCCTCAAGAAGCTTGTGTTCTCTAGGGAGAGCAGGAAGTATCACGGAAATCCAGAGAGGAGTGAAGTTTCAGGTGAGTCATGAAGGTGGAAACCTGGATGCGAGGGGCAGAGAGGTGATAGAGAGGAGAGAAAGGGGAAGAAAGGAGAGCACACAGACAATCGTTTGAAGGCACGGT
This sequence comes from Vombatus ursinus, assembly GCF_900497805.2. Classification (NCBI taxonomy): domain Eukaryota; kingdom Metazoa; phylum Chordata; class Mammalia; order Diprotodontia; family Vombatidae; genus Vombatus; species Vombatus ursinus. The sequence goes on along the minus strand of NW_020950172.1, from coordinate 6,197,417 downwards.
GGCCTGGTGGAGACCCGAGGGGGTTTGGTGGCGGCTACGGAGAGTGTCTTGGAGAGACGGAAGGTTCAGATAACCTGGAGAGGGTACAAGCAAAACGGTTGTCCTTGGCAAGGGCAAAGGCCACCTCTGCATCAGAATCTGGCCAAGCATTTTGAGATGTAGAGGAGGAGAGGAGGAACTCAAGGTAAACGACCTTAATTTTCTTAGTAAAGTATGAGGTGACATCCTGGGAAGTCGTTACACATCCGTGTTCGTGAACTCTGTGGAGAAACTGCGGGCAGGGATGCGTAGGAGACTGTTGGGAATACCCAGGAGAAGGAGTGGCAGACCCAGAACGGTGGTCCCGAGTCCGGAAGATTGAGCAGCTGGTTGGCTCTCTGCGACATGAGAAGAACGCCACTGAAGAGCTAAGAAGGGGCTGCAGCAGATCGGGCCGGGGAGGGGAAACACTAGGGGCGATCGCACAATGTGCGTTTGACTGCGGACGTGCGATCAGGATTCAGTCCGGAAAGCTCCGACGTGTCGGGCCCCGCGCTGACCACTGACAAATGGCCAAGTGCCCAGCAGAGTGGAGAGGGGCCCCAGGAGCTCGTTCGGGGCGCTCGGATCGCTGGCCTCTGCACCCGCGGCTGGAAGGCCCGGCTTGGAGGCCGAGGCTCGGCTTTGGCCTCCGCTGCCCTCCCTCCCTCCCTGCCTGCCCCGGCCGCACAACGGCCTTCGGGCCGCCCCGTGCCCGCCGCCGCCCCCGCGGCCCCGCAGCCCCACCCCGCGCCCGGGGCCGTCGCTCTCCCGGCCGCCGCCGCCGCTCGGGGCGGCACAATGCGCCGCCCCGCCCGACTGGGTTGCCCCGGGCAACCGCGGCCGGCGTGGCGGAGGCGGCCTCGTGGGGGGGGGGCGGCGAGGCGGCCCCCAGGCCCGCCCGATCTGCCCAGGGGAACACTGCCTCCGCCAGAACCCCCGCGCCGGGGACCCACGGTGAGCCAGGCGGCCGGCCCCGGCCCCGGCCCCGGGCTCGGGCTCTGCCCCCTGAAAGAGCGGGCGGGGGGCAGGGCTCTCCGTCCCCCTCCCCCCCCGGGTAGAAGAGAGAGCTTGGGAACGGCCCCGCCCAGCCTCGGAGCCCGGGGCCAGGCTGCACCTGCAGGGGGTACATAGTGCCACGGGGGTACACAGGCAGCGCTAGGTCTCTTCCGGAGGGGTCCGCCCATACCTGGTGCGCGGGGAGTGGGGAGCCCGCCTAGGACCCCGGGCCGAGCCTCAGTGCGCTCGGACCTGGATTTGGCCGCCCGCCTTTCTAAAGAAACGGCCTTTTTAGCCCCAGGAGCGTCGCGTCCCGTCCCGGAGCTGAGCGTGCATTCAGCTCTCACCGATGGCCCACGAGGCGCTCATGACCTTTGCGTTAAATGCAGGGCCAGGGTAGGGGGCGAGGTGTGCCCCCGACGGAAATCTTCGCGGCTCCTTGGCGACCAGAATCAGCCAAGTGGGAAAACCGCCGCTGCGCCCAAAGAGGTGCTTTAATAAATGCTGTTAAAACTTTTTCTATTTTTGGTGAGGAGCTGTCCGTTCAGGTTAAACCTTAACTGAGTCCTGCCTGCTATGGGCACTGCGCCGGGCGAGGCGCTGGCGAAACAGACGAAAACGGAGCAAGTCCTCGCCCCCATCAAGGACCTTCCCACTGGAGGCAAAGCGCGGGGGCGGGTGGGGAAGGACGGTAGAGAGGGCCTCTGTGCACAGGAAAACTGTAGCCCAGGTAGAGTGCGGGATGGGGGCTAAGGAGGGGCCTAAGACAAGGGTGAGAAGAACCCGGAGGGAGAGCTTCCTAGAGGAGGTGGTGTCTGAGCTGTTTCTCAAAAAGAGAACGGGCTTCAACGGGTAGATTCATCAAGGGAGTGACCCAGTCTTGGGGAACCTGTGCCGGTGCCAGGCCATTCGGGGAAACTGAGAGATAAGCGTGGAGAGGTGGATTGTTTTGGAAGGCCTTAAATGCTAGGCTGAGGGGCTGGCGTTTTATCTTACGGGCATTCGAGGAGTTTTTGAATGTTCGTTAGCCGATTTTGACGGCCTGCCAGCTTTCCCTCGTCTGAGATGGGTTAGACAGGACAGAGGATGAGAGCTGGCCACCAGTGAGAACATCGCGATAATCCTGCCATGAGAACTCCAAACTAGAGAGATGAGAGTGTGAAGGAGAAGGAGGGGAGGAGTGATTTTGGAGGAGAGGGAGGAGTCAACGGTGGAAGGAAAATTAATCTGGGGAATCTTCCAGGATTCTTCGCTTTGTCCTTCCAGGTATTAATGATTAAAACTCAAGCTGTTGGGGCTGATTTTTTTTTAACCTAGTCATATAAATGATTTCTTTCCTAATGCAGGAAAAAGAGCCAGGAAAGGCAGAAATGATGAATTATTAATTACAGCCAGAATGGATCAGAATTATGTTGAAAAAAGACTTTCAACAGTTTCACCTGATGAAGAAAGAAGAGAAGAAAATAGTTTGTATTTACAAATTAATTTATTAACTTGTTAGGGGAAAAGGTGTCTGGTAGCATATTAGATTGTTTTCCTACCTACATGTACATAATAACTCTCAGTAATCATTAAGTGGACAATTGGATTGGCTTTGGAAATACCTTTGTGCCATTCTGTTGGAATGATTATGCCTTTCTGATACATTTGCACAAGAATGCTTATATATAAAACTTTTAGCCAAAGCATGAAACCCCAGTCACTCAAAACCTTGTGCTTTTCTGGCTCCCAACACTTTCTGGGAGCTGGGGGTGGATCATGAGATAGTGCCTGGAGTTTCTGAGTCACAGAGTGGGTAGAGGAAGGGAAATCTTCCTTTCTAGTTCCTGCTGGACTTCATAGGGAGTAGAAATTAAAGGAGCTGGTGGTAGCACCAATAAGATGAAGGTGGCTCGTGGACTGCCTCGTGTGGAAAATGTTTAAAAAGCTAGGCCCTTCCTTACCCCATGGTCCTTTAGGATTAAGAATAATACCAACTCAGGTCAGCTAGGTGGTGCAATGGATAGAGCACTGGCCCTGGAGTCAGGAGGACCTGAGTTCAAATCTGGCCTCAGGCACTTGACACTTACTATCTGCGTGATCTTGGGCAAGTCACTTAACCCCATTGCCTAATAAAACATAAAAAACAAAACAGAGAATAATACCAACTGTAGTGAGGTTTCTCTATGACCGGATTTCTATGTCATGATCAATGTCTAGAGATTCATAGGCTTCCAGAATTTGTAACCAGAAGGAATCTTAGGAGTGAGTTGGCCCAATTCCCTCATTTTAAATATGAGGAAACTGAGTGGGGGAAGTAGCTTGTCCAATGTCACCAAGATGGGAAGAGAACTGACTGGAAATTAGAGCCAAGTTATCTGTTGTCTTTTGCTACCATAGCTACATTTCAGTGGCTGTTGACTTATTTCTCATTCTTGGGGGGGGGGGGTGGCTCAGTATCTTCCATCCCACTGCCCCAAGGGCCCAGGGCCTTCCTTTCCTCCAAGTGTGGCCTTTATTTATCCCAGGGGATGTTTAGGGGAGCAAAAAAGAGAAAGCCTGTGCATTGACAGAGAACCGATGCGGTCATGGCTCTGGTTGGTAATGGCTTTTCTTTTTCTTTTGTAGAAGTAAACCAAGAAATTGATCAAGAACCATCTCCTTCCCCCAAATTGGACAGATTCAAACTAGCAAGACACTTAACTGAAAAAGCAATCAAGGTATCTGAATTTGAGAGCCTGGGGGGTGGGGAAGCCTGGGGCTTTGCTCTGAGGGGGCGGGTGTCCAATGGTTCACTTCTGTTCTCTCCTGTCTGCCTGCAGTCCTCCGGAGCACTGTAATTCATAAACCCTCATCTCTGTCATGAACTCTCCATAACGTCATGCAAAAGCTTTCTCTTGTGGAATGGGTAGATAGATATAATGGTGACTCAGGACTTTAGTTTTTAAAGATGTCGGCTCGTATTTGGAATGGATTACATTTTGTTCAGTCTGGTGCTCTGTTTTCTGCGGTGATGGGATTAGATGGTTTCGTCACACCGGGAGCATGAGGGGGCATCTGACAGTTGTGTTCGGCTCCCCAACCCCTGAAGGTGGTCACTGGGGGTCAGATTCCTATTCTTCCTCACCCCGCCCCCCCATGAATTCTAGTAGTCGTGCGAGCACACTGGCATAGAACACATTTGAGTCTTTTTTTTTTTTAAACAAAAGGTGTTGATCTTGGACTGGGGGCAGAATGACAAATCATAGTTGCTGGGGACAAGGCCCATAAGCCTCTCAACCTTCTCCTCTTTGCTTTAATTATGAATTAGGCCTTGGCTGAAATTTGAGAACATGAGAACTTTTTGTCTGATTCTGCCAAGGCCCTATACATCTGCTGCTGCCCTGGGACATGGGATCAGAGGCCCTTCAGTGGGAATACCCAGGACGGCCTCTCCCCCTGGTGATCTACTCCCTGTAAAGCTCCTGGGAGCAATGCCTGACTCGATGGCTTGGATTGGGGATGCTTTCTTTGTTCTCCCTTTCTGCTGCCTGTTCTCCTTGCTCCCAGAACACAGATTCAGATTCAGGCCTTAGGGTCTGGTCTTTTGTTCTCCCTCTCCTCTTTTTGCCCCCTCCCGGAGAACCCTCCTGGTAGGTCACAGATGGCCAAATTGGTGCCCTCTCCTGATCCCCTCTTGGGCTCTCAGAGGTTATCTGCTCAGGCACTTCTGAAGCCTGAGGCCTCTTCTCACACACCCTGATGGCTGGCCATCCAGCCTCTGATTCCAGTGACAAGGGAGCTCGTCACTCCCAACACAGCCCCATCTGTTTTTCAGCAGCTCTGATAGCTCTTTTTTTTCTAGTGAGCTGCAGCAATGTCTCTTTATAAGTTCTACCAACTTCTGGAGGCAGGCAGTCGTGTTCCCCCTCCCTACGCTCCCCCTTCAGCCTTTAGAGAACCCAGGTGATGCAAACGGATATATACGGAATTTTTCTTTGGTCCTAGTTAGGTGGGTGGTGCCTTACCAGTCAGCATAGTGTTCTTTCTCCTGTAACAGGTGGTGGAGAATACTCAGGACATCCTGTGCCCAAGGAGCCCCTGGCCCTCTGGCAGCTAGAGGACTTTGGGGTTTCTCTGATTGCACGGGATTCTAGGTGGGAGGGGTGGCTGCCAGGTGAGAGGGATGCTGCCAGGCAGCGAGCAAAAGCTCTTTTGGTTTTGGTTTTCTTGGACCTGGTGTTATGCTGAAGTGTAAGGCTCACCCGAATGGGATCATGGGCTCCACAGGGGCGATACGTCTTCCAGGCTTCACCAAGTAGTTGTGGTTTGTTTGCCGGCACCCCTGGGTCAGGAAAAGCTTGGCCTTGCTGATGTCTCAATGCATTTTAGGAGCTAGAATGATTTTCTGCCTCCTGCTGGATTTTCCCTGGGTTTGGCATGACCAAATCTTTCTGGATGAGACTTTGGAAGACATGGCTGACTTTTCATTCCCAAGGTAAGATCCTTTCCTGCCTTACTGTTTTCTCCTCTTGACCAGCTGAGTATTTAATGTTCATTTACTGTTCACTCTGATATTTCCTTGTCCTTGCTTTCCTAGCAAGGGGTGCTAAGGTTCCCCTTCTACATACTTGAAGAAAGACAATAGCCTGCACCTCTTGTCCCTATGTGTAAACAGCCTAGGACTTACCATCTTTGTACCGTGTCATTGCTGGGATAACTGGTTCTGACTGGTGAGCCAGGACAGGCCTTGAACAGTGCAGGCCCCTGGTGTTCCTGGTGAGTGTTTCTTTGCTTGTTCTTTCTCCACTCTGTGTGGATTGAGCCACAGTTTGAAATATTATCCAGAAACAGCCAAGATCATTGCTAGAGAAGCACCCAGGGGAAATCCCTGGCCAGTTCACTGTAGATTGGTCCAAGACCACCAGTGCAGTCAGGAGGTCTTTCTCAATTCTCTGCCATTTCTGCAGTCATCTCCTGGCACCAGGAGTTTTAGGAGGGCTCTGCTGATGGTAGTTGAGTGAGGTAGGCCAGCTGGGGAGAGTGGAGGGCTCAGGACAGGAGGCCCATGTTTTTTACAAAGGAACATGTAGGTACAAGTGCCAGCCTCTTTGTCTACCCAGAGCTCTGTAGTCCAAAGCCTCTCCTCAGCAGTTATCCAGTGACGCTCCTATTACCCTTGACAAAACCCCTCCTTCCCAACAGCTCTGTGAGGGCGGACTTGCATCTGCTAATCCCAGCTCCCAAAGCCCTTTCTACATGAGAGCCCCATGAGGTGAGTCACCTTCAGAGAGCATCCTTCAGAGCACAAGTGAAATGTGGGTAGAGACCCAGGAGCTCTGCACATTTGGAGTATAAGGATTGTGCCCATTTTATGGATGAAGATTCTGAGGCTCAGACGTGCATTAGAGCTAGGAATTTTTGGACCAGATGAACTCCAAACTGCCTTCCAGCTTGGACAACCTGGCATTCCAAGGCTTGGGCTCTGTCTGTTAGCCCAGGTGGCCTCCCTTCAGTAGCAGCTGAGACAAACAAAGTGATTTGCCCCAGGTTAGATAACAAGTAACAGATTAGAGCCAGGACTGGATCGGAGATGTTGTGATGCCCAGGCTAGTGCTCTCGTACGATTCTTCTCCAAGATGATTCCTCCCTCCCTCCCTCCCCCCCCCCTTCTTCCCTTCCTCTTTTCTCTCCTTTCCTCCCTTCTGCCCTCCCTTCCCTCCTTTCTTTCCTCTCTCCCTCTTTTTCTCACTCCCTCCCTCCTTTTCTTCCTCCTTCCCTTCTTCCTTTCCTCCTTCCCTTCTTCCTTTCCTCCTTTCTTCCTTTCTTTCCTCTCTCCATTCTTCCTTTCCTCCCTTCCTCCTTTCTTTCCTCCCTCCTTTCCTCTCTCCCTCCTCTCCTTCCTCCCTCCTTTCCTTCTTCTCTCCTTTTCCTTCCTTCCCTTCCTCCCCTTCTTCTCTGAAGCAGATTTACTTATAAGCAGGGACACTAACTGGTGCCTGGACCTCAGCTCTGGCTGCTGCTCCTGGGGGGTGTGCAGTGAGGCTGGGAGACTGTTACTGCTTTTCTTTTCTTTTCTTTTCAGATGTGATGGACCCCTAGGTAAAGGGCATTTGGGTTCTTTGCTTGTTAATGTCATGCTTTGTCCAGACTAATCTGAATAAAGCAGATCAGGTTTGACCCAGATTTGTGTCCTGCCCCTTTTGCAGTGCAGTCTTTAGAGTTGGGGAAGATCCTTCTGTTCTCAGGCACCTTCCCTTTGAGAGCTCTGCTTGGGGGGAGAGGACAAAAGAAGACCATGATGGGACTCCAAGGGGAGGTTAACCCTTGCTTCCTTAACTGCTGCGTAGACGTCGTCCTTCATAACCTGAGGCAGGACCTTGGGACAGCACTCCTGGCAGGGCTGGAGAGCTAGGAGGCTCTGGCAGGAAGCAGCGATGGCCTCAGTACTGGCGATGGTCCAGCTGCTTCAAGCTGTGCTGTGCAGGATGTTGTCAGAGCCTGGCCACAATGGGGGTCTGGAGGTGAGGAGCCAGAGCCCATCCTAAGGCCCTGCAAAACTTGGCTGTGTGGGATCCATTGTCAGTCACGAGGGTAGCCCACTAAGAAAGTGGTGGCACCCCCAGAAGTCAGTGGGCATTGATCCTGGTGCTCATTGGCCAAGTGCATTGAGTAAAGAAACTAGAGTAGCTGCAGAGGGAGGGGGTGGGTTAAGATCTGGTGGGCAGCCAACAAACCCAGAGAATTACCACCAGAGAATTACCATCATCATTACTGATGCCACAGCGAAGCCAAAGAGCCAGTGGGGGCAGAGGAACCAGATCCTGGGAAAGCTAGATGGGAACGTCGAGAATGGAATGAACTGTGGAGCAGTTCACCTTTTGGATGGGGAGGGCTGGTGTGGTGGACCCACCCACTCCAGAGTCTTTCCAGGATCCATGGTTCTTTGAGCCTGGATCCGGCTACCATCCACCCTCCCCCTCTCCCTCAGGACTCTGTGCCAGAATCTGGGGTTTGGCTCAGTGTGGGCTAGCACCGATGCAACCACTTCTTGCACTGTGGAGGTCTGGAGATAATCTTCTGGCTTGCAGGGCCTTTTGACCATTTTCATTGGGAATGAGTTCAACCTGGAATCCTCATTGTCGATGGAGCTAATGGGGATGAAGGAGGGATTCCACTTTACCCAACAGAAGAGGGATGGATTGGAAGACAGGCTCTAAAACAGCCCACCAGCAGAAGGACAAGATGTGTGATCCTCGCGGACAGCCGGGAGCAATCCCTTGGGCCTTATCTTCACCTTCAGAGAGCATCCTTCAGAGCACAAGTGAAATGTGGGTAGAGACCCAGGAGCTCTGCACATTTTGAGTTGCCTGCCTTGGGCAATCTTCAGTTCTTTTAGGAAATCATCCCTGCCAAGAACCTCCTTCCTGGGGGCAGAATCCCTAACATGGGTGAAAGAGAAGGTGATGTGAAGAATGATTGGAACTGCCCTCATTGTCCTGATAGGAGGAGGCCTAGCCAAGAAACCTCGAGGTACTGATTGCAGTCTGGCTGATGAGGGACAGTAACAGGAAGAGGAGAGGTGGGCTTTGACCCTTAGCACTTTTTTATCCTTTTTTCCAGAAAGGGGAGATAAGTCAGAGGCCTTGAGTTGAGACTAAGTATATGGCTGTATATACCAAAAGGCATCCTGGAGAAACATACAGGCTACCTCCATGGCCGTGGGAGGTTTGAAACATAGTAGGAAATGTCTTCCTCTTTTGTCAGCATCTGGATACTTGATAACCATAATATTTTATTTGCTAAACTCTCAGCTTTTGACTGATTCATTCCCCTCAGCCTACAAAAATCCCTTGTTTCCCTTCCCCCTGCCCCAAATCCTTCCCTTGACCCTGCCCACCCCCACCCCCAAGCTGTCATTCGACATCTCTTCTGCCCGTCGCTGCTCATCACCTAGGAAAAGTAGTCTGCATGTTTTCACTGCCTCTGGTTTCTCACCACTTACTCATCTCTCAACCCCTTGTAATCTGCCTTTCATACCCTCCATTCTGCTGAAATCATTTTCTGTGACATGATTAGTGACCTCCTTAGCACTCAGTCCATTGGTCTTTTTTGTTTCCTGCTCAGTGTCTCTGCAGCTTTTGACATTATCGATCACCTGGAAAGTCTCACTTGTCCTTTCCCACCCAGGAGAACACTCTGTCTTGGTTCTTCTGACTCATCCTTCTGACTTGACTAATTTGCCAGTCCCTTCTGCCTGTTATATGCTTAGCTGGCCAAAGCTCTTGCCTTGTTTTCTCTTTCTACGTTTTGGCAATCTTAGGCACTCCCGTGACTTCAGTTATTACTTCTGTCCAAATGATTGCACCCTAGCTTTGTTCCTTCAGCTCCAGTCCTGACTCTCTGGCTCCCTGTTGTTAGACATTTCCATCTGGCATCTTAAAAGCCACATATGCAAAACTGATCTCAGCCTCTTCTCTCCATCCTGCCACATCTCCTCATTCTTCCGCTGCTGCTGAGGGTTTTGTTCAGTCACACTCCCTTTTCCCTGAGGCTCACCACTGACAGTTTGTTGGGAGATCATTGGAAAGGGCTTCGTTTAACTGTTGTTTCTTAAGCCATATTTATGAGGAGATGTCAAGGTACAGACACTGCATGAATGTCAGAAATGGTTAGTAGCTTGAGGGCAGATGTAGACCTCTGTGACTGCCTGCTGGGGATGTGCCCCAGACATTCTCATTTCCTCGTGGCTGAACTGGCATTTTCTGGGCATTCAGCTTCAGAAGGAAGTGTTATATTTGAAAGGATCAGAGAGGGGCTGCCCAGCTAAGGATTCTGGGATAGATTCTTTCTTCCTGCATACAACTGCCTGCCCCTAGAAGGCCCATGAAACATGGAGATCAGGAGACCATGGGAGATGACAAGCTAACAGGCAGCAGCACCATGGACAGAAACAGTCCATGTTTAAAACATTCTTCCATTCATCTACCCCCTCTCATGTGGACCTACAGGTCCCGTGAAGAACCGAGGTGAAGATGTGGACATTTTGTAACTGGCTCAGGCCAGGGATCAGTGGGTGGTGGGGGTGCCCCAATGGCATTCAAAGCCTGGTAATTGTGGCTTAATCTTAGTTCCCCACTCCCCACCCTGATAAACAGGACCAGGGATCTCTCAGAAGTCAAGGAAAACTGATGCATCCCTGGTGAAGATTAATATCAAGGCCTTCCCAGAAAGGGAGATTTTTTTTGGTCTGCTTAAGGAATATAGGTGCCCAGCTGGAATCTGAACTCCTAGGAAGGACTAAGTTGATGGCTCAGTCAGTCTTGTAACTGATGGTACTGGTTTGGGGTATAGAACCTTAGCCTCTATGGCACTGAAAACTTCTTGAAAGCCCCTGTTTTCAAAAAGCCAGGGGCAGGTACCAGTCTGCATGTGGGTGGAGGCAGTGCTGGGTGTAGTGGGCTGATCAAAAGGCCTTTTGTGTCATCTCAGTGTTGTCAAGGCCATCCAGATATGCCCTAGGAGCCAGGTGAGAGAAGATCACATCAAGGTGAGCTGTTGGCAGGCTGCCCACCCTGACCTGGGACATGAAGGCTGGCAGTGGTTGCTGTGACCAGGGGGAGGGCTCTCCCAGCAATGTTGATGATGTTTTCAGAAGCTTCACAGTCAGCTTGCTAGAATACCTAATGATATGGTTGCTTGTAGTCCAGGAACATAACCAGAAGCCTGGTTAGCTGACTTGGGCACAGGCTGCCAGTGGGTCCCCTAGAGTTGGACTCTGAAGATCCCCAGGAGTGGCCAGCCTTCTTGCAGTCCAGAGGCCTCCTCCTGGCTGTGGGCATTCCATAGAAAATCCTCTTCACTGGCAAGCTGCTGGTGCCCGGCAAAGGGCATCGTGCAGGTGGAGGGCAGCCAATGAAGGTGGGGGAACAAAGTGGGGGCCAGTTTTAGCCTGTCTCTTCCAGACCCATCTGGGTGGAAGTGGCCTTTGGTTTACAGATAATGACGGATTGGTGCTGGCAAGATAGTTCCAAATTCTAATTCATCCGAGAAGATGAAAAACTAATAAATCAGGCGGCTGGTGGCACAGTAGGTAGAGCACTGGGCCTGGAGTCAGAGAGACCAGAGTGCAAATCCAGCCTCAGACTTAATCGCTTGTGTAATCACTTACCTTACAGAGTTGTGAGGATCCAATGAGATGAAGTTTGTTGAAGAGAAAAAAAAAGCCCCTCGTACATAGTAGATGCTCTTGTAGGGTTTGAGGAGGCCTGGCCTACAACTGCTATAGAAACCAGAAGAGGGCACTTGATGAGCCCAGGACTCAACCTTGAGCCAGAAGCCTGGTCAGTGGGCAAGGGCTTCCCTTGGCTGGGGTGACCCAGAATCCTTGCTGGAACCAAATTGACTCAAGTGCATTGATGCTTGGAAGTCTTCGGTCCCCTCCAGGGAGTATGGGTTGGGGAGAGGAGAAAATGGAGGCTTACAATCTAATGATGCTGCAAATAACAGAATGTGAGTGGTTCAATTAAAAGTTTGAGGCCGATGAGCAAACACAATGAGACACAAAACAAGGGAAAGCTGGGGACCAGAGGAATCCTGATGGTGGCAGGAGACCTCAGAAGTCATCTGGTGCACTGCGGGCCTAGAGGATGCCGGAGGGACAGGCAGCAAGCCTTGCCTCTGCTGGGAGATCCCACTGACGGGGAGCTGTTCCTACCTGAGGCAGTGCATTCCTAAGTTTGAGGAAGCTTTCCCTTATATTGAGGTGAAATTTGCCTCCATGTAGCTTTCTGTCCTAATTTGACCCCCAGGGCCAGACAGAATTTCAAAGCCCCTTTTCACATGGCAGCCCTTCCAGTATTTAACTGTGTCTTTTCTTCTCCAAGAGAAACATTTCCTCCTCCTGAGTGTAGAAGGGGAGTTTCTCTCCTCTGTACACACGCCACTTCATCACTGGCCATTTTAAAATGAGGTCTGACCGTGCCAGAGGCCTGCCCCACATCAGTGTCACTGTATGAGGTCAAGGCTAGAATACCAGACATGGAGTTGGGAAGCCAGGATTGGAATCCTGTCGCTGGCAGTTGCCTGCTCTGGGACTATGGACAAATTGTTTCACTTCTCTGAACCTCGCAAACTGTGCATCTGTGGAATGGGGATGTGCGTCTTCAGAAGTTGTAAGGCTTGGTGGATGAAGAGCTCGCCCCCAAACCAGGAAAAGCTGAGCTCCAGCCCTCCCTTCTGGCCCCTGCTGGCTGCGCAGGCAGACAAGGTGCCACCTGCATGGACAGAGGGAGTTCATACACCAGTGAAATCCCAGGTCTAGGCTCTATCCCCTGCACTCCTCATGGAATCCTTGTAAGCCCCAAATGAGATAAATCAGGGTCATTCTTTAAACACCGGACTTTGGTTGTTAGTGCTGTATTTATTGAATTTCAAAAGAAATGCAAGATGCACAAATTTAGAGAATCCACCCCAAATGTTCCTGGGGACTATTTGTGTCGAGCATTCCAAGCTGATAGGCCACAGTCGGACACGCTGAAACTGGACTCTAGCGTAGTGATGTCATTTTGGTCCTCTTCAAGAACAAAGCACAACAACCGGCCAGCCAACCAGCTACTTAAGATTGGATGTGCTGAGGTGGAAGTCATGAACGAGTGCCTACTCTCACAGCTTCCCCATCCTGTCTGGGTTCAGGTGACTTTTTAAAAGCTTTAAAAAAATCTGTGAACTTTCAGCCCATCGTTCTAGCCTGCTGAAATCTTTTTGGCTTGTCCTCCCTTCTGTCAGTCTCCTGGATCTATCCCTTCCACTTGCTCAGAACTGAGGCAAAGCAGACTAAGAGGTAGCAGTTGTGTGAAGGCAGACTTTGACTTAACATGTAAGGAAAGTCCTCTGACAATTAGCCCTGCTTACAAATGGTATGAATTACCTGGAAAAGTAGCTTGCACTGCCTTCCCCACCCCCCCAAGTGGAACAAATGCCTGCTTGGATTAACTTCAATTTTGTGAAATGGGCTTGAAAAAAGAACCTGTTCTGCCTTTGGTTTGTCTTGGGACTTGTATGCAGGAGTTTGGGATTTTGATGGGCAGTTTTTCATGATCGTTGATAGATGACAGCTTCTCAAAATTGTGTCACTTTGCCTTGAGTTAGTTTTGGTTTCCAGTTCTTTCTCCTCTGGGGTATGTTTGGCAGTTTCAAATTTCTTGGAGTACTTATAGATTCTTAACCTGGGGTCTTTCAACTTGGTTTTTTTTTTCTTTTTCTTTTTCTTTTTTTTTTTTTTTTTGGCTAGGCAATGGGGTTAAGTGACTTGCCCAGGGTCACACAGCTAGTAAGTGTTATGTGTCTGAGGGCGGATTTGAACTCAGGTCCTCCTGACTCCTGAGCCGGTGCTCTATCCACTGCACCATCTAGCTGCCCCCTCAACTTGGTTTTAAAAATATTTTGATAATTGTATTGCAATTTTTTTCTTTTCATCCTATGTACTTTATTTTAAACATTTAAAAGTATGATTCTGCGAAGGCATCCATAGGCTTCCTCAGACTGACTTCCAGGGGGGCAAAGAAACAATTAAGAGCCTCATGGAGGAGTACGACATGGAATCGGGGGTGTCGGGAGTCAGGGCAGCAGCCCCTTGCTTCAGACGGGCGCCACTCCCAGCGTGCAATTTGCCCGTGAAGAACGTCAGAGGAAGGATGTGAAGAGGAAAAGCCTGTATTGCATCCTGGGGAATCCACCTCAAGTGGAGAGAAGGAGCCAGGGGACAAGAAGCAGAGAGGCAGCGAGCCTGAAACCCAGGGGAGCACGGCGATCAGAGCTTCAGGTCGGCTGAGTCCTGGGGCTGGCAAGCCACTGGGAGGAGGCAGGAGAGCAGCCAGTAGCCAACCCAGGGCGAGTTGCAGACTGATGGGGCTTTGTGGGTGTGAACATGCCTTTTGGTGGGTTGTGGGGCTTCTGTAACCTCAACCCAAGCCGCTCAAGGACCTCTGCCTTTTGGACACTGGGCACAAAGCTGGACTTGGGTTTTTTTTCCTCCCAAAAAAGAGTCAGAGGCCTTCCTCCAGAGAAAGTTAACATCCTGCCTCATGGCAGAAACATAGTAGGAAAAAAAATCCAATTCCTCTGTTCTTGCCACAACACGTCCTGTCACTTGAACATGGTTCATTTCTTCCTAGAATTTCTGAACAACACAAACCCTTCCTGTGTCTGGGAGTGAAAATGGTAATTTTTTACAAAGTGGAAACTTCCTTCTTGCTAGCACGGGCCAAGGGCTTGGGTCAAGTAGAATAAGACAACGTGATTCTGAATATGGCCATGAATGTATCTGTACTTGGGCTCCATGGTTTTTGTCATGGTTTTTATACTCCCTCCGATGATCTGAGTTGCTGTGGCTTAAAAAAAAAAATCACCCCCTGGCTAGCCTTGTTTGGTAATTAACCTCTTAGAACTTAATTAAGTAGGCCAGGCTGTTTTCAGGCTTGTAGACAAAGCCTTTTCACTGTAGAAAAGAGGAAACTCAGACCTAGAGGAGTTACGTGACCTGGCCAAGGTCACACAACTTTTAAATGCCAGATCTGGGATTTTAATCCATTCCTCCATGACTTAGTCTCAGGCTCTTCACACTATATCATATTGTCCAGCTTCTCCTTGGAACCAGTCCAGAGGACTTTGTCCTTGGTCTGTGGGCTTTGATCTTTCATTTCTTGCCCAACTTCCACCAATCTTACGCCCTAGCTTTGAACACCAAACTCCCTTTACCTTCTTGGTCCTAGATGTGGTATGATTTCTTGATTTCAGAGAAGTGCTCTTCCCATTCGCTTATCTGGCTCTTCATGCAAATCGTGCCCTCTAACTGAGGGGTCTCCCAGGGTTCTGTCCTGGGCTCACTTCTCTTCTCCCGGACTGCTTCGCCTGGTGATCTCATCAGCTCCCATGGATTTAATTACCACCTCCATGCTGATTCCCAAATCTACCTTTCCTTCCTCAATCTCTCTGCTGATCTCCAATCTCACGTTTCCAACGGCCTTTCAGACGTTGCATGCTGGAAGCCCAGTAGACATCTTAAGCTCAACAGGTCCAAAACGGAGCTCGTCTTTCCCCCCAAACCCTCCTCTCTTCCTAACTTTCCTATTATTTACTGTAGAGGGCAATACCATCCTCCTGGGCCCCCAGGCTCACACCCTAGGAGTTATCCTGGCCCAGGGATGGGGAACCTTCTGCCTCGAGGCCACATATGTCCTTCTAGGTCCTTGGGTGCGGCCTTTTGACTGAGTCCAAGTTTTACAGAACAAATCATTTTATTAAGGGGATTTGTTCTGTGAAGTTTGGATTCAGTCAAAGGGCAATGTGTCATGTGATGGCTGACCCAGACATCATAACTCACCTTAAATCATATTGCTTTCTCTAGCACTTTAAAATGGACAAAGAGTTTTCCTCACAATGGCCTTAGGTAGACAGTCCAAGTATTACTATCTCCATTTCATAGGGGAGGAAACTGAAGCTGAGAGTTCTTAGGGTCCAGCATCTAATAAGTCTTAGAACCAGGATTTTCACCCTGGTGGTGTTTCTCCTGCCCAGACATTTAGTTCTCTCTCTTTCATACCTGTTGCTTCTCCAAGGCAGTATGAGTCAGTGATAGCTTTCAGGACTGACCTCTGATAAAAATATGGGTCCGTGTCCTATTGGCCCTGCATTAACAGAAGGTCTCCCATGCCACAGACTGAGGCTCCTCGGCCTAGGGAGGCCCCCACTCAAGGAACAGTTGGTGTAACTCCAAGACTCCATAGATTACTTATAGGTTGGTAACATTCACGTCAAAGCAACCTCCAGGGTTACACAGAACTGGGAACTCTGGATGTCAGCCTGGAGTGGAAGTCTTAATTTGGCACAGTGTTTTTGAAGCTATTTGCTATCTATGCTAATAACATTCCTATGCAGAGAACCATTAGAGGCATAGTAGACATAGGCATGATGGCTGATGTGACGAAAAAGCTGACTGGTCTGTGATAAATCATTGAAGATACCCAGTAGTGTATTATGTGTAGTTTTGTTAGCCTGGGTAGGTAGTGCATGTTATTGTTAAGGGTATTTTGGGGGGAGGTTAGGATGGGGAGAATGATATGAAAATGCAGCTCAATGTAGCTTCAGAACCACTGAAGGTGGTAGTAATAGTAGTAGTAGTAGTAGTAGTAGTAGTAGTAGTAGTAGTAGTAGTA
>NW_020950172.1:6134667-6181217 GCF_900497805.2 Vombatus ursinus | reverse complement strand
TAGTAGTAGTAGTAGTAGTAGTAGTAGTAGTAGTAGTAGTAGTAGTAGTAATTTAAAAATAATATAATTTTGAGGATTTATTATATAAGTTCTGCTGAAGTAGTGTTTCAAGTGATGTGTTTTGCCACTGTGGAAAATTAAGAGATTCGTGCTCTTGTACAGGGCTGTTGAACAGGTTCTTTGGCTCTACCTTGTCCAATATTTTGGCAGTTATTTGAATGAAGGTTTAGTTGGCACAGGTATCCAATTTGTGGAAGACACAAAGCTGGAAAGGATTGTACAATTGGATAGGTACCTAAGGAATGAGTCACCATTAATTGTCTCTAATGAAGTGGAGAGTGATCATATTGTCTGGCAGGGCTCAAAAGGATCTTAGCAAACTGAAATGATGAGCTGAATTTATTAAGAAGAAATGTAATTGAGATCAATATAAAGTCGTATATTTGTTCCCCCAAATCCATTTCAGTGGCACAATTTTGGAGAGATATAGCCACACAATTGTTTATATGAAAAAGAAGTGGGGACGTAAATGGACAGCGGGCTCTACGTGAGTCATCAATGGGCTATGGCCAACAAAACCAAGAGTCTTTTAAGCTATGTTAAGGAGAATGGTGTCCAGAGCACAGAGGAAGGATTGAAAAGCAGTGCATTCCATTTTACTGGAAGCCCTAGGGTAGAGGTTGGGTGAACATTTTTTACAGAAACTAGAGAAGGGAATTTTGTTCATGGACAGTTTGGTCCAAATCAGAGAGGCCCCTTGGCTTTTGTGTGCCATGGACCCCCACCCCTCGCCTTGGCTGTCAGTCTTGTGAAAGCAAAGGAAGCTAATTATATTGGAACAGTTACCAGAATACTCAAAAACAACAATTTATAGACCCCCAAGTTAAGAGGCCATGATGTTTGGAGTTCCTTCTACCACTGAGATACTGTGATTTCAGTCAAGATTCAGAATGACCTTCCCAGTCTATATTTAAAACCTTGTATTTCGGATCAAAGTATCAATCACAAAACACCAGGATCAGGGAGACAGGAAGGACGAGAGTCATTCATGTGGAAGAGGATCTGGGCATTCTGATTAACCTCTGACTCTGGACGAGCTGAGTATGTAGGACCGCAGCAGAGAACTGCATCCTGATCTGTCTGATCTTCACTAACATAAATCTATAACCCTCTGAGCAGGGGCGTGCTGGTCCCAGTGGCCTCTGCCTTGGTCAGAACACCCTTCAGAGCAGTCAAGGTGGACTGCTCTTGGATAAAGTGAAGATCACCCACACGTTATTAATGTCAGCAAGGTGAGTAGCTCGGAACATGTCAGAGGAAGAGTCCTTGAAGCACGTTAGAGTGTGTAGCTAGGATAAGAGAAGGCTAATGGGACAACATGATAAATGCCTTCAAATGTTGGAAGGCTTTTACTGGGAAGAAATGAAGTCACACATGTGTTAAGCACTTACTAAAGGAAGAATACTTTGTTTTACAGTAGGTGAAATGAAGCTGATAAATAGTCATTTGTTAAGCAAAGAGGCTATGGAGCCCTCCAGCTCAACAGCCTCTTCTGTCCAGGAACTACATTCTACTGGCTTTGGGAATGGGGAGTGGGGTGAGGACCAACCTGCACACAGATGAATGAGGGATAACAAAATTCTTACAAAATAAACATCAAATCATTTGAGGACAGTGGGAGCCCCAACACCTGGGGAAATTAGGAACGGCCTCCTGTAGGAAATGCTGGTTGAACTGAGCCTTGATGCAGCCTAGGGAGGGCTCCCAAGGGTTGGGCAAGGGGAAGGCGGAAGGACATTCCAGGTTTGGGCGATAGGCTGTCCAAAAGCCCAGGGATGCCCTTCCACTTTGGGACAACTCTTGCTATTAGAAAATTTTTCCTACAGGGGACCCTAAATCTGCCTTCATACTACTTCTATTCATTTCTCCTGGTTCTGACCATCACCTTTCAGATACTTGAAGGCATCTGTCACGTGCCCCTCTAAGACTACTTTTCTGGTTAAATGATCCAGTCTTTCCTCATATGGCCTGGCCTCTAGCCATATCACCATCCTACTCCATCTTGAAGCTTCTGGATGGGCTCTAGCTTCTTGGTGTTCTTCAGCAAATATGGTTCCCAGAACTGAATTCCATGGAATTACCACCCCTCAATGCAGCCTAGGGGAAATCACGAGCTTTCCACACTGCCATGTTATATTGTAGCTATTATGGCATTCCACAAGACTTAAAAAATAGATATTTTTCTTTAACAGCCAAAATCTGCCTTCTTATCAGGCCACCCCAACCCTCCTTCTCCCAACTGAAAGAACACACACACAAACACACACCTTCACCTTTTCTATCAGAAAGTGGGTAGGTAGTATGTTTCCGCTTTGGTTCTCTGGAATCTGGATTGGTCATTACACTGATAAAAGTTCAGCACAATAATATTATAACATATTTATATACTGTAATTTGCTAATTAACCCCAGTTGATGAGCATCCACTCAGATTTCCTTTTTTTTCTGTGCACTCTGATTATGTGAGATCATTTTCCCTAACCTTCCTTTCCCTTCCCTCACTTCTTATTCTTTTTCTCTTCTTTTTTCCATTCTTAAGATCATTAAGGCACAACAGAACCGCTCTGGGCCTTGTCTGATTAGGCTCCCTTAGAATGTAAGCAATTCATCCTTGTTTAATCCTTTATTGTTGTTTGTTTATGTATATACCCTTTTGTTTTTTCTCTTGACTCTTGTGTTTAAACTTCAAAGTTTCTCTGTAGCTCTGGTCTTTTCATCAGGAATGCTTGGAAGTCCTCTATTTCATTAAAGATCTTTTATCCCCCTGTAGGATTATTCTCCGTTTTACTGGGTAAGTTATTCTTGGTGGTATACCCATAGCCTTTGCCTTCTGGAATGTTGTATTCCAAGTTTTTCATTCCTGCATAGAGGTGGCTGCTAAGTCATGTGTGATCCTGATTGTGGCTCCTCAGTACTTGAATTCTTTGTTTTTATTTCTGGCTCCTTGCAGGATTTTTTCTTTGACCTGGCAGCTCTGGATTTTGGCAGTGATGTCCCTTGGAGTCTTTGCTTTGGGGTTTCTTTCAGGAGGTGACTGGGATTCTTTATTTACACTTTGCCCTCTAGTTCTAAAGGATGTGAGCAGTTTTAATATTTCTTGGAATATGATATCAAGGCTCTTTTTTTTTTATCATGGCTTTCAGGTAGTCCAGTGATTCTTATTTTTTTCCTCCTTGATCTGTTTTGTAATTCAAAGACATCTTATATTTTCTTCTATTTAGCATCTACTCTGTGGCAAGCACTTTGCCAAGCATGTTTACAAATATTATCTCATTAGATCATTTGGTTATCTCATGAGTTATTGGTTTCCCTTTGGTCTACACAGATTTTCAGGGAGCTTGTTGCTTGGGCAATGTCTTATACCAAGTTGCTAACCCCCTTTTTAATCCTTCCTTCCATAGTTTTCATTTCTTTTCTGATTTTTTACTTAAGCACTCTCATTTCATTTATAAAACATTTTAAACTCTTTTAAAAACTCTTCTAGTGAAGGAAGGAGGTTTAGCAGTACCAGATCTTAAACTATATTATATAGCATTAATTATTAAAACTATCCAGTACTGGCTAAGAAGAAAACGAGATCAGTGGAATAGAGTTGACATACAACTTACAGCAGCAAATGACTGTAGGAACTTTGTGTTTGACAAGTGTAAAGACTTAAGTTTTTGGGGTAAGAATTCTTTGGTGTAAATTGTTGGGAAAGCTGGAAAACAGTTTGATAGAAACTGGACATAGGCCAATACCTTACACCATTTAGCAAGTTAAGGTCAAAATGGTTACATGACCTAGATATAAAGGGAGATATTACAAGAAAATTTGAAGAACATGGAATATATTACTTGTCAGACTTATGGATAGACAAATAATTTATGAATAAATGAGGTAGAGAGCATTGGGAGGTATAAAATGGATAATTTTGATTACATTATTTTGAAAAAGTTTTATATAAATAAAACCAGCGTAGCCAAGATCAGAAGGAAAGCAGAAAATTGGGAATATATTCATAGATAGTTACTCAGATAAAGGTCTCATATCTCAAGTATGTAAAGAACTTCATCAAATCTATAAAGATATGAGACATTCCCCAATTGACAAATGGTCAAAGGATATGAACAGGCAGTTTTCTGATGAAGAAATCAAACAATTTATGAATTGTTTTGATATATATATATATATGAATCTATGAATAAATGCTCTAAATCATTATTGATTAGAGAAATGCAAATTAATACAACCTTGAGATATTGTTTTACACCTATCAGATTGGCTAAAATGATAAAAGGGAAAAGCAACAAATGTTGGAGGGCGTGTGGAAAAATTGGGACACTAATTTACTGTTTGTGGATTTGTGAACTGATCCAACCATTTTGGAGAGCAATCTGTAATTATGCCTAAACAGATAATAATCTGCCTATACCCTTTGACCCAGCAATACCACTACTAGGTCTATTTCCCAGGATGATTAGGGAAAAAGTAAGAGAACTTATATGTTCTAAAATATCTATAGCAGCTCTCTTTGTTGTAACAAAGAACTGGAAATTGTGGGAATGCTCATCAATTGGGGAATGGCTAAACAAGTTGTGGTATATGATTGTGATGGAATACTACTGTGCTATAAAAAATGATGAGCTTGATGATTTTAGAAAAACATGGAAAGATGTGCATGAAATAACAAAGAGTGAAATGAGCAGAACCAAGAGAACATGGTATACAGCAATAGCATTATTGTTTTAAGAACAACTTTGAATGATCAAATCATTTTGACTATCATAAATACCCAAATTAACTATAAAGGACCTATGAAGATGCTCTCTTCATCCACAGAAAGAACTAATAAATAGAAGTTTGCATAGTATGGTTTCACATACATACATACACACACACATATACATATTTGTGTCTAATGGTAGTCATCTCTAGGCGGGGAGGAGGAGAGGGAGGGAAAAAAAGTTACATGATAACTTTGTTATATATTTAAAAGGGTAAGCAAGTTGTACACAATAGACTTGCAGTTTCATGTGCAATCCTCTTTTTTTAATTCTACTTTGTTATGGAAATGCTTGTTTTATTTCTTAAGTCCACAATAAAAAAGCAAACAAACAAAAAATAAAACTCTCCTAGGAATTTTAGTTGTCTGTGCCCAAGCCACATTTTTCTCTGAGGCTTTGCTCATAGATGTTTTGGAGTCATTCTCTTCTCGGTGTTTGTGTTTTGAGCATGTGAGCATCCTGTAATGGCTGATTAAGGTAGTGTTCTTCTTTTGTTTGCTCATTTCTTTCACCTCCCTTCCTGACTTTTGAACTTGATGTTAAGGCTGAACTCTGAGAGCTTCTGGAGGACAAGGTCTGGGCTGGTTTCGTTACTGCTTTCTGAGGGTCCTGAATACATATTGTTCGAAGATCTCAGGAACAGCTTGAGCTGGGGACCTGCAAGCTTTCAGTGCTCCCAAAGTGGTTTGCTCTGTCTTACCCTGCCCAGTCTGAGCTCTGCAAGTTGTTGACCTGGGTTTGGGTCTGAGGAAGAGTAAATGCTGTTGGACTCTGCTTTTGTCAGTCAGCTGAGAAGCTCTGCAGGTTCAGAGCGGCAGTATTGTAACCTCCCTTTTGGTCTGAGATTCATGTCTTGGTTACTCCTCTGTAGCCTGGGCTTGATGCTAAAAGTGATGCCCTGCTTTGAACGTGGGATCTGAGCCAAATCTGCTTGCTGTATTTCCTTTCTTGCAGGGCCTTGCTATCCGGCACTCTATCCCAGGGCACAGGTCTGCCTTCCTATTCCACTTTGGATCTGTGATCTGGAATTGGGGAGCAGGCAATATAGGCACCAGTTTGCACCTGTCCCCATTGAGGTACCCCAGTGTGGGTATAATACCTCCTCTTGCCCTGGTATACAGCCTTTCCTTGAATACTGGACTGCTCACAGGCAGCTCATTCCCAGTGCCTGCAGACTTCCCTATCTGTGTCCCTATTCAGACCTGGACTGGACAAAACTGTGACTTTTTCCTGTTATTTCCCCCATCAGGTTCCAGGCTGATGCAGTTACTAGATCTCTTTGGAGGAGTTTGTGGGACAGAAACCCTCCACACTCTTCTTCCCACTTCCTCTACCTTGGCTCTGCCCCCACACCACAGCTATTGTTTATCCAGGCTTCCATCTTTCAGTAATTGTGAAGTCAGTTTTTTAAACCCCCAAGTACTGATGTAAGTGTCGTTCATCTATATTAAATTTCTCGTTTTTGACTTTATTCTATAGTTTGTCAGGATTTTTTTTGGATCTTGGCTTTATTGTCCCAAATATTGGTATTCCCTCCAATTTTTTTGTCATCTGTACTATTGATAATCTTATCTATTTCCATGTCTTCATATCTAGACCATTTATTAGAATGCTGAACATCATAGAGCCAATCACAGATCTCTGAGGCACTTTCCCAGAGAACTCCTGCTAAATTGTCTTCTAACCATTGGAGCCTGGCCATTCAACCATATCTTCCATCATAGAGCTGTCTCAGGGATAGCTCATGAGACTTTGTCAGCTAGATCTAATAGTCAGGCAACATCCATTCTTGACAAGCCCAGGTTATTTCTTAGGAATCGCTGCTTTCTTCTCTAATTGCTCATAAATGCCATAATAATAATTTGGGGAGTTTTTCCAGGAGCAGACGACCTCTTACTGGCCTCTGGTTGAAGGACTTGACCTTCAGGCATATGCCCTTCTCCAATTTCATGGCACCTCAAGAAGCAGTTAATCTGGCTCCAGCAACTTAAATTCTAAGGACAATTAAATATATAGATGGCATTGGCCATGAATTATGGAGGTTAACCTTTATCAGATCCAAACAAAAGAAGCATTCCCTCTTAGTAGATGATGTACTAATTGTGTATGTTCCTTAGGAACACCCCAAAGCTGCCTCAATAAAAATCTGAAGCAATAGGAAAGAGGTCGGACTACATATTCACATTGAAAAAACAAAATGGATGACAAATGGGTGTTGCCCTGATTATGGTACAAATCTGGATGGCAGCCCCTCGGATCAGTCCATCAATATGTAACATATCTTAGACAACTGCTACAGAATTACCTGGACTTGAAATTGAATCAGAAGAGGAGATTATGTTGTTTCCTGTTGGGAAATTGTACAGTGCCACCATCAAAGGTCCCACATTGATCTTTGCTCCAAAAGCCAATCCCTTTAACACTAATATTCTTCCAGTGGTTCTGTGTGTCTGTGAATCCTGGAATGGCAATCTCAGATGAAATAAAATTATGAATAATCCAAAGGACAGTAGAAAGAGACACTTTATGGGCCTAAATTGGCTGAAGTATGAGACCATTTAAATCTTGTCTGTGAGATGGGGTTTAGATCTAACCAGAAAAGGAGATGGGCTGATACTTGGTAAAAAAAAAAATGAACTCATTCCTTGCCTCCTTATGTAACTTCTCTCATTATTTTGTTGGTATCACCACAAAGTTCAAAAACTTTAAGTTATCTTTCAGTGTTGATTTTAATTCTCCAATGTCTTTCGTACCCTGTCTTCTCTTTCCACTCCCACAACAGCTACCTCAGTAATGATCCCTATTTGTTTCCCCCTAAACTCTTGTAATAACCTCGACTCTTCTCCATGCTTCCATCATCTTCCCCTGTCTACACCATCCCTCACATACTCCATGAGTCATCTTCCTCATGTGTCATCTCTGTTATTTTGATCTTATGATCTGGGATCAAAAATCTTCCATGGCTCCCCATTTTTAATAGAATAAAAGGCAAATTCCTCTCCTGTCCAGGCCCTCTGAATTCTACTTGACAGCCACCTTTCCAGCTGTCAGAGTCTTCCCTTTGCCCCCTTTTTGCTTCACCTTTTTTTTTCCTCTTTTTGTCTTTGTCCACGATGCCCTTATGCCTTTCCTATTTCATGGTCTTGCCTTTTTTCAAGGCTTAATCCAGTGCCTCCCTCCATAGTACCTTCTCTTACATCTCTATTCAATTTCCGAATTCTAGGACTGGAACTGTCTTTAGAGGCCAGCTGACAGATGGCAAATTAAGGAGTAACTTGGCTAGGGAGGTGGATAATTGTACATGAGGAGTTTTGTAAATCTTGCAAGATATCATTGTCATTATGGCCCAATATCATACTGGTAAGTGGTGGAAACATAACCAGCATAACTACGTCTTCTCAATCTGAGCCAATTTTTGTTGTGTTCTACAAACTCTAAAGTCAGTGCTGTGGACCCTCTTGGATTATGAACTCTGCTTTCCTTCAATACTTCAAAATGTTTTCTTTTTCTTGTAGGACAAGAAGATATTTTCCATCTATGGACACTACCCGGTAATCCGCAATACTCTACGAAGGAAAGGATGGGTGGAGAAGAAATTCAGTTTCTTATCAAAGATGGTGCCAAATGGTGAAGATGAATGTGAAGGTGACTATGGTAGTGTACCCAACATTACTGTTATTGTTCATGTAAAAACAAAGTGTGAGCTAATAGTTAGATTAACTGAAAGTTCTGAGATTGAGAACTTGATAGATGACTCCTTGGATTGTGGGACTGTTCCTGGATTATAATCATCTGTGTTATTATTATTATTCATCATTATCCACCCGTCTGCTAAACTTTGAGCTCCCTGATGGCCAGGGCTACATCTGGTTTTGGGATTTTAAGCCTTAGAGATTATGAGGAAGTTGTGACATTGGCGGGAGGCAGGGTGGCTTCCGGAGACAATATGAGGACACAGGTTTAAACGTGTTGAGTCTCTGTTAAAGGTGATGGAACAAGATTGGATAGGCAGGTTTTAATGGACAGGAAATTCAGAAGGTTAGAGGAAGGACTAGGAATGATGAGGAAAGAAACCAAAGTGAAAGGAGGCAATGACAACATCTATGTCACAGTCCTGTTTTGCAGAGAACTTTCTGTAAATTCTGTCTGTATCGAAGGCCAGGACCTGAGCCATGAGGGGCTGCCTTGGCAAGTGAATAGCATGTTAAAAAGATGGAATCTGAGAAAAGAATGGGGATTTTTAGACCACAGATTTAAATACATGAATCAACGTGGTAGGCTCCTGAGTGAAAATATCCCTTACAAAGGTGGTAAGAATGGATTTGCCAGGGCAGCTAGGTGGCGCAGTGGATAGAGCACCAGACTTGGAGTCAGGAGGACCTGAGTTCAAATCTGGCCTCAGACACTTGGCACTTACTAGCTGTGTGACCCTGGGCAAGTCACTTAACCCTGATTGCCTCACCAAAAAAAAAAAAAAAGAATGCATCCGCATGAAACCTTGAAATCTAAGCAAAGGATTTTAAACTGAAAAGGAAGAAAGAGGGGGTAAGCTTCCAATGACTGTCCATCAAGCTTAGATCCCTTACAGAATAGCTATGATACAGGAAGAAGACCCAGAGATTCACTGGAGACAAAATCTGGGAAAGTAGCCAGCAACAAAATCTTTGGCCTCAGATGTTAGCTGCCAATGCACAACAAATGGGGCAAAGTGAGCTAGAGAGTCTAATTCAAGAGAGTGAATTTGATCTCCAAGGTATCCTGGAGATTGGAGTGGCTTGGGAGTATACACCCTAGGTTGAAAGGAGCAGGTGGCAGAGAGGGGAGGGGGGAGCAACTGAATATGAGATAATAGTCACGTGAGACAATCCAGGAATCAAATGGGGAGAGAGCATGATGGGAAAGCATTTGGGTGAAGACCAGCAAAGGCAGAGACAGAAGCAATATTGCCACCTGAGCAGAAAGATTAAGGATAAGGGTTAGGAAGGGGCAGCTAGGTGGCGCCATAGTGCTCAGAGCACTGAGCCTGGAGTCATGAAGACTCACCTTCCTCAGTTCAAATCTGACCTCATACACCTACTAGCTGTGTGACCCTGGGCACGTCGCTTAACTCTGTTTGCCTCAGTTTTCTCATCTGTCAATGAGCTACAGATGGAAATGACAAATCACTCCGGTACCTTTGCCAAGGAAACCCCAAACGGGGTCACAGAGTCAGACACAGCTGAGATGACTGAACAGCAACAGTGTTGAATGTACAATGGTGAATAATAGCGCTGATAATGGGCATCCTCATTTCACACCTGGAGCTTGTTGGGAAGGCTTCCAGCTTATCCCCATCACAGATAATGCTTGCTGATGGTTTTAGGTAGATGCTTCTTATTAAGGAAAAATCTATTTATACCTATATTTTCAAGTGTTTTTAATAGGAATGAGTGTTGTATTTTGTCAAAAGCTTTTTCTGCATCTATTGATATAATCATATAATTTTTGTTGTTTTAGTTATTGATATAGTCAATTATGTTAATAGTTTTCCTTATAGTGAACTAGCCCTGTAATCCTGGTATGAATCCCACTTGGTCACAATGTATAATCTTTGTGATAGATTGCCCTAGTCTTCTAGCTAGTATTTTACTTAGGATTTTTGTGTCAACATTCATTAGTGAAATTGGTCTATAATTTTCTTTCTCTGTTTTTGCTCTTCCTGGTTTAGGTATTAGCACCATATTTGTTTCATAAAAAGAGTTTGGTAAGACTCCTTCTTTACCTATTATTCGAGATGATTTATTTAAATTGGAATTAGTTGATCTTCAAATGTTTGGTAGAATTCACATATAAATCCATCTGGTCCTGATGCTTCTTTCTGAGGAAGCTCATGTATGGCCTGTTGAATTTCTTTTTTCTAAAATAGATTTATTTAGATATCCGATTTCCTCTTCTGTTAATCTAAGCAATTTATATTTTTGTAAGCATTCATTTCACTTAAATTGTTAAATCTGTTGGCATATAATTGGGCAAAATAACTCATAATAATTGCTTTAATTTCATCTTCATTACTCCCAATTTCATTTTTGATACTAGTAATTTGGTTTTCTTCTCTCTTTTTTTTAAAATCACATTAACTAATGGTTTATCTATTTATTATTTTTTCCCATAAAATCAGCTCCTAATTTCATTTGTTAATTCAGTGGTTTTCTTACATTCAATTTTATTCATCTCACCTTTAATTTTCAGGATTTCTAATTTGGTGTTTAATTGGGGATTCTTAATTTGTTCTTTTTCTAGTTTTTTTTTTAAATTGCACGCCCAATTCATTGATCTGCAATTTTTAAGAGTTATAAATATCACCGTCCTATGTAGGGATGTAAATAGGTTAGCTCTAATGAATCCCTTACGTTTTCTTTTCCCTTTTTACTTGTTTATGCTTCTCTTGGGTCTTGATATTAAAGGTCAAATTTTTGGTTTAGGTCTGATCTTCTCCTTATGACAGCTTGAAATCCTTCTGTTTCATTGAATGACCATTTTTTCCCTTGATGTATTATGCTTAATTTTGCCAGGTAAGTGATTCTTGGTTGTAGTCCTAGCTCCTTTGCCTTCCGGAATATCATGTTCCATGACCTGTGATTCTTTAATGTTGCAGCTGCCAAGTCCTGTGTGATCCTGATTGTGACTCCTCGATATTTGAATTTTTCCTTCTGGCCACTTGGAGTATTTTTTCCTTAACGTGATTTTTCTGAAATTTGGCTATAATGTTCCTTGGGTCTTTTATTTTGGGGTCTCTTTCCTGAGGTGGTTGGTAGATTCTTTCCGTGCCTGTTTTGCCCTCTGATTCCAGGACATCAGAGCAGTTTTCCTTGATAATTTCTTGGAAGATGCTGCCTGTCAGTGATTCTGACATTGTCTCTCCTGGATCTGTTTACCAGGTCAGTTGTTTTCCAGTGAGGTATTTTACATTTTCTTCTATTTTTTTCATTCTTTTGAATTCGATTGCTTCTTGATGTCTCATAGAGTCATTAGCTTCTACTTGCCCAATTCTAACTTTTAAGGTGTTGTTTTCCTCAATTAGCTTCTGTGCTTTTTTTTTTTTCCATATGTCCAGTTGCACTCCTTAAGGAGTTGTTTTCTTCAGGGGATTTTTGTGTCTCCTTTTCCATTTGGCCAATTCTACCTTTTAACCAGTTTTCCAAGCTGTTGACTCTTTTTTCCATAATTCTCTTGCATCATTCTCATTTCTTTTCCTATTTTTTCTTCTACCTTTCTTACATGATTTTTAAGCTCTTTTTTTTTTTTTACGTCTTCCATGAGTTTTCTGGGCTTGAGACCACTTGAGACCCATATTTTTCTTTGGGGTTTTGCCCATAGGCGTTTTGACATCGTTGGCCTCTTCTGAGTTTCTGTCACTATAATAAATCTCTATGATCAGATTCTTTTTTGTTGTTTTTTGCTCATCTTTTTTTGGGGGGGTGGGAGAGTGCTTTTTTCCTTTCTATTAAATTTGAGCCTGTACCTTGGATGGAAAGGGCTCTGTCTCAGGCTTCTGGTGCCAGTGGCTAAAGGCCCTGGCTATTTACCTTGTGCTGCACTGATGTTGCCCTGAGGCCCCTGGAGGACCCTTGGTGCTTCTTTGAGGGGAGGGGCGGCTGGTGCCGCTGGAGGCCGTCGGGGTCTGCAGTTTCGCTGCGCTGAGCTGGGATCCTAGTGGTGCGGTGGCTTTACTGCATTTCCCCAGGGCTGCACTGAAGCATGTGGAGTTCTGGCCTCTGGAGGACGCCTGTCTGCCCTGGGCTCTGCTGAGGCACGTGGTGGTTCTCTGAGCTGGAGTCTGCCAGTTCAACTGGGGGGAGTCCTGGTGTTGGTGTTTGCTTGTCCCACCACACTGGGGCTCAGGATCTCCCTCACGGTTATTTGAAATGGAATTTTCCTATCTCTTCCTGCTCAATTTTGTTGGCGATATTTATACCTGCTGACATTTTCTAGGAGTTTATTTTATATCCTGCAACTTTGCTGACGTTGTTCATTGTTTTCACTTTTCAGTTGACTCCCTCAGGTTCTCCAAGTCCGCCATCGATTTATCTGCAGAAAGCGATGGTTTTGTTCTCTTGTTGCCTTCCCTTTCTTTCTCTTCCTAATAGCTCTTCGTGGTTCGGTGCATTCTTCCAGCCTCCTTGTTGACTTTGAACTTCAATAAGTACTGGAGCCTGAGCACTCCTGGGGGAATGTCTGCCTTGAACTTCTTTCCTCTTACATCTGCCTGCTGCCTTCATGGCTCAGGCTCAGAGCCCGCAAACATTCGGTGCTCCCAGAGTAATCCGAGTCTGGGCTGAGGTCCGCTCCCTGCCCTCCTCCTAGCCCAGATCTGGGTCTGTCGGCTTGTCCCTTGTTGGGACTGAACCTACTGGGAGGCTCTGTGGGTTCGTGGTGACAGAAGTTCAGGCTCCCCTTTGGTCTGGGACTTCTGCCCCGGTTACTCCCACCCTGGGTCGGCGGCCAGAACCAAGGTGAAAAGTGATGAGGACAAAAGTAAGGGGGTGATGTCGTAAGTCAGTCAATAAATATTTATGAAGGACCTATATGTGCCAGGCGCGGCACTAAGTAATGAGGATACAAAGAAAGGCAAAAACAGTGAAGGAGCTCAAAACGCAAACAGCAATGGACAAACAGAGCAAAGACAGGCGAAACTGGAGATGATCAGAGGAGGAAAGGCACTAGAATTGAGGGGAATTTCAAAAGGTTTCCCGTGGAAGGTGGGATTTTAGCTGGGACTTAAAAAGAGGCAGGGAAGCCAGGAGGCGGAGATGAGGAGGGTCAGAATTCCAGGCTTGATAGATGGTCTGTAAAACATGCCTGGAGTCAGACAATGGAGCCTCTTCTTCAAGAACCAGAAGGAGGCCAGTGTCCCTGGATTGAAGCGTCCACGTATGGGAGCGAGGTATGAGAAGACTGGAAAGGGACGGGGGGGCAGGTGGTGAAGGGCTTGTTAAAAGTTAGTTTTTCACTTTAAAAGTCTTAAAAGCTGCAGACAGGTCAAGAAGGATGAAGACTGAGAAACAATTTGCTGATTGGTAGCTCGGTGAGAGCAGTTGTGGTGGAAAGATGAAGTCAGAAGGCAGGCGGCAAAAAGTTAAGAAAAATAAATGAAAAATAAAACAGTTAAGAAGAGAGCAGGAGGAGAGGAAACGGAGGCACCTAATGTCGATGGCCTTCTCAAGGAGTTTAGCCATAAAAAGCAAGAAGGAGATGGGGTGATGGCAAGACTAGATGGATAGGGGGATTTTGAAGCTGAAGGCGACACAGGCATGTGGTAGGCAGTGAGAACACAACCGATAGACGGGAGAGATTGAAAACGAATGCTGCGCTGGGGATGACAGAGGGGACAGTTTGCTGGAGGAGATGGCATGGAATGGTGGAGGGCTTGACCTTGGTGAGGAATAAGGCCACCTCATGGTGTGAGATGGGGTGAAGGAGGAGGTGGGGCAGGAGGCACCTACCTGAGTGACTGGAGATGAGGAGGAGGGGGAAGGAGCTGACAGTGAACTCCAAACTGCTCCTCGCCTCCAAGATTGTCCGAGCCCGTAGCACCTCAGAGGCATCGAATGCAGCACCCTCACCCTCCATCTCTGGAGCCTAAGACCCCAGGAGGTGTGTGAGCTCCAGAGCTCCGTGTCACCTCCTCACCACAGTGCAGCGTGGGAGTACAGCTAGTGTGGGGAGGAATGGTATTCATGCTGGTGATTTCTTCAATGTTATTTTTTTATATAGAAAACAAATATATTGAAGATGAAGAAGATAATGAGACGATCTTTCAGAAGTCAAATAACATCCATGACGTGATGGTAGGATTACATAGATATATGGCTTGTGTGTCTACTTATGTGTATAGGTAAGAGATGAGTGCGTGTGTGTATGACCATCCTGTCTTCGTCTCTCGATTGCATTTTAGGAGGTTTCCCAGCTTTTTCACGTGCCCCTCATTGAATCCTCCCTCCAGGAAGCCTCACAGTGGAGGCTTAGCCACCTTTGTAAATGAGGAGGGAGCTCCTGGCCCAAGGTCCTACCCAGCTCAGAGGCCTGTAAGGGGCTAGACCCCCGTGCTCCCTAATCCCACCGGCCTTTGCTTCATCTGTTTCAGTTTAACTAGAATTTTCACACGTCCTCTGCCAATTCCTAGATGTGATCAGCACCAAGTTTGTAAGCACTGCCATGTTCCTATCGTCTCACTACTTACTTATGTGGAGCAAATCACAAATCCCCGTCACTCCTATTGGTGCTTCAGGGTTCATGCGTACATGCTCTTCTCTGAAGTTCTCGGCCGGCAGGGATCCCCTTGGGTGCCGTGAAAGTAGCCTGAGAAAGAAGACATCACTGTGAGGCAGTGTAGTACTGGGCATGGTGCCACGGCTGTTCTCCCACCAAGGTCATTGGACAAGGCTTTGCCCTGGACGTAGGCAGGTGACCAAGCTCACACCAGCAGGGATGAGGGAGCAGACAGACAGAGACCACCGGAATCAGTGGTCTTCAACTCTTTCAGTCTTATTGTGATGGGCTCCTAGGGAGGCTATGTCCCCCTGCCTGGCACACCGGAGTGGGGTGCTTCCTCTTCTCCTCTGCCACCCTCCTCCAGTCCTAGCCTGAGGTGGGGAATGGGTGAGGGGAGAAGCCAAGGGAGGATACAAGATATGTAATAGATTCAGAATCAGAGAGGACGGGTGCAAATTCTGCCTGTTCCTTATTTGGCCTTGGGCAGATGACGTAAGCTCTCTGGGCCTCCTTCCCAAAGTCCCTCCCAGCTCTGAAGCCTGCACCTGTGGTCTCTGCACGCTCTCCAGGCCCTCGTGGGAAGGGAAGTAGGGAGTTTCTCTTCTGAGGTCCCCGGCCCCAGAACATTTTAGAGCAACCACCGAGGGCTGATATCAAAGAACACCAAGCTTCATGCTTTCATGAATTTCTCTCAGTTTAAACTTCTGAGCTATTTTTAACACTTTTCTCGCCCCAAGAAAAGGAGGTGAAGGAGCATTTACTATATTCATTATTTCTGAAGCAGCCATGGTAGCCACAGCCACCGCTGTTAGGTGGTATGTTAGATAGCATGGTGAAAGCAGTGAAAAAAAGACAAATCTGTTTCCTGTGTGAAAGAAGTAGAACTCATGGCCTTGGATGGGCCTTGCCGGCTGTACATCCATCTGAGGACAGCTTAGGAAGGGATTCGGGCTCTTCGCCTCTCCGGCCATGTATTTACCATCCTCACAGTCCAGAGGACTCTTCCCCCAAGGGTCCGCCCCCAGTAATTTTAGAGGGTTCTTTGTTTGCTCCACATAAAGGAGTCCCAAGGAAGGCTCAGCCTGTCGTGTTCTGTCCTCCATGCACAGAACCTAGCTCTAGTTCTTGTTTGTGTTTTGACTGTTCAGAGTATGACCTTTGAAGATGTATTTGCTGTTGATAAAGAATTTCTTTGTGCCAGTCTAGGTTGGTAAAAACAAAAATTCCTTACTTTCTTTGGACTATAAAGAGGGATGTGGTTGATTACCATAATTTAAGGGGTGATCAGATGTTGAACCACTATGGAAAAACAGCTTCCTTTACCACCAAGGTGAGTACTTCATAGCCATCTGTCAGAGCAAGAGGCTTCAGGAATGAACTGAGCCTTCCTGCCCTGCTCTCTTCCCCCTCCTCTGTAGAACCAGCCTGCTGACATCCCAGTCAAGAGCCATGGTTAACGGCCTGGCTTTTGTTTTTGTGTTGATATGCAAAGGTCACAGGCCGCTTCAGATGTGATGTCCTTTTTTGGGGGGTGAGGCAATCGGGATTAAGTGACTTGCCCAGGGTCACACAGCTAGTAAGTGTCAAGTGTCTGAGGCCAGATTTGAACTCAGGTCCTCCTGACTCCAGGCCCGCTGCTCTATCCGCTGTACCACCTAGCTGCCCCCTGATATCCTTTTAAAGGCAGTCACGGGCCCTTGGACTCAAGGGAGCAAACCCTGCTTCTTCATCAAAACTGTTTATTCTTAAATAATCCATAATCAAAATAAGTTCTGATCTAAATTGGTCCATGCACACGGAAGTGAGAACTATTGTGATTCTCAGCCTGTGTTGTCCTGCTGCAGCGGGTGTCTTCCGTGATCTGAGGGCTGTGGGCAGGCCAGGGGGGCCGCTCAAGCCTTTGCCCGAGCCTCAGGACCCTCTGGCCTGCCTCCTGGGCCCGACTCCAGGGCTATGGCTAAACAGCTCTCTCTGTGGTCTGTCCAAACCGGGCATTCAGCTACTCTCATCCTGCTATTTTTCCTGCTGTTGTTGTTATTGTTATTATTATTTATCTAGCTTGTTTTTCCAGTGTACAGTTACAGAAACTAAGACTAGGGGAGAAGAAGCCGCTCTGACCAGACACGTTTTTCACTTGGTAGCCAAACTTCTGGTGATACACCTGTCCATGCTGACCTAGGTGAATTATTGAGTGACAAGCATACAGTCCATCACCAGAGCCAGGGTCCCTATCTGCACAATGGGTGCATTTCCTACCTTCCTTCCTTACCTCATAGGGCTGCTGTGAGGAAAAGCGGGACAATATAAGTAAATTGGGGGCTGCAGAGGTTGTAACTCACTGCCCCACGTTGGAGAGCCCACAGGGGCATGGGAGGAGGACAGACCCATTTTGCAGTTGGGGACAATAGTGCTTGTGTTCTTTGCATCATGCATCCTTTGGGGCCTCCCTCTATGAAGAGCTTGGTCTACAGTGGTGCCTCCAAAGGCTGCGTGGTTGGTGCCTGGGAGAGGAGTTACTTGTGCAGTCAGAGTGGTGAGCCACAGTGCAGACTCTCAGCTCCTAGCCTCGCCTCAGGACAGTGTCCCAATTTCTGTTACTCTTCTGCTCCCCCACCCCCACCCCGTATTGGAGCACATACCCTCTAGGGGTAAAGTGGAGAGCTAGATGGTTATATCTCCCATTCCCTGGTTGCCATGGTGCCTGGCACCCGTGCCTGATGTCATGTCTTGTGACAGGGGCTATGGAGGAGAAGTAGCCCAGAGGAGAAAAGCCTGTGGTCTTTGGGAGGCCCACGGTTAGCACTCCTCCGTTGGGCTGCAGGGCACGCTGCTACAGTTTAGAAAGAACATGGCTAACTTGGAAAATGTCTGGAGGAGGATGTTCTGGGGAGGGATGGACTGAAGAATCGGAAAAGGGAAGATGGAGAGAGCCCCAGAGAACTCCCTTCAAGCGAGGAGGGTCCATCCCATAGAAAGGGCCTTCGCCTTGGTTGCCTTGGGCCCAAGATGGCAGACCCAGCAGTGAGGGTAGAGGTCACATGGAGGCCCGCTTTGGGCTCACTGTCAGGAAAACCTGAGTGAAGCCACACTGGCTGCCTGGGGAGGGAATGCCTTGGGAGAGCAGGTGGTGCACGGTGGCCCGGAGCTGGAGTCAGGGACTCCAAGGGGGGCATTCTTGGACGCCCTCTGGCGGTGGGACCCTGGCTGAGCCACTCAGAGCCTTAGTTTTCTCCTTGGTAGAAAGGGAGTAAAGGCTCCCCTCTCACAGGGTGGTGGGTCAGTCTGACTTCACTCTCTTCAGCCTTCCCCTGTCGTCCTCACCTCGCTGAGACCCTCACTTGCCCTTCCTGGGCTCTGGCACTAACCTCTCCAGCCTTGCCAGTTCCCTCTCTGACCTCTGGGGAGGTGGGGGGGGGCCTTCTTGGGCCTGCGGCCCCCAGGTCCCTGCAGACAGTACGCGCTCACGAAGCCGGCGTTGACGGTCACTCATCTGCTTATTTTTTGAAGATTGGATTGTGCATGAACATGCGGAGTCTGCCTTGGTATGTCCCAGCTAATCCTCACTCCTTCTTCCCTCGTTGTTATGGTCTCTGCTCCGAAGGCGAGAAACAGGAGTTCCTGGGTGAGTGTGGGACCGGTGTCACGTTAGACTCTCCCTCCGTGGGAGCCGCCCGCCGGCCTGCAGGGGCACAGGTGACCCAGGGCTCGTGCGTGGCAGCAGATGCTTCTGGCTGCGCTCCCTGCCCCACTTGTCTCTGGGCACTGTCTCCCCCTCCCTTTTGTGGTTTATACTTTTGCCATGGAATGAAAAGGCACGAGAAGAAAACAGTTAACAAAACGAACGATCTGGTCTATAGATTTTGCCAAAGTAATCTTTGGTTTCTAAATGCTCTGACAACAGATGCAACATTGAGCAGGTGTGAATGATGGGTGACTAGTGCCCAGAGACACAGGCTTCTCTCTTGGCTCCGGGCCCTGGGTGGGAACCTGGAGAGCCTCTTTCTGGCCAGGACAGTTGGGGGCCATTGCAGCATCACGGAGTCCCCAACGGGAACAATTGTGTCTTTCTGAAAGAGCCCTTCCTAAAGTGGCAGCTTAGAAAGCATTCTCATGCCAGTCTGGCACCCTCCAGGAGGCGGCCCCTATGTCTGCGCAAAGCCCGTCTTTCCTTCCTGCTCTGCCCCCCCCATTACTGGCACCCAGCAGGCTGCCCTTCCTGCCAAAAGGAGTGCTGTGATGCCCTCTGTACAATCCTTCAAGATCACATGCAGTGGGCGCACCAAATCCCCACTTTTCAGACAAGTTAACTGAGGCCTGTGGAGGTTAAATGACTCGCCCATAGCCCTACAGCAAAGTCAGAAGCCAGGATCTATGGGCATCCATTGTGGGGAGCTTGAGGGGGGCTTCATTTCTTCAGAGAAAACCAGATATCAGTGACAAACATTTTATACGCTTTGTTATCTAATCGAAATGACAAATGTGTGTTTTCCTTTGAATGTGGGTTAAGTTGTGGTTAGCAACCACAGGTGCAACTAATTGAAAAATCTGGGAAATGGCTTATTAATGTGCAAATGTGGTTGGATTTTCCTGGTATTCTCTGTTTGAGAAACTCCCAATACAAGGACTTGTGAAGAAGGAAAGCCCTGAGCAGGAAGCTTCACCTCCTCCAGAGCTGACCAGCCCCATCCTGGCACCTGTGAAAGGCTGGTTCCTTCAGGAGGCTGCCCAGCTTGGCCCCTCCCCACCTTTCCAGCCCCTTATTCTTCAGGCTGTCCACCCTCCAGCTCCACCGGCCTTTGCTGCCCGCTCAACATGAGCCTCCATCTCCCAGCTCTGCCTTTGCCCTGGCTGCTTTCCCCATCTCTCTCTTCCCAAGTCCCACCTTCTGCGAGAGCTCTTTCTTGCTCCATCCCTCTAAGCCCACCTGACCCCCCCACCTCCTATTGCTTTTCTTCCCAGATGCTGTTCCACCTTCTCTCTCTTTCTCTCCTGTCTCCTCCCCTCTCCCTCTCCTCTCCTTTCCCTCTCTTCTTCTCTTTCTCTCTCTCTTTCCCTCTCCCTCTCTTCCCTCTCCCTCTTCTCATTCTCTCCCTCTCCCTCCCTCTCTCTTTCTCCTCCCTCCCTCTCTTTCTTCTCCTTTCTTTCTCCCTCCCTCTATCCCTCTCTTTTTCTCCCTCCCTCCCTGTCTTTCCTCTCTTTCTCCCTCTCTTTCCTCTCTCCCTCCCTCTTTCCTCTCTCTCCCTCCTTCTTTCCCTCCCTCCTTCTCTCTCTCTTTCACCCCCTCTCATTCTCTCTCTCTCTCCTCCTCCTCCTCTTCCTTCCTTTCCCTCTCCTTCCCTCTCTCCCCCTCTCTCTTTTCTTTCTCTCTCCTTCTCTCCCTCTCCCCTCATATCTTGTATTTACTGTATTGGGTAGGGCAGATTTGGTTTCTTTTGGACTTTGTAATCCCAGGGCCTTATATACAGCAAGTACCCAGTAAATATGAGTTAGTTTAAATTGAATTCCTTGTGTTGAAATCTATGGAAGGTGTTTACATTACCATTCACTCCCTCACAAAGAATCCCTTCACTTTTCCATCCAATGGGAAGACAAATCACCAACTTTCTCATTTTTCAGACGACTTCAGGCGGACAGCTGCATCTAGTATCCTGAAGTGGGTTGTCAGTCACCACAATTATAGCAAGAATAAATCCAGGGCCAAAAAAGAAGAGAATGATGAAGAGACGAGCCAAAATAAAGGTATTTTTGGCAACAATAACAAAAAGGATTTATTGTGCCATAAGAAAAATTTAGCTTAGCTGCGCTCCAACTACCAGGAAGGGGCTGGAGTAACTATGCACAGAGGTCAGGTCCTGAAGGAGGGAGGATTCCTACTCAAGGTGAGGGGCACAGGGACATAGGCAGTGGAAGGAAGACAGAAATGCTCAGTTCTCACTTTGCTTGTTTTCTCTGCCAAGGAGAATGATCTTTGGCCTGGAAAAAAAACAGAGCAGAATGGGCTAATGGGGAGATTATATCCAAAACAAGTAAAGAGGTGGTAAAAAAAAATTTGAGTTAGTTGTCCTTGATGATTTCAGGTCACTAGACTCATTAACTACTTAAGTAGTTAATCTAACTACTCCCCAGGCTACTGAAAGAACGGGCAGATAAGGTTGTTTGTTGATGATCTTTGAAAGGTCCCAGACACTGGTAATGGTCCAGTAGCATTAGATAAAAGCAAATGTTACTCAGGTTTTCATAATTAGGAAGAGAATAGAGTTTGCAAAATGTAGACCAATGAGCTTGACTTTGATTTCTGGCAAGATTCCTGAACACATTATTAAAGGGATGGTTGATGAACACTTGGAAAAGGAAGCAGCGGTAAATCACCAGCACAGCTTTGTCAAGAACAAGACTCACTGTTTCCTTTTGGGAGCGGGATTAATAAGTTGGTAGAGCAGGTGCGTGCTGTAGGTGGAGTTTATCTAGACTTTGGTAAAGCGTTTCCCAGAGTTGCCGCTAATCTAAGCTTGGAGACAAGCGGGCAGTGAATTTCTGCCTCTCCTCCAACACTCTCCGCAGAACCCAGTTACCGGTGGCTGTTGCTGCTTGGGCAGGGAGCAGTTGCTGTGCCGGTCTCCTTGAGCGCTGGGAACCCTTGTGCCAGAATTCTCCATTCCTTGGTTCCACGGCAGTTTGCTCATTGGATAAGCTGGGCTGTTGCCACTTGACTGGAGCTCCGGTCCTTCACACACATTCACTCCGAAGTTGTCTCATAGTTGTACTCTCCACATCCAGAGTACGCTCGTTCACACTTTCTTTTGAAGACCTTGGTCCTAAGTTTTGCAGTGAGGAGAGGTTGTCTGGGGCCATCTCAGGATGCCCATAGACTCTGCTCACCCGTGTCCAGGATCCTCACAGATCAAATGCCTTGGAGAGCCCTGAGCCCTTTCAGGGACCTTCTCTTTCAGAGTCCGGCTTGGGCCCTTTACTTGGCAGACGCTTCCTTTCTGGCTTGGCCTCCCTTATTTCTGGTAGCTCATCCTCATTCCCATCCGAGGACAATGCTCCAGGCTGACACGCTGGGCAGTGGAGATCCCCCTTCTCTGTGTTAACTCTCTGGCTCCAGCTGACTTGCCATCCCATTCTAAGGATCAGATTCATCTGCAGGCATGCAGTACAAACTCAAAAAATGAAAACACAACAAAACTTTACTTGAAAGATATGAGACAACATGCCAAAGTGTGGTCTTTTTGGAGACTGTGCGGTCCAGAGCACATGTTGACTCACCCCGTATACACGTCTAGGCCAGTTAGGACTGATCAGACAGCAGGTCAGCGGGATAT
The DNA here is from genome assembly GCF_900497805.2 of Vombatus ursinus. NCBI lineage: Eukaryota > Metazoa > Chordata > Mammalia > Diprotodontia > Vombatidae > Vombatus > Vombatus ursinus. The sequence continues at coordinate 6,158,816 of NW_020950172.1, read as the reverse complement.
CGTGTGACCGTTCGTCGTCTCAGAACTTCCCAGAAGCGCAGCCCCCTGCAAAGCCAAGAGCTTCAGTTTCGTTGTCAGTGAGAAAGCAGTGAGATTCATGGTGAACACAGCAGGTGTCAGACGGTCATCCCTTTCCTGGTATGAGACCCCTTCTGAGTGCCCTCAGCTGGCATCAGTATGTGATGCCGGGGCTGTTTGCATCTGCGATGAACCATCTCTGCAGCTGCAGTAGTTACTGATGAACCAAACCCGTACGTATGGACCAAAGAATGGAGAATTCTGGCACAAGGGTTCCCGGCGCTCAAGGAGACTGGCACAGCAACTGCTCCCTGCCCAAGCAGCAACAGCCACCGGTAACTGGGTTCTGCGGAGAGTGTTGTCTCCAAGCTTAGATTAGCAGCTCACGATACATGTATCATCCCAACGGTTTCCAAATGCTGCTGAAGGTTCAGTCAGTCAGGAAGCATTTACGAGGTGCCTGGCACAAGGAAAGGCCAGAACAGTCCCTGCCCTCAAGGAGCTCCCAGTCTAAGGGAGAAGACAACACACAACCGGTAGTAGAAGATATGTATGGAATCGGTGGGAGGTGATCTCATTAGCAGGCTGGAAAGTGGAGCAGTGGGGGAAGGGACAAGGAGAGCCCCTCCTGCAAGAATGTAGAATTGATTTCTTCTGGCTCTGTTCAGAAACACATGAACAGGATCAATGGAGGTAGACGGTGGGAATCAGCCAGAGTCGGTGATGGGCCAAGATGTGGTTGGTGACAGGACAGGAGGGCAAAGGATTCCGGAGGAGAGCATAATAGAGGACTGAACTGGTCAGCCAGGGAGTCAGGATACGGAGAGGAGGAAAGTGAGGCTGGTGCTGGACGATGGTCTGGGAAGCATGGAAGGGGTGTGTGGATTCTGAGTCACAGTGAGGGTGAGCAGGGTTGTGGACAAAGATAGAATGTGGTCAGACAAAGGAACTTCAGAGTGCGTGAATGTGGAAGTGGGGCACTTGTGGGTGGTGGTGTGAGCAAAGATCTGCTCACCTCTGTGCATGGCTAGGAGGGTGGAAGAGGAGTGAACTGAGGACCTGGAAGGTGTGAGTGTTTGAGGGAGCACCAACACATGGACTGAAGTCTCTCAGTGTGAGGACAGGGGACGGGATGGGAAGAAAGACCACAGACCAGGCACTGGATTCTTTGAGGAAGGAAGGGGAACGTCTTGGGTGTCACCCAGGATCTGGATCAGGCCCGACCACCTGCCATGTCATCACAGGTGAGATGCTGAGAGGCTTGTGAGAGAATGGCAGTTTTTTGCACATGCCCAATGAGCGTCAACAAATCCTAGGTGAGCCCTGGGCTCTCAGTGTCTCTGACAGCGGCCTGGTGATGACCACTTCTCTCTTCTTGGGCTCCATCCTGACTTCCTGCTGGGATGCTCTCTGAGTCCTCCACATGACAGAGATTTGGCTGAAGCTGTACATTCTTCAGGCCTGTGTCTTTCAGCCAGTCGAATCCTTCACTTTCTTTGTTCACGTTCTTTATACACCGATCCCAAAGATGGTAGGTGAGTTAGGTGATTCATGTCACCAATAATATTATTCTCCCTAAGCTGTTGAAAAGTTGGCCCCCGAATTCCTTGAGGGATACACTTCTCCTGGTAGAACCCCACTGGGCAGGTGAGTGTTGTCTTTTCTTTGACTTTCCCCATCTTGGGAATCATGGTACCCACTGTATGGGTCAAACACTGGAGATCAGAGGCTGCCTATCAACCAGTCTTGAATGCATGCCCTGGTTTGCCTTGAGTCTCTTGTTCAAAGAGACAAGGTATACATTCAGATCTTTCAATGCTTTTCCTGTCCTACAACTTGAGACTTTGTGATGATGTAACTGGATAACAGTTCTTTCCGGTGATTTGTGATGTCTTTGGGCTGCTCCCAAAAGGAGTGAGTCACTGAGTCTGTGTTCTTTCACTGGTTCTCCGCTGATTTCTGTGGCTTTTCTAAGTTTCTTCCCCTATCCTCTTATCACCCCCTGCAAAATCGGAAAGAAACCACGCCTGGTCAACCCGTTCACAAAGGCTGGTTTATTTTTAGATTCCATTGAGCATGTGGCCGTTTTTCCTTCTAAAGTAAGGCAAGAACTGAAGTACCAGCAAAGGACCCACAATGCCTGTGGCAATTTTGTGGACCTTGGTAGGAGGTGGTTTCAGGACTCCCAGGCTTTCTAGAGCTACTAAATACTGAAGCGAATTTCCTGCCATTAGAAAAGAAAAAGCATCCTGTCCTTTCCCCCTAGACAAAACTACTAGCGATACCTAAAGCTTTTATGTGCATCGAAAAGATAGACATGCTACCAGCCGTGTGAGTTCCCTGTGTCTCTGTCTCTGTCACTCTCTGTCTCTGTCTCTGTCTGTCTCTCTCCTCTCTTCCTTCTCTCTCCCTCTCCCTCTCCCTTTCTCAAAAGTGAAGTGGGCTGCCTTGGGAGATGTGTTGCCGGTAAGTAGTGGTCTTCAGGTAGAGGCTGGGTGCCCACGTGTTGATGACACGCTGGAAAGGATTCCTGCTCAGGTGCAAGCTGGACTAGATGATCTGAGGTCCTGTCCAGCTCTGAGATGCTGTGATTCTCTGATACCCAAACATACCTCTGGGATGTGTTTGCTTTTCAGATCAAGCTAATGCTGATGAAAAGAAACTCATAGACCTCCCAGGGCAACTCATAGAGGTGGCTTGCAAGGTGTGTGAGGACTACCTCGGGCAGTTGGAACACAATGACATTGATGTCTCGGCGGAGTCCCTGAAAACCCTCTCTGAAGCCGAGTGGAAGGAGCTGGTCCAGCAGTACTACGACCTCATCCAGTAAGACATTTGTCTTTCCCTTACTGTATGTAATGCTGGGATCTGGGGCCCAGGCAGAGCCTTTCTGGAAATGAAAATGAAGCAGCTTCCTCACTGTCCTTCGGAGCGTCTGCCCCCAAAGCTTACCTGGAATAGAAACTGATCCATGGAAGGTTAGGTTCAATAAGGAGAGAACTGGAAAAGGAGTCAAGTAGCTTTCACTCTACTGGGGAGACGCCATGTCACATCTGAGGCCTACCCTCTTCAGAGAGGGCCCTGAGAAAGGCTTCACCCAAGGTGCTCATGACCTAGAATGGTCACTTCTGTCAATGTCTGTAGTTTGTGAGCAAAAGACATTTAATCAAACAGCAAACCAGCATCACCAATGCAGTGTGAGAAAGGATCCCAGAGGGCACAGAGAAGGCACATTTTCCCAGGTTACCACCATGCCAGGTGGGGAGAGTACACATTTAGAGAATATGTGAGAATACACGTGTAGGTTGAGCTCACACACACACACACACACACACACACACACACACACACACACACACACACATATACCCCAGACACCTGGACAGAGTACATATATGTCCAGGGCAACTGACAACTGATCCTGCAGAGCTGTCCTTGTCCTCTGGTGATGTCATCCCACTAGTCTCTGCTGCTCTCTCTACCCCCCCCCCCCTCCCTCCCTCCCTCCCTCTTTCTCCCTCCCCCTCCCCCTTTCTCTCTCTCCCTCTCTCTCTGTCTCTGTCTCTCTCTTTCTTCCTCTTCCTCCCCCTTTCTCTCTCTCTCCCTCTCTCTCTCTCTTCCCCTCTCTCTCTGTCTCTCTCTCTTCCCCTCCCCCCTTTGGATGGGGTTGTGTCTCTTTTCTCTGCTTCGCCATCTATGCTGGGTGACCCTGTTGGTCTCATGTTGGCCAAGCTGATCTCTAGCCTCATCTACTTGGCTTTAGTTTTTCCACATCCTCAGGACCATTTGAGCCTGTTCAGGGCCATCTTTTGCTCTTTATCACCCTGGGATAAAGTCTCTAGAATCCCTTGTCACCCTTGATCACTGTGGCTGTTTAGGTATCCTCAGGTGCCCAGCTTTGCCAGACCATACAAGAGACACCTAAATCCAACAGTAAAATCATTAACTTAAGATCTGGATAACAAGGAAGAGAATGACATGGTTTAATCCTTTTTTCTGAAGGAAGGGGGTGGAAGAAGGGAGAAAACTGGGAACTAAAAAGTAAAAATTAAATAAATTAACCAACCCAAAAAAGCACTTTCTGCATCTGACCACAAGCAGCTGCAGTCTTCTGCCTCTCCCTAGAAGAGAAGATCGGATAGAACTCTCTAGGGAAAAGCTTACTGAAGGGCCAGAGAGCGGCTTCAGGTCTTCAGTGGTCGGGTGAGGAAAGTGCTCCCCCCCCCCGACAGTGTCCATTCACTGGCCAACGTGCAGGTGTGTCGGCCTCCCAGGAGCCTGCTGCAGGAGCATGGCTGAGTTTCGTCCTGGACTCCCGTGTGTGCGTGTTTCCTTCTTTCTCTGCCCCCTTCTCCTGGTGCCACATCTGACTCCTTTCCACTCTGAAGCTATCCATTCAGAGAATTTCTAACAATGACCAATGCTCTCTCTGCCCCGAGCATCATGGGAAATTAAGTCCTAAGACATTTTGTTCTTGGTCATGTCCTTGACACATTACGCGGGCAAGGAGATAACTAGAAACAACCATATAACAAGAGGATTTTAATTTATTTGGTTCTTAAACATTTTCTTACATCTTGTTCCACGTCCTTTTCTACAATCCTTACTAAAAAGTTACAAATAAAACTGAAACTGCGTTTATTTTTAAAGCATTTGATGCAGTTTTATTTCCCACTTAAGATAGGATGTCCCTTGGGGAGCTAGGTGGCACAATGGAGAGAGCTCTGGCCTTAGAGTCAGGAGGACCTGAGTTCAAATCTTCCCTCAGACACTTGATGCTTACTAGCTGTGTGACCCTGGGCAAGTCAAATAACCCCGATTGCCTCACCAAAAAAAAAAAAAAAAAGGCTAGGGTGTCCCAAAACTCTTGGAGCGCTGGGAATAGTTTAGAGAATGGTCCAGCCCACACTCAGCCGAGATGAGCCCTTTCTATCTTTTCAGATTAAAACCAACCACAAGCACTCTCAAGTGAATTCATTTCAATTCAAGTAGCTTTTATGAAACAACTGCTGTGTGCACTGTGCTAAGAGCCGGCGTGCCAAGGCCACCTTCTCCTTTTCTTGGCCGATGACCCATTCTCTTTCAGTTACATGATGTTTTCCTCTTATGATATCCGCTCCCTTTGGGCTTAAACAGAGTTCTTAAATGAAATGAGCACAACATGCAGCTTGCTTACAACTTCCCCCTCCTACACACATTTGGTTTAGTCTTGGGGTTAGATGGTGTCACCCTTCAAGTTTTGCATCAGTCAATGTCCTAAGCGGGGACATTAGGACAGAGATGTTGAAAAGTGGATGGACAAGACTTGGTTGGAAGGAGAAAGGGGCCTCGAGTGATGGGGAAGTCTGCAACTCTCCCCATGGACTATGGGTCTAACCTTTTGAGGAAAAAATATCTTCTCATGATCCATTGAGGAGACGGGCAAGTCTTAGATGTCACCAAGAGTTAAGGCAGCTCTTCTTGGCCTCAGGAAGAAGAAGGATCAATCAACCAGCATTTATTAAGCACCTGCTATGTGCCAGGCACTGTGCTAAGGACTGGGGATACAAAAACAAAAAGGAAGAATTACCTCTCATTCCAAGGAGCTTGCATCTTATTGAGGAAGGCAATATGTATGTGTATATTGTGTACATGTGTGCATATATACATATATGCATATGTATATATAATATAGGGAATAAAATGCAAGGTGGTTAGAGAAAGAGGACACTAGCAATTTGAGGGGATCAGCAAAGACTTGGTGCAGAAGGTGGTACTTGACCTTCATCTTGAAGGAAGTGAGGGGTGTTATGAGGTGGAGGTGAGGAGGGAGGGCATACCAGGCAGGGGGCAGGGGGTGGTCAGTACAAAGGCTTGGAGATGGGAGAGGAGTGCTTTGGGTGAGGAACAGAGAGAAGTCATAAGGACCTGATTTGTATTATTACTAGTCTTTAGGTCAGGGGTGGGGAAGCTGTGGGCTCGAGGCCACATGTGACCCTCTAGGTGCTTGGGTAAGGCTTTTTGACTGAGCCCAAGTTTTACAGAACAAATCCTTTTATGAAGGGGATTTGTTCTGTGAAGTTTGGATTCAGTCAAAGGGCCGCACTTGAGGATCTAGAGGGCCAGATGTAGTCTTGAAGCCATAGCTTCCCCACCTCTGCTTTAGGTCTACCATTTCTTATCTAAAAGACTTTTAGTAACCGCTAGAGGCAGTTAGGTGATAACACGATGCACAGAGCAGCCGGCTTGGAGTCAGGAAAACCTGAGTTCAAATGTCGCCACAGACACTTACTAGCTGGGTGGCCCTGGGCAAATCACTTATAACCTCTTTTTGCCTCAGTTTCCTCATCTGTAAAATAGGGATAATAATAGTATTTCTCTCCCACCTGCTAGGGTGATTATGAAAATCAAATGAGATAATATAGTGCCAGGCACATAGTACCTACTATGTGAACAGACTGCTTAGGAGAAGGGGAAAGAGTGTTATTGGGAAGTCATATGACTAGAAAAAACACAAGCCGATCACATCGGACCTAGGTGACCTTCTGGTCCCACAACTGAAAAAAGAATCTCACCAAGTGGCTGTCCAGACATTACTTGAAGAACTCTCACACAAGGCCAGTGGATGTAGAAGGCGACACATTGGGTAGATGCCCTGTGAATGACTCATGAGAGGACATGGGTAAGAGCTGCTCAGCGTGGGATGAAACCTGCATTGTTGGGAGATTGTCCTGCCATAGAGGAAACCCCAAATCTTCCTGCTGTGTTAAATTCCTGCCTTAGCCAGGCTGGTCTACTTGTCTCCCTTTCCCATCCACCGTCTCCAAGAATTGTGATTTCTTCCTTGTGGAATTGTGCTCATGTTGTCAATGTGCTCCCTCAGCCTGAAACCCTACGCGCTTGCTTTCTCACTTCACCTCTTGTGTGAAACCCTCCTCTGTCCCGCGGTCTCTTTGCTCTCCTTGAGTGGCTGACGCTTAGGATCTACTACTTCTATAGTAGATTGATTTTCTGCTGTCATGAGTAGTGCTTTTATCCCATGGAGAGGCATCAATCACAAGCATTTATTAAGGTACCTACTGTTTGCCAGGCACCTTGTGATGGGTGCTGGGGCCACAAATGCTCTCAGGAAGCTCGCCGTCTATGAAGGGAGAGATATTAGCTTCTGGAGGGCATTTTGCGGGAACTGGTTTGTATCCCTCCCAGGTGAGCTTGAGGCTGAGGATTGTTGATCCCTTGGCAGGATATTAGTGGTTGTGGAGGTCATGTCTTCTTCCTAGGAGAACTGGAACCCAGCACAGCTCTGAGGCCGCTCAGAGAACTCTCCCTTTTCTCTCTGGTTTCCACCATTAGGAGAAAGGAGCAGCTTCTGGTGTCACCCAGAGCCAACAGATCAGGGCTAGTTCTTGCCCTCATGGAGCTTACAGTCCTAGGGAGGGGGGTGGTACAGAAGAGGCAGATACAGAAAGTTTCACTACTGATATGACTTGGTCAGTAAAAGAGGGACAGATCAGGAAGGCTGCCTGGAGGAAACAACATTTCACTTGGGCATCAAAAGGCAGGTGGAAATTCTGGGCCAAGACTGTCCAGAGGCCGTATGACCCCAAACGGATGGTTTGTCTCCCTACGCTTTCCAGGCCACATCCTATCACAGTTCACCCCATCCCCTTCTCACAGGATGAGTTGAGGAGTCTGTTCACCCTTAGTCATGGGAAAATTCTGTCTCCTCCTGCCCCATTTTCCTTGAGGATTCCCCAGAATGAAGACTTTGTGGGAAATGAGCTACTTGAATTCTAATGGATTTTCTCGGTTTTTGTTTTTAGTGGTGATGCTTGTATTTCCAGTTCAAAGAGTTACCTTTCCCAGTGTCAGAGTATTCTGAATAAAATCATGTCGGTGAACCCCCAGTCTGAAATTGATGGCATGAGGAACATCTGGATCTTAAAGCCAGGCGCCAAATCTCGAGGCAGAGGTAAGGGGCCTCACAAAGAGCTTTCCAAAAAGCTGTAAGATGTGCTCTCACCTGGGGAATCGGGTAGGAGTCAGGAGGCCTGGGATCTGCTCCTGGTTCTCTTTCCACTTGTCCATTTTACAGGTGGAGAAACTGAGGCACAGAGAGGGGAGACTTTGCCCAACGCATCTCAGCTGGTTGATGGAAAGAGAAGAACCAAATTTGTGTCTTCTTACTCCCAGGTCCAGGATTCTTTCCATCCCAGCACAGTTACAGACCCTTGAGTGGGTTTCACTGAGACAGCCAGGCCCATTCAGATACTTAACAATACGTCCACATAAATGTAGCCATTGCAAAGAATTCCCTCAGAATCTGAGGATCGATCGGTCACTGGACCTTTATTAAGCACCTACTGTGTGTCAGGCTCTGCACAATGCCCTGGAGAGAGCCAGCAGAGGCTCTCAGTGGTGCACATAACCATCCTCACTCTGCTGGAGTCTGAGTCAGAATCTAACCCTCAGACTCTATCATTTATACAGGTGCGATCTTCATTCAATCCTCCCAACACCCCTGGGAGGCCAGTGCTGTTATTAGCCCCATTTTACAGATGAGGAAACAAGACAGAGGTTAAGGGACTTGCCCCAGGGCCACTCAGCTAATAAGTCTGAGGCAAGATTTGAACTCTGGTCTTCCAGACTCCTGGGACCGCGCCCTGTCCGCTGTCCCACCTGGCTGTCATAGAAAACCACCTCTGTGTATATATGACACTGTCTCCATCAGAAGTGATTCACTACCCACCCACCCCCGCCCAGCCTTCCCCGGGCATGCTCCGTGGGTAACGTCACAGAGGTGGCGTGGGTCAGTGAAGGTGGGGTTTGGCTCTACAGACGGCAACAAATATTATTTTAAAACTTGCTCTGTGGGGGAGGTACAAGATAAAAATAAAACTTGCTTCTTGCCCCCTCAAGAGATTAAAACACCACAAACCCAGATACAACATGCGATAAGGGATAGTATGTAGTAAATATTATGTAACAGTATTACGCAATAAAGGAGCTAGAAGAACATAGCACGGTCTGAGGTTGGGGGGAGAAGGTTCTTCCAGGACAGGAGGAATCAGAGCAGGCTTCCTAGAGGAGGTGGCACCAAGAGCTGCCTGGCCAAAGTATAGAGGCGCTCACTCCTCCGGGGGATGCCAGGGCAGTAATAGAAAAAGAATGGACAGCAGGCCGGCGTGGGCTGGAAAGACGAGGCTGAGGTGCCTGGATGGTCTTCATTGGCCAGGCTCTCGAGAGCCACTGGAGAGCGAATGGTGATATGGTGGAGGAGCAGATAGACAGGAAAGATGCCAAACTCTATTGTGGACATGTGGAGTCTGTGGGGAAGTCGAGGCAGAGAGCCGTAAGGTGTCAGCTCTGTGCCGGGAGGGCTTGTTTGTTCTTCATGCTTGGATCTCCAGTGCCTGGCTTGATAAACACTTGGTCAGTGGGTTGGTTGAAGGTGTGGGAGTGAATGAGATTGCCAAGGGAGAGAGTGAAGAGAAGAGGGCCTAGGGCAGTGCCCCAGGAACCTCCCTAGCAAAGGCCAGGGGCAGGGTGGAGAGCCAGGGAAGGGGAGGCTGAAAGGTTCCTGCAGAAGGGAGCAAGTACCTGGATTCAGAGATTCGTTAGGGCCAGAAGAGAAGGACAAAAAACCCAACAAGGTCCATTGCAGCTAATGGTTAGGAACTCCCCACAACCTTTGACAGAACGGTCTACTGAAAAGTAGACTGGTGGGGGCTTCAGAGAGTGTGGGGAGAGAGGGCATGGACAGCATTTTTAAAAAGCTTGTCATCGGAGGGCAGGAAAAAGATGGAACCAAAGTGTGAAAGGCAGGGAGGACGGAGCAGGTTAGAGGCAAAGAAGGAGAAAGCAGTTGGCAAGGAAGAGATTATGGATCCATGGGAAAGAGGGGATGATGATGGAGGGAGATAAAAAAAATAGGAGACAGATGTTAAAGTTTCTTCCTCCCATCCCCTCTCATCCACTGAAACAGGAGGAGAATCCTCCTTGCCTGGGTCTTCGTGCTTGGCAGGCGCACTGTCATGGGTTGGGTGATGGTGATGAATGCCCCTCTCTGCCTCATGGGCATCCTGTGTTTTCACCACTGGGAATCTCGCTTATGGCTGAGGAAGGAGGGATACCACCTTGCCCGACTTTCCTAAGCAGGAGAGTATGGCAGCTGGGGTGCTGTCAGCCCTGGCCTCCATGGGTGTCTGACCTTAGTGCGATGTCGTTTCCTTTCAGACATCGTATGTATGGACAGAGTGGAAGAAATTATGAAGCTTGTGACACCGGATAACATTCCTTCCAAGGATAACAAATGGGTGGTCCAAAAGTACATTGAGACGCCCCTGCTGATTTATGACACCAAGTTTGATATTAGACAGTGGTTCCTCGTCACAGATTGGAACCCTCTGACCATTTGGTTCTACAAAGAAAGTTACTTGAGGTTCTCGACTCAGCGGTTCTCCTTAGACAGTTTGGACAGGTGAGTACCCCAGACGGAAGGCCACGGTGCCTCTGAGATGGAAGCCGCCCCCTGAAAGGACGTCACCTCTGACTCCCCACTTCCCTTACATTGTTTGCTGACTTGCGTGTCCTTACATTTCTAACAGCTATTGATGGATTGTTTCAGCAGGCGAGCAGGAGGCGTCAGCTGAGGGTTCTCCTCTCATGGGAGGGCCAGTAGCAAGCCTTAGTGGTGACTCACCCACTGGCGAGGCCACAGGTTTGAGAACTAATGAGTCAGTGTCAGTGGGGCATCCTGGGGATTCTGTGGCAAAGCTTTCGAAATATGAACGTAGTGAAGGTGCCTGAGAGCTCAGCGCTGCCTTTCTCTTCAGTGTGCCCTTTTGGCTCCAAGCCTTGGGTGGTCCCAGCATCTGCTTCGGGGAGAAGATTAACCACCAGGGAGCTCCCGGCACACAAAATGCCAGTGCCCTGGGCCTGGCTGGGGAGTGAGGGTGCAGTGGCGAGGCCTCAGTCCCCCTGTCTGGCCTCTCTCACCTCCTTGGCCCGGGAGCCTGTCCACGACTGGCCAGGCCTCATGTGTGCCTCCTGCCTCGTGAAGCACACGGGGGTTTGTGGACTGGCAGATAGAGACTGAAGTCAGAATGAAAGGAAGGCTAGCCCCATCAGGGACCTCCCTGGGCTCTGGCACATTCTTTCCTGCCTTCCCTACAGGAGTGTGTGTGTGTGTGTGTGTGTGTGTGTGTGTGTGTGTGCGTGTATGCGTGTGTGTGTGTATGTATGCGTGTGTATGTATGTGTGTGTGCATGTATGCGTGTGTGAGTGTGTGTGTGTGTGTGTGTGTGAATCTTGAGGTTTAGAACAGGAAGGGACCTTTCAGATCGTTTATTTTATGAACAAGAGGACAGACTCAGAGAGGGGCTGGTGTCTTACATCACACAGTGAGGAAGGTCAAGATCCAGGACAGAAACCCACACCTCCTGCCTCCACGGCCAGCAGCCTCCACCTTCCTCTGCACTTTAGATGGATTTTACATGTACGTGCACACACATGTGATGTATGTATGTAGATGGAACTCCTCTGATGATGGCCTGCTCTTCTCACCCATGGACGCCTCGGCCTCGTGCCCAGCAGCGCGATAAGAAAGGGCCATTCCAGGGTGAGGGGCCCGATCTGGGAGGGGGTCCAAGCTGGTGGTCCATCTGTATTTTGGGGCTTCTTGACCCACAGCTAATAGACTCTCAGGCCCAGCTTTAGGTAGCTAGGTCACCGTTCATGCCCCTTTGTAGCCTGTCTGTCCCCAGCCCCTTTCCTTCCCTCTGTGCTCCACACAGCTCACCTCGCCCAGCCCCCTCACTTTACACATACAGAAACAGAGGCTTAAGGTCATGTATGTAGTTGGCATCAGAGGCTAGATCTGATCCCGGGTCCTGTGGCTCTCAGAGTCACCTCTCTCTCCGCTGTAGCATCCTGCTTCCAAGCTGTCTCCCTCCTCTACCTGCCTGTTCCGCCATGGTCCAGGAGTTCCTCCTTCCTCACCTCCAAGTTCCAGAATCTTCTTCCATCAGATTTACTAAGCTTTCCCTAATCTCCCCAGAGGAAAGATTTCTCACCATGGGTTTTCCCTTGGTTCTTTGCCTGGAGCTCCTTCTACACGCCCACTCTACCTGGAATTCTGCTCATGTGCACCATGTCCTAGCCCTGCTGGCCCCACCCCAGGAGACCCAGCTTCCTGAGGGTGGAGACCAGCATTTTAAGAAATGCCTTCCCTGATCCTAGCAGGCACTGCATAAATACTTGAACCCTCACACATTCAGAAGGTGCTCCCACAGCCTCTTTGTGGCTTTTCTGCTGCCTGGCTTTAGACTCACAAGTAGGATCTGTACACTTTGTTTCATTTAGATCAGAAGCTGGTCTGAATCCTTATCATTTGCATTTTTAAAAGCTCGTTCTATCGTGAATGTCAGATCCTCACATGAAATCCATTTCTGATGATGGAAGGTGGTGGGCAAATGTTTGGAAAGGGGGACGATGGAGATTTCTGTATCCTCCGTAAGTCATGAGTGTCCTGTGTTGCCAAGAGAAACTTGCTGTCACACCTTTGTCTTTGAACTAGAGTTGTTCTATATCCCCTTCTTTGGAGTCATCTCACAAATTTAAGTACTAAAAAGTGTGTGAGAGTGTCTGTGTGTGTGTGTGTGCGCGTGCATGTGTGTGAGTGTGTGAGTGTGTGTGAGAGTGTGTGTGTGTGTGTGTGTGTGTGTGTGTGTGTGTGTGTGCGTTGGGCAGGGCGGGCGGGGTGTGTTGCAGTAGATATCTCGGGAGAAGAATTTTCACATGAGTGTCATAGAGGAGACAGTGGGTCAGTGGGTGGCCAGTCAATTTTTAAAAGTTAATCTCCCTGGGAATAGCTGTGAGCTTTGCAGACAGCACCCTGGGATCTGCACAGGGAGGGAGCGAGGTGTTTCGGTCAAAATTGACTGAACCTCGGCCCCCCCAGCATCAGCCTTTAAGGTTGCCAACCCGAGGCAGGTGAGCGCTTTCTCCTTGGTGAGGGCCTCTAGCCTCACCTCTCACTCTTTCCTCCGGTGAACTTTGACGGGGGCTAGGGACAGGGGGGACTGAGATTTGGGAACTGATTTTAGTGGTCTCAAGGAGGCCAAGACCCTGGACTCTTCGGGACTGAAGAGATAGACCTTGTTTTTGCTTCTCCCAGTCAATGATCTGAAAGCTAGTTTCCTGCCTGATCCTTCCTGCTGCCAGTGGTCTGGAGAGTAGCTCCATAGGCCTGGCAGAGGAGGCCACAGGGGAAGGCCTCGGGGGGAGGGAGGAGGTCCCTCTCTGGCTGCCTGTGACCTGTGGAAGGGTGGCCGAAGGTCAGTCCCAGGGTGGAGCTGGTGGTCTGGTTTTGCTTTAGGAAGGTCTTTGTGAATTAGCTGTGGCAATGATGACAAAATTTCAGCTATCCCTCATCAAAGCCCCCTGACTCTCATCAAGGTTATGGTTGTTCCCTCCTTGGGCTCTTGACAGCAAGAGTGGCCCAAGGTCAGGCCTTCTCAGAACCAAAGTGCTGTCTGAGCGGAGGGGAGACCAGGGGCAGGCCCCAAGCTCTCTGTGCCCCTGGGGCAGAGAGCAGGGAAGCACTGAGGCTGGTGGGCTGGCCCCGGAGGCTCTGGGTCCAGGGTGGGGGTGCCCCCACAGGACTGACGGCTGCCTCATGTGTTCTTTTCAGCTCCATTCATCTTTGTAACAACTCCATCCAGAAGCATTTTAAGAACGCCAAGGACCGCAGCCCTCTGCTCCCCTGCTACAACATGTGGACCAGCACCAAGTTCCAGGAGTACTTGAAGAGGCGGGGCCAGGGCCACATCTGGCACAACATCATCTACCCGTCCATGAAGAAGGCCATCACCCACACCATGAAAGTGGCCCAGGACCACGTGGAGGCCCGCAAAAACAGCTTCGAGCTCTACGGCGCCGACTTCATCCTCAGCAAGGATTTCAAGCCGTGGCTCATCGAGATCAACTCCAGCCCCACCATGTTCCCGTCCACACCTGTCACAGCACAGCTTTGCGCCCAAGTACAAGAGGATACCATCAAGGTCGTTGTTGACAGAAAAACTGACCGCAACTGTGACATTGGCAACTTTGAACTCCTGTGGAGACAGGTAAGCTGCAGGACGCATGGGTCCCCAGGTGGGTTGCGTACCGGCCAGATGTCAGCTCCGAGGTCTCTGGGGGAGGGGTCGCTTATTGGCGACATTAGAGAAGGGCCCCAGATGCCCACGGAGGTCCCTGATGACTCTTATTGAGACTGAGGTTCAGAATGGCTTTGGGAGGAGAACGGCATCCACCGTCTTTAGACTGGCATTCACTGTGACCCTACATGTGTGGGATGCTCTGAACATCCTGGGCTTCTCACTTCCCTAAACCTACCCCCTATTTCCTGCTCCCCAGATCTCTACCTCCCATCCAGCCCTTCAAGCCCAGCTCGAAGCTGTCTCTTCCAGGGAGCCTTCCTGGGTTTGGAGGGCACTTGCTCACTAGGCCTGGGGGACAGCATGTGACATACAGCCAAGGGTGCTGGGCACAGGTGAAGTGGGTGGGGGCTCAGCTCTGCCACAGACTGTTGTCCTGCCTCCTAGGAGTGGGAGGAGCCAACAAAGATAATTTGTGCAAAGGGCTTGCAAACCACCAAGCGCCATATAAAAAAGCCAGCTCGTTATGAAGGCCATTGCCTGTTTACACATCTTCATTTCCTGATAGAGGGCAGACTTCTTGGATTTTCAACCCCACCCACCCCAGGGCTTTGTGTAATAAAGACTTGATGAAGGAGAAGTCCCAGAATGTCAGAGCTGGAAGGGTTTATTAGTTACTGTGTTTAATTTGTTCTTAGGAAGCAGCTGCCCCGAGCAGCTCGGGCCATGCACTCCTGGGTGAGCAGCCCATGGTGAAGGCACAGCAGTGTAAATCTAGGCAATGATGTGGGCACCTAGATAGGGCAGCCTGCAAAGAGGAAAGAGGAGTGAGGTAGGCAGCTTGGGGCTGGCGTTTCAGGGGACAGGTGCGTCTTCCTTCAAAGGTCTAGCCATCCCCTGTGGCTGATGGGGAGGAGCCTTGGTGCCCTGTTCTCACCTTGAAGGGATTCTGGCTGATGTCCCATGAGCCCTGTCTCTGTCTCTTCCTTAGTACCTCCCTGCCTTACCATGACAGGTAAAATTGTTCTTACATGTAATTGGAAAAAACATAAATATTTTCACTTAAAAAAATAAATGCACCCAGAGCAGAAGCCATAGCCACATTCACAGAATCTTAAACAATCAGGAACACTAAGATCTTCCTCACTGACAACCAAAAATCACAATGGCAGAATAACCACAACCATTATAAGCCTTCTATAAGGCTTCCAGGATACAAGAGACCTGGCCCTAGAGCCAGGAAGGCCTGAGTTCAAATCCTGACTCAGACATTTACTAGCTGCAGGACCCTGACCTGGCTGACCCCCTCCCCTTAACTGGAGATGCCAGTGCCGCCTGGCAGATGGGCTCCCCGGTGTAGGGGAGCTCTCCAGGGCAGATACTTTCTCAGGCTGATTTTTGTCTCTCCCCAGCCTGCTGTGGAACTGCCCCCATTCAGCGGCCCCAACCTCTTCGTGGAAGGCTTCAACATTCAGAAAGGAAGGAGACATATGACTCCCATTACCAACATCAGCCTCAGGAGCCCCCTGCCAGCTGGGCTCGTGCTGCGAAACAGATGCTTCAGCTCCCAACAGGACCAGCTGTCTGAGCAGACAACATCTCCCAAGCAGGACGTGAAAATGAGAGAAGACAAGGGACCTCCCTGCCTCTTACTGATGCCTTTGAAGAGAGGGTCGGGAAGAACGTACAAGATAAACTCGGTCTACACAAAGACCCTCAGCAATATGGAATTTCCCTCTTTTGCGATTCGACGCCTAGAAAACATTTCCCATAAAGCTGTGTTTCCCAGAACTAAGACAACAAAGCTTGTGGACACTGATATATTAAGTACTGCCTCCATCGCCTCTGTGCTGCAGAGCATCCGGTCCTTGGAGAACCCTGTGTTCCAGCCGCCCAGAGGCTCAGGTAACCTTTGCTATGTCCCCTCCCCCACCCCAGCCTGCCCATTGTCAGTGAGCCGAGCCGTGCCAGGCTCTGCAGGAGCCCCTCTGGTCACCCAGGAGGGCACAGCCCAAGGTGCTTGGGGCAGCTGCCAGGCCATTGGCACCTCTCGGGGCCCCATTTTCCTCATCATTAAAATAAGTCATCCCCCACCTGGACTTGAGCCCTGCCTCATGGTGCTCAGGAGAGCTTTGGGAAAGCCCAGAGCCAGCTCTATGCAATGAGCCTCGATTGTCTGTGCGCCTGCCCTGTCCTGGAGGGTTTGGGGACATGAGGACTCTGGATACTCTGTGGGGAAAGAAGCCTGGGGCAGTGGACAGAATCTGGGATCTGGGGGGAGAAGGCTTGGGTTCTAACCTAAACTCTTGTGAGTACCGTAGGCAAGATTCCTGCCCTCTCTGGGGCTCGGTTCCCCTCCTTTGTAAAATCTGGGGTCTGAGACAGTCAGCTGCAGCACCATCACTAGCACTTATACAGTCCTTTAAGGCTGAGTAAGTGCTATCTATGTATGTGAGTATTGTACATGCACACATCGACATGTGTGCACAATACTCACATGCCACATGCGGCACGTACAACGCGAAGCATCACACCCATGCACACATGTGTTACGTGTGTGTATATCACGCCTGTACACATGTGTGCATGTATGCCTGCATGTGTGCATGCAATGTGTGTTTATTCATTGGTTGTATACATATGTGTGTTATATGTGAACATATACCTCTATGTGTATGCATATGTATATATGTAATGTATGTGTTATTTGATCTGATCCTAACAGCAATCCTATGAGTTAAGTGCTGTTAATGATCCCGTTGTACAGGTGAGGAAACTGGGGCTGAGAGAGCTAAAGTGTCTTACCCAGGGTCCTGCAGCTAGTAAATGTCTGAGTCAGGATTTGAACTCAGGCCTTCCTGGCTCTAGGGCCAGGTCTCTTGTATCCCGGAAGCCTTATAGAAGGCTTATAATGGTTGTGGTTATTCTGCCATTGTGATTTTTGGTTGTCAGTGAGGAAGATCTTAGTGTTCCTGATTGTTTAAGATTCTGTGAATGTGGCTATGGCTTCTGCTCTGGGTGCATTTATTTTTTTAAGTGAAAATATTTATGTTTTTTCCAATTACATGTAAGAACAATTTAACATTCATTTAAATTTTTTTTGAGTTCCAAATTTTCTCCCACCCTCCCTCTTCTCCCCCCTCATTGAGAAGGCAAGCAATTTGACGTAGGTTATACACATGCAGTCATGCAGAACATATTTCCATATTAGTCGTGTTTGAAAGAAAACACAGACCCAAAATCTCAACAATACAACCCAAGATAAATAAAGTGAAAAACAGAATGTTCTGATCTTCACTCAGACTGCATCAGTTCTTACAGCTGAAGGTGGATCGCATTTTTCTTCATGAGTCTTTTGGATCATTGTATTGCTGAGAATAGCTAAGTCATTCACAATTCACCATCACACGACATTGCTGTTAAGCATGTACACTGTTCTCCTGGTTCTGCTCACTTCACTCTGCATCAGTTCATATGAGCATTTTGCCATTGTGTTCATATAGTCCGAGGTTTGTCTCGGTGGGTAAATTCCCGAGTATTTTATATTGTCTGTAGTTATTTTAAATGGGATTTCATTTTCTATCTCTTGCTGCTGGACTTTATTGGTAATATACAGAAATTCTGATGGTTTATTTTATATCCTGCAACTTTCCTGAAGTGGTTAATTATTTCAACTAGTTTTTAAGTTGATTATTATTAACCAAAAAATATTCCAAGTCCATGAGACATGCATTGCAACTGAATTTATTACAAGAGAAATGAACGTGCATGTAGAACTCCTGTGCAGATACAAGAAATTCAGTGGTGCAAGGAAAACCTTGGATATTTAAGGTACAGAGAAAAGGGCAAGTCATAGGGAGGGGAGAAGGACTAATCCCTCGTGAAGGGGAGGAGAAGGACAATGGCAAAAGCTGCCTTCTTTTCCCTTGGGCACTGCTAGACCATGGTGATAGGAGGGTCTGCTTATCTACAAGGGTGCCAGCTGCACAAACAGTTTCCTAGTCTAGTGCAGACTGGGTGGCACCTGTCTTGACTCACAAGGACACATGCAGAGTCCAGATTGGGGTGCAACCAACAAATTATGTCAGCTCGGGAGTGATGGGGGCTTCATCCTTGACATGTAGTGTTTCTGGAAAATATTGCAACTCAAGAAGACAAGTTTGGGGGCCCCTTAACATTCTCTAGGATTCTCTAAGTGGACCATCATATCATCTGCAAAGAATGGTAGTTCTGTTTCCTTGTTGTCTATTCTAATTCGTTCACTTTCTTTTTCTTCTCTTATTGCTATAGCAATACAATATTGAATAACAGTGGTGATGATGGGCATCTTTGCTTTACCCTTGATCTTATTGGGAAGGCTTCTAGCTTATCCACATTACAGATAATGCTTGCTGATGGGTTTAGATAAATATTAACTATCATTTTAAGGAAAGCTCTGATTCCCATGCTTTCTAGTGTTTTTAGTAGGAATGAGTGTTGTATTTTGTCAAAAACTTTTTGCATCTATTGAAATAATCATATGATTTTTGTTGTCTTTGTTATTGATATGGTCAATTAAGCTGATAGTTTTCCTAATGTTGAACCAGCCCTACATTCCTGGGATAAATCTCACCTGGTCATAGTGTATGATTTGTGATATATTGCTGTAGTCTCCTTGTTAGTATTTTATATAAAATTTTTCATCAGTATTCAGTAGGGAAATTGGTCTATAGTTTTCTTTCTCTGTTTTTGTTCTTCCTAGTTTAGGTATCAGCACCTTATTCTTGTCATAAAAGGAATTTGGTAAGATTCCTTCTTTGCCTGATTTTGCAGATAGTTTATCTAGTATTAAAATTAATCATTCCTTAAATGTTTGGTAGAATTCACTTATGAATCTGTCTGGTCCTGGGGATTTTTCCTTAGGGAGCTCATGGATTGCTTGTTCAATTTCCTTTTGTAAGATAGGTGAGTTTTTGTTAGGTTTTCCCAGGTTCTATTTTCTCTTCTTGGGTGCATTTAAATATTCCAGAGCTGGGCATCATTTGGCTCCAAATGACCCCTTGTAGGGTAGTGGGGCCCACCTGTAAGTGGGTGCTTGGCAAAGATGGAAGGCCTTGCCATGGTGCTTCCCTGGGCAGCCCAGTGTTTCTCTGGGAGCAACCCAAGCTTGGAAAGGGATTGGTGAGATTGAGTCTGACTTTCTGTCTTTTAGAAGAATTACATAGCATGTGTCCCTGAATTATCCTACAAGACCAGTTGGCTCAGTGTGGGACAGGATTTGGTCTAGATTAACCCACTCAAAAGTGCTTTCCTTTGATAAATTACCTGGTGTTTATTGTGTGGGTATGTGCACATACCCATTCGTATTCATGTTGTCCCCTCCACCCCCAGCGTGTAAGCTTCCTGAGGGCAGGAATTGCTTGCCTTTTGTCTCAGGATGCCCAAAACCTGGCACGGCGTTGATGGTGCTCCATAAATGCTTATTCTGCAATGGAAGAATTCACTGTTGTCTATAGTGAGTGAAAAGGAGCCGTGTAGCAGATGCGTAGTTTTTTGTCCTGCCCTCAAGGAGGCTGGTCTACTTTGAGATGGGACCTCCCTCTACTGTGCCCAAAGAAAGATGAGGAAATCCACTGGGCCAAGCCAGAAGAAATCTACTTGTGCTAACAGAGAATGCCATGTTTAGGTCCCATTCAAGAGAAATGGGGTTGGGGTGGGCTGGAGAGTTCCCAATATCCTTGGTGCTGATCAGACCCCATCTGGTATTCAGTTTTGGATGTAAGCTGGAGAGCGTCCAGAGAAGGGAAAATTGGATGATGGATATGTGAAGTCTGTGCTGTGTCAAGACTGATTAAAGATCCTGGAGATGCTTATCCTAGGGAGGAAAGTACTTGGGGAGGGGGACATGGAAGCCATCATTACGTTTTGAAGGGCTGTCACATGGCAGAGGGGCTCAAGAACTAGAAGCAATGGGATCAACATAGGCTGGATGGACAGATGTCGAAAGGCCTGCCTCCTGAGATGGGGAGTTCCCCCTCAATGGAGAGCCTTGAGCAAAGGCTGGAGGGCCATTTGCTGGGGCATATTGTACAACTCATCCAGGTATGGTGTGGACTTCCAGCCCAGAGATCTTGTAGAGGTGGGGGCAGGCTAGACATTCTGTTGACAATAATCTACATTCCCTCGGGCACGAGTGAGTGACTGAATCACCAGAATTCCTCATGCCCACTTGGATTTTGTCTCTTTGGTCTAAAGAGAAGCCCAGCAGAGTAGGAAAAGGAAGCTACACCAGCGAGACAGACTGTTATCATTGAAGGAAAAGGCCAGACCACAAAGAGTGGGTCTGGGGCTGGGGAGCCAGAGCAGCCTCAGCATCTCCATAAGCGAATTTCGTGGTCCTCAGCCTATGGGGAGGGAAGCCTGAGCTTGAAGGGTCAGCAGCCAGAGGGAGTTCCGGGGGTCTGCTGCCGTGTGCTAGCATTGTGGAATCAACGTGCGAACTCTGGAGGACTCATAAATGGCAGCGCCATCGTCCATATCTGTAACCTTATCTTGGAATTCTGTTTTTCAGCTGGGTTCTCATAGAAGGAGTCCCGGGACAAGTCACTAGCCAGCTAGTATTCTTTTATGGACTCTGTTGCTCAGGTGGATGAAGCGTCTGCTTTTTGTAGTTGAATAGAAGAATGAGGGTATAAAGTGATGGTCTGAGTCCCGTACAGTCTCCCAGACTCCCAGATGCCTGAGGGAAGGAAGGACACGGTGACCCTTTTCCAGGCGCCTCATGCGCTGATGACCAAATTCGTCGATGTACGCAGTGAAGCGATAGGGCCTGCGAAGGGGATGAGAGCACCGTTGACAATTGGGACTTGCCTCTGCTCAGCTGTGAGGCTTATCCAGACCCGCCTGCCTGGGAAGCGCTCCCCGCTGAGGGCGTGAGGGCTCCTGCCGCTCACCTAACCCGAGCCTTCTCTTTGCACAGCACTGTTCCCTTTTACAAAGAGTTTCCCGGTCTGTAATCTCGTGAGGAAGGGAGTATGAAAGGGGTCCTCGGTACCCCTAATCTACCCCAAAGCAGGCCAATGGATTGCCACAACTGGTGAACTCTGCTCTGTACGGGAAGGCGGCCTTACCTGGATTCTTATCCTGCAGTATCAGGACTCTGAGAGACTTAATAAGAGTCAATTTCACCAAGGAGGATTTGACGGAAACCCCCCGAACAAAGGGTTAGTGGCGTGGTGCCAACGTCACCATTTCAAGGGAGCACAGAGTGAATGGAGCCTTCTCCACGGGCCTTTCCCCTGCCTCTGTTTGGAGAGGGTCGAGGGTGGCGATCAGAGGCTCCTGCCTAGATCCGTCACTGAAGGAGGAGGACTGGGGTGTCCATCTCGTCATTTTACATCCAGCTGTAAGACTTCATCAGGCCCCTCTAGGTACCCTTTTTTCCCTACCCCCCACCCCCAATGCTTTCCAGCGTCTTTTTATGTCTTGGTTTTTTCCTGTTAGATTGTGAATTCCTTGAGAGCCGGGACTGTCTTTTGCCTTTCTTTTTGTCCACTGGTGCTCAGCACAAGGCCTGACACAACAGGTGCTTTATAAATGTTTATTGAGGCAGCTGGGTGATGCTGTGTATTGAGCACTCAAGTCAGGAAGACTTGAGTTCAAATTTGGACTGACACTAACTGAGTGACCCTGGGCAAGTTGCTTCACCTCTGTTTTCCTTCATTTCCCCAACTATAAAATGGGGATAATAAAAGCAAAAGTACTCACCTCCCAGGCTTATTGACAGTGCCTGGCATGTAGTGGGTGCTATATAAATGCTTATTCCCTCCCTCCCTCCCTCCCCTTTATTGACTGACTGACTGACTGACTGGCCCAAACCCTTCTGGGAATTCTTTGTACATCTACTCCCTGGTTTGGGTCCATTATGTGGGAAGAAGGTGGATATGAATTCCACAGGTAAGAAAATTCAGAGAAACACTTGTGTGCTTGTCCAGCAACCACTAGAATTCCTGAGAGTTTGTCTGTCTAGTACCACTCTTAGAGGCAACAGATGTTTAGTCAGTGATTACTGAAGTCATTGAAGATCACATCGATTGATAGTGCTGCTATTGAGAGAATGAAACCAGATGAATCAAGACGTCTAATTCCCTTTTGTTTGTGTGGCTATGTCTGTGGGCTCGATGATGCCCTGAGGAAACTGAATGCTGGGATATTTGGCTCTGGCCTTTCTGACAGCAGGTTCTGAGCATCACCAGACCTTCCAGAAATTGTCCCCCTAGCCCTGCAGGATGCCAGCGACCCCACTGAGTGAGCCCCCACGAATGTATCTGCCTGAATCAGCCACCCCCCACCCCGTCTTTGTCTTCGGTGATTACGGAGGTAGGATGGTTCAGAGGACTTTCCCTGGCTTCCTGTCCCACTGAGGGTCCTTCTTAGACACAGCATGTGATCATGGACAAGACCCTTACATAAATTCACCATCACCAAAGAGGAGGTATGGTGGCTGCCCCTGGCTGGACAACCCTCTTGTCAAAGTGGTGATCACTGCATTTCATCACTGGCTGCTTCAACCTTGTCTGAGGGAAGACTGAGACATTGAGTAGCCTGAAAGAAGTTTCAACTTCAAAAGCACCATGTCACGAAGAGGCCCCAACCGTCTCCCACCATTCACATCATTCAGAGAAAGGGCTCAAGGAGGAGATGGCGGGAAAGACCAAGCTTGATCTTGGAGGTGTCAAGGCTAGCAGAGGACTTGAAAATCCTCACTTCACAGGCGAAGCACCTGAGGCCAAGCTGGAGAATGGACTTTCTGGGACTGGAGGCCAACACACTCCATTGGCCCAGAAGAGGGTGATGCCGACTCACAAACAGACCCTGTAGACCAGGGGGTACAAAGTGAGCTTCCCACACTCTCCCTCCATCTGTCTGCCCACCCCTCCCTCCCTCCCTGCCCCTGGGGTTCCCATCTCCAGACCTGGGGAGAAGGAGAAACCCCATGGTTGGCCGCTGCCTCTCTTTTCCAACAGTGTCAAGACAGTCACTGTCTCCTTTTGTAACCAATGACCTAAGGCTTCCTGGAGCCGGGTCCCCTGGGGTCCTCCTGGAGCTCTCCCAGGACCAGTTCAAATTCTGCCCCCAGCCACAATTGCCTTGCTCTCCTGTGTGAAAAAACTCACACATCTTCCTGTCACACACTTGGAGGAAGGACAATTTCTTTCCATGTGTTTATCTTTGTTCCCCCACAGCTAGAACTGTGCCTGGCAGGAGACGTTGTAGGTGCCCAAAAAGTGACTATGGAGTGGGGATTGTGGAATGGATCTAACTTAGAATATCTACCTTGGAAGAGTGGTTTCTAGTGGGAGGAATACTATGAAGTGCTCTCATGCCCAGTGATAAATGTGATTATTACATGGTTTTGTGTTCAAATGTTGACTAAGTGAAGCCCTATTTTATTCATGAGGAATTCCTCAAAGCAGAGTCCACTGCCCCCTAATTCCTCTTCCCCCCAAGATACAGCAACCTCCTCACCTGAGGGCCTAGAAGCTCTTACCCTGGCTAGGAGTCTCCTCAGCACTTGTGGAAGAAGAGGCCAGAAGAAGAAAGGAGGGAAGAAGGGAGGAAGGAAGGGAGGGAAGGGAGGAAGGAGGGAAGGAAGAAAAGAAGGAGAGAGGAAGGAAGGGAGGGAAGGGAGGGAGGAAGGAGGGAGGGAAGGAGGAAGGAGGGAAGGAAGGAAAGAAGGAGGGAGGAAGGAAGAGAGGGAAGGGAGGGAGGAATGGAGGAAGGAAGGGAGAGAGGGAGGAAGGAAGGAGGGAAGGGAGGAAAGAGGGAAGGAAGGAAAGAAGGAGGGAGGGAGGAAGGGAGGGAGGAAGGAAGGAGGGAGGAAGGAAGAGAGGGAAGGGAGGAAGGAAGGAAAGAAGGGAGGGAGGAAGGAAGGAAGGAGGAAAGGGAGGAAGGAGTGAAGGAAGGAAAGGAAGGAGGAAAGGAAGGGAGGGAAGAGAGGAAGGAATGGAGGAA